>NC_072867.1:11224758-11531981 GCF_028858705.1 Grus americana | reverse complement strand
ATATTGCCATTTTTCTTCACTACAAATACTATGAGGTGGATTCAATTATAGCAGAGACTATGCCTCTAAAAGCAACAGCCTAAACAAAAGAAAAGCTGAAGAGCAAGAGAAGAAATGGGCAGAAAAATCTAAGATCTACAATTAGATGGCTCAATAGCTAAGAAAGTCTGCATTTGGAAAAGTGAGTATCTTTTCCAACAGCATTCTGTGAGTACTGCCAGTAATTAAAGCAACAGAATGAAAAAGTGGCAAATATTTTCCTGGTCAGGTCCCAAGTCAATCTGTAGCACTGCGGAAGGCGGATGCGTACGAGTCACAGTATTTCAAAAGGCCTTTGCCAAAAGTCCATTAAAGAAATTAGAGCAGCAAGAGGAAAATGGCAAGTCTGCAGAGCAAGTTAGCAATCATCGAATCCTTTAGATAGAAAAGGCACAGCAGACAAATCTGCAACATTTGGAACTGAGAAAAGTGAATTAATTTTCACAAAGGTGATTACTGAAATTTTGAAAAGAGACATCAGCAGCAACCACAAAGCCTAGAGAGAATTGACACATTTTGCAGAGATGCATACTTTAAAATAAAAAAAAAAATCAGCTCATGGTAGTGTTAGAAGAAAGCAGCAAGTTTTAGGGCACTTAAGTTCCTCTTCAAAGAGGCAACCTAGAGATACTGAAGTTATTTAAGTTAATGGACACTATATGGACATTATTTGAGGCTAGAAAGCTGACATTAAGACAATATGCATGACTGATACGTGCCCTGATACAATGCTGTGGTGTATAAAGATTGAAGAAATAAGCATTAAGTGGATTGTATTATTGCGAAATGCAGAATGCTATCCTAAAGACATTGCTAGGCATAAATCAATCACCACCAAAGACTAGAAAAAATGCATCCCAGAAACTGGTTCCCAAACCCTAGAGTAATTGGTATTTTTTTTTTTTAAGAAAAGAAAGTGAACAGTACAGGGGAAAGGAATCTTACTTCTTCCTCCAGTCTTTCAATCACTGCCAGAAGCTGAGTACAGCTAATTAGGCTACATGAAAAAAATAAACGCAAATCCCATGAAGCAGTCTTCTCCCCTACCCGCTTTCTCCGCCCTGCCAGCATTTACAAGCAGTTTCCACACGGTGGCGTAGTCCGGATCGAACAGTAACCCTGCAGGAGCCCATCACCGTGGGCGGCTGGCAAACGTTGACTTGTTTCCCTGTAATTGCCACTTCTCCTCCTTTCCCGCTTCATTACACTACCAGCCACCGATCCTCCTGTAGCGAATGCATAAGACATCAACGTTGTGAATTTAACAGTATTTGTCAAACTATATTCTAATGATTACGGTTTAAAAACTAAACATACGACGCTATTTCAGAACAAGAGGATTTAACTGTGAATTCCCCATAGGCTTCCTTCTTTGCAAAGTAAAACTACTTCAGCCAAAGCTGTCTGCCTACAGATGCAGGTTGATGTGGTACCTCACGGCTTGAGATGTAATACACCAGGACCACTAACCTCTCCCCCCCCTTCTCTTTAGCTAATCACAAAACTTGAATGCTTCCGTCTCAGAGCTTGAGCTTCACTTAGATTTACAGCAACAATAAACTAAATTTCTAAGCACGTCAGACTACCAGTCTAAGAAATATGCATGTGTAACAAACCAATACTGAATTCAAATTGTTTTGAATTTTTATTCAACTGTGTGCAAATTGGTGCTTTCTTTTTTTTCAACTCAATTTGTTCCCATGCCAATAGGAGGCATGAGCCCATTACAAAATGAGCTAAGCAGAATTAACCTTAGCCAGTATATATGGATTTAAACCTTGAAAATGTTTCCTTGCATCCCACACCTATGTGGACAACTTAATTTGCTTATTTTTTGAAGATCTGACCCAGGTAGTTCACATTAGTGAACTTCATTTAAAAAAACATCATCGGTGCTGACTAATACTGCCTTCATTGGTTTGTATCTGTTTCTTGTTGATCTTTCCCATGCATTTTTCAGTGACTAAACTTTTCATTTAGAATTAAGAAAAACAACCAAAACCCCTTGAACGAGGGTTTAGTTGTTTGGGGTTTTTTGGTTTTGTTTTGTTTGATTTTAAATAAAATGACTATAGTAGTAAGGTCACGTCTTGCTTCAGCAGATGTCAAAGGTCCTACGATATTTGCTGTAAATGTAGAAGATACGGGGTTTTCTCCTTAGGTTTAACCTCCTGTCCTTCAAAACTTCCAACTCTTCTCACCGATGCAGATCTGCAGGATCTGTCAGCTGACCGTTCCCACCCACGGCTGCAGCAGGGCTGTTTCAGTGATGTACCCACACCGCTGCCTGGGACACTTTAGGAGAAAAGTTAGAAAAATCAAGATGCACAGCAGGCATCAACCCAAGCAGACCTGCTGATGTACCCAACGCAGTTTCAAGAGTACCATTCTCCAAACTACTCCCCTACTCATCCAAAGTTTACCCTTGAACATAAAGCTCTCCTAAATCAGAGCAATGAGGCAAGAGACCTGCTTCTGTCAAGGCAGCTCTTGGGAACGAGATTTCCCCCCCCCCCAAGTTTCAAGCTGATTTTGCACAGGGTACTGTAGCTTAATTGCTCACACTAAATACAGCCCAGGTATCAGATCTCTTCCCTAGACTCGGGTCCAGATTGCTAGCTGTGCTTAAATCAGAAATCCCAGGGAATGGTCTGGAAAAATAAAATTGGAATTGTGTTTTCTGAAAGCATTTCTATCCAGCTGAAATTTACAGCATTAAACAAACAAGGTTGTGAGGGAGCTCCAAATGAAATGGTTTTGCCTACCCCATTGCCAGCATTCAAAGGATTTGCTTTCCACTTTCCCAATATAAAACCTAGCGATAAAATAAAAACAAATCAGGGTTTAGTCATACTTTTAAAGGATAGCACCTTTCATGACCAGCAGCCTGCTGTTTTGGAACAGTGACAGAGCACGAGTCAATCTGCCAAGTCAGTGGAGATTCTAGCCAACACACAGCATCTACATTGTGGCCAAATTCCTGGAGGTGTGCGTGAAGTACTACTGGGAAAGCCTCGTGAAAAGCTCTGCAGAGAGAAATGCTGATTAAGATCATTAAACCAATCACATAAAATTGTTCAGATGAACTACAAAGCAAAAAAATATTCTTCCAGACCACCGAATGAATGGGACTAACAGCAAAGGGTTTTGTCACTTTCGACTGCATCACTGATGGAAGAGTACAACTGAGAGAAAACACTCCCTCCCGCATCGCTGTGTTCCCACAGGACGGGGCATCTCTTCCTCCCAAGCTACTTCAGATGCTGGAGCGCAAGGCTGCAATGGCAGTTCCTCCTCTTCTGTGGGAATCCTTTGTCACTTTTAATGAGGAACCAAATCTAGACCCGAATTACAGCAGGGGATGCAGGACTCCTGACTGCAGAGGGGTGTACATGGTCCAAAGTTTAATACCGAAAGAACAACGTGTGCAGAAAATTGAAGCGTCAATACTAATTCTTTCAGTTCAACTTTCTTCCCACATTTATAAAGTGTGAGCAATGTTTTCAACAATAGTGAATTTCTGTAAAGCACTTTGAAACCTGAGATTTTAAAGCTGCCTTCACCAATTTGGACATCCACTACTTAACCATGCTCTAGGTAAGAACTAGGTAATCCAACGCTGCCAGATAGCTCTGGGGAAAAAAAAATAATAAAATCACAGCTGTAGTAGAGTTACTCACAGATCTTACAAAATCTCATGGGCAATTTTCCTTCCTCTGGCTAAAATAATCTCACAATACAGATGCTTCTTTCAAATAAAAAGTTTAAGAAGTTTTACTGTCTAGGAAGATGGCAAAACAGAATTTAAAATTTTTGACAGTAACAGTAAAACACATAGCACGAACTTTGAAAAAAGTTTCCTAGGAGTATTTAACGCACATGCACACACCAAAGGCAAAGACAGTCTTGTAAGCTGGAACGGGCACTTGAGAACAAACACTGTGCTCTGCCACACTGACTCCATGTCATCTTGGACAAGTCATTTCAGGGACTTGGACGAACTAGGACTTAATCTTCCAACTCTACACGTAAGCAGAACAGCTCTGTAACAGCTCTGGCGAGTGTTTGATTCCAGAGTGACCTACAAATGGAAGCCAAGTAAAGCCTTGAACAGGCTTTGGAATAGTTGCAATTCCTTCACTTCTACTTAGCAACATCTGACTGGACAACAACGTGTTCCAGGTAGGATGAAACTACACACCATGAAGAAACCACCGTCTGGTTATCTCTGTTGTGAAATACCATAGCCAGTCACCCCCTGCCCCTTGTCTAAAGCTCATGTTTTTGTATCTAGTCCAGAGTATCCCCTTCAAAATAACTATTTACATCCTTCATTAACAGAAATTTGTTGCACAAGTAGGCCAAGGAAAAAATTCTTCTCAAGGCTAGATTCTCTTCTTATGAATTTTTAGACTAGCAAAGTGTTATTTTGTTTGATGGACTTCCTATAGAAAAATAGTTCCATTGATCCATAGAATATTACACTGTTCTACTATATAGTCATCACAGAAGAAGCTTAGGCTTTTCTAAAAAATAAATACATGCTTATACTTAAAAGATTCACTTAAAATCAAAGGTGTTTCATTCGGTGACGTAGAACAGTACGAGAATCTAGTCTGATCTCACCAATGACACTGCTTTGAGCAGGAGGCTGCACTAGATGAACCTGCAGAAATTGCTTCCCACCCCAGTAATTCTTTGATTCTATGATATATAGATGTTCACCATAGGCTTATGTCACAATTCAGGAAACGAGGAAGCTTAAAAGAGAAGCTACAGATTTCTTTACAACAAGCTGTCAATATTATTATACACAAGTCAATTTTTGTATGCCTTCTCATCTACAGCCTCCACATCTCGTTTCAGAAATTTTAAATAAAATTCCCTTAACAGACTTACCCAATGTTAGAAACATTGCTCGTTATATAATAGCAGACTCAAAATAAGTAAAAGCCTTGTAACTACAGAAAGTTAACAGTTCTGTGCAATACTTCCAAACCACCTTGTCAAATATGCATTGAAGTTGCCCCTCCATTTGCTGTAAGATTACATAAAAGGAGCGTAAAGCGAGCTGTTACATAAATGGCACCTCTGCCGAGTCCGTACTCATTCCGACACCCTCTAAACTGAGTTGCACTCTGTGTTAGTGTTGTCCAGTGCCATTTACTTTTAAATGGCACGGGCTGACCCAATAACCTCCTGTTCTCTCTAAAATATCGATATAGGAAATATAATTTTGTATGCAAAATAATCCTTGTTATCTTCCCAACCCACAGTCTGCTATATATTGTTAGCTATTTGTATCGTAACTTAGCCATTTCTTAAGAACTATTTACTCTTCAACATCAAAATCCTTCCTTCCCCCATTTTCAGCAAAATGGATTCAAATGCAGCCAATAAAAGCAATCATTCTTTACAACACAAACACTTATTTTGTAATTACTTACCATTTCTATTTATTTCCCTCTGTAAAAACCTTTATTCCAGAAGTGCTTTTGTTCTTCAGAACCTAGTTACAAGAGCTTATAAAAGGCTCTTTTTATTGCAAAATGCTCATTTTAAGTGCTTTACTACTGGCAGAAGGACTTGGCGTGTTTGACAGAGGTAGCTAAAAGAGGCTGCAAACGGCACCGCATAACCGAGCAGCCAATTACTGTACATGACAGGAAAGCCTGAGCTGATTCACAGGTGCAAAGGCTGCCCCACTGACTGCAGCACGAGGAAGAATGCCATGGTTATTTTCAGAAGTTGCACACAAGCCAGATGAATGCATCACAGCAAATTTAACGTTAGGTAACATAAGTCTTTAAACCCCCGTTCACACTCCCCCCTCCCAAAAACAAACACCCCACAACCCACATCCAAACAGTTCTCTCTTTAACTACATTAAGCACAACCCTCTGAAAGGGTGGGCTTTTTTAAAAAATAGTATCATTTTTATGCAGGGAAAAAAAAATATCCTTCCTCATAGGCAGCAGTTCCCTCATTTCCCTTTGTCTTCTGAATTATCAGGCTTGTATTCATCAAAACATCACGCAGTGCTATGCCAAACAAATCCCGCATTGCCTAGAAATGTCTGTTTGCTCTGTAATGTAAAGCGCAGAAGAGAAGCAGAATAAAGACAGATTAATTTTTGAAATTACTTTAGTTCATTCTGTTGAATTCATTTCTGTTCAGATTTGGTGCTTTTTCCACAGGTGGTGTGGCACCAGATACCTGCACTTATAAATTACCTGAGCATTTTGGTTGTACACATCTTTAAGAACAGCCATTTAACATTTTCCCTATGCTAAGATTTGACTTTCTTGGTTTGCCTTTATGGACTAGTTTGCCTTATTAAGTTCAAAATTCCCACTCCTATCCAATTTTTCCAATACCACAGAGAAATATCTATCTAAGCATAACTGCTCAATTACCTTACAGTTACTCAGAAGCTGGCCAATTCCCAGCTTCTAAGTGCTTTGCTATTAACTCTGCATGCAAATCCTCGTTTGTGTTAGACTGTTACAAATGTTATAACAACAATTACTTCTGGACAAAGACAGCACTGACTCAAATGAAAGCAAAGGAAACCTTGGCCATTTTTTCCTCAGAATTTCTCTGAAAAAGTCCCACACGAGATCAGCACAACCAATCTTTCCCTAAACAGTACCACACTCACACTTGTACTGCATTTGCTAGAGCACTGTCCATATGAAAGGCTCATGTACCTCGACACGTGATACACTGAGGAAGATGAGGGAGAAGAGGCACCAGGAGGAGACGAGCACCAGTCCCTGTGCTGCCCAGTGCTGGTGGCAGCTCTTCCTTCCCACCGTCCCTCCAGCGCAGCCACCGTGGCTGTCGGCACCGAGCAGGCTGCTCGCTCTTCACCGCTGCCGCTGACGATCGAGGCACTGCAGACAGCTGGCCACAGCTGGAAGGAACCAGGCTACCAAGAGCACACAGGTACAGCATCGCCACTGGGATACCACCACCCAGCACCACGCCAGCAAAAAGCTCTGAGCAGCACAGGGGGAATGACTCCAGTTACTACCTGTTCTGTACATCATAACCCAAAATCTATTCCAAAACTTCCAATTCTGGGGTAGGCAGGGAACAGGAAGGTATTTTAATTCTGATCTGTGAAATATGCACTTTTGAGGAATTTCTGAGAATACATGAATAGCTTTATTCAAATAAATAATTCCCATATTTTTCAAGTTTAAAGCAAAAATCCATGGGCATAGTTTAAATAAATAAATCCCATTAATGCGTTCATAATTATCTCTACACCTACTTTGATCATCTCTACTTCTTTCTGGGTAAAAAGTTTCAGGAAATACACTACCTTTACATTACCTTTAGGTATCAGTTGTGTGACATATGTCATGCAAAAACATACCAGCCTTATTCAAGCACTTACTGGAAAGATGCACAAAGGTCACAATAACATCATGAATATAAAAATAGCCACAAGATACTTGCTTAGATAAATTTATTAGTGCATAGGTTAGAGATTTACTTCCCCTCCAATATTAACAGAGCAAAGACGTTCATGTGAAAAACAAGCTTTGTTTTGTTTTAAAACAAACTCATTGAGGCAGCTATATAACAAGTAAAAAGTACGGAGTGGCCTAATCAAATTTCTGGTCTTGATTGGCAAATTATTGCATTATAAATAAAAAAAATTCAACATGACAGGATTTGGGGGGTCATTTTAGGTAACCAGCTGTTAAACAGCAGAACTGATTTTTTCCCCCCAATCTAATTTGTCTATCTGTATAAATAATATTTACTGATAAAAATCTAGAAAACTATAGAATAAAAATATATTTTACCTAGAACCAATACTAAGGCAACCAATCTTTCCTTACTTTGCATGTAAACTTCCTCACAAACATCGGTGAGTGTTCTGGACTTAGAGGTAAAGAAATTTGTTCATCAACGAAGCCAAAATTTTTCAAGCGACTTCTTTATGGCTGACTTGCAAAAAGACCAATAATAATTTTTTTTTCTTTTTTAAACATGTTTGACATCTGAATAGCTCCAGCACATTCACAGTGTATTTGGACAGCAAAGCAGGAATATTGATACATACAATATAAATTGTAAACTTTGCTGAATTTCATTAAGTCAGACTGAATTATAGTTTACTGAGTAACTTTGATCTCAGACACTTTCAGCAAAACTTAAGTTTAAAGACTCTAACCTTTTAGGACCAAGTTACTGCAGTAAACATTATAGCTGAATATCTGGAAACATTGACAAGCGTAGTTTTAGACTGTGTTTAAAAAGGCACACATTATACTTTCCTCTAATCCTCTTACAGTGTAAATATATCTACATATCTACATGGATATCCTTAAACAATGAGAAGTCAAAAATTCAAGTTACAAATATTTTACACACAAAATACAAAAATAACCTGTAACATTAAATGCAGTTATTTTGTTACATTTGAAGTCTTTCAAGTCTTGCAAGCTAGCATTACAACAGGTATGCAGATACTAAAACACTTCATATATGTTATAATGACACATACATTTCATAACAAATCAGTGTCTTAGTTTGTATTATGTTTCAGACTTTTCTGAGGAGTTTATCCCCATGTGCTATATTCACACATCAACGTTAGCAAGCTACTGAATAAGAAATCTTGACTTGGCTTTAGAGAGAGAAAGTGTAATTTTTGTCAAATTCATATGAACAGTGAACTAAACTGATCCACCAGTTTCCTTTGCACAAGGATTATTTGTAAAATTATCTGCTCAAGTTCAAATTCTGTGTGCTTCATTACTGCGTTCTTTTACCAGAAATGTTACAACTAACTTTTGTTATAAAGGCAAGTAAATATTTAAAGCAATTAACCTTAGTCACATTGAAAGAAAAAATAAAAAACCTGGGAAGTGTAAAAAAGTGTGTTTTTTTTTCTTCTCAAGTGTAATGCATAGGCTGACAGTTAAATAAGTAGTCTTTTCAGGATAAAATATTTTAGCACTTATTGGAGAAACATTTTTTAAGTATAAAGCTTAGAAAGGTTAAGGTGACTAAATAATTAAAGACAAGGCTACATCTCATAAAAATGTTCACAAGAGTGCTAGCAAAAGCAGCACTGGTAAGTCCTAGAATTTGTGATTAGAATTGTATTAGCAATAGGAAAAAAGCCAAACCATCAAAACTCAATAGTCTCTCAACTCCCTATTTAAACTGTTTGTAACACTGACATACAAAAAAAAATCCCAAGTTACTTTAGTTCAAAACAATTAAGAGCAAGTTTCAGTCTCACAAATGTATAGTTTATGATGCAAATCCATCCATACCCTAATACATTCTCATCTTCATTTATGAGTAAACATTAAGAGTGATTTTGTTTTAATTTTTAACTGTTAGTGATAGGTCGTCATCATGGAACAGCGTAAGGCATCATTTATTAAAAAAGGTTTGGTTTTACTGAAGATGTATTTTGGAGTTTCTGAAGGTTCGGAACTCTTGGAATGTGCTTGCTATGATAGTGTTGTTGCTAGGATAATTCCAAGTATCAGAAGCAATACAGTTACACATATAATTATGAACATCAATTTCTGCAAAAAAGAGAGAAAAGTTGAGATTCAAATACCCTGTCAGATACAGAACTGTTTAAATACATGCACAGCCATAGAAAATTAATAAATACTGATACCTAATCTGAGTGTTTCTATTTTCTTTCTAAAGAATACTTAGTGATATCATTTCCTAGTCTTTCTAGTCTTTCTTTTCTAACATACATGTAACCATAGTTACAAGATAGAGCTATCTGTGTTAACATTTCTCTATTTTGCTTCACAGAATAATTGTTATTACTCATACCCAACTTCTGTAAATACCATTACGTATAGAAACAGATGCAATAGCGAACGTTTACTTATCAAGGTCAAGTCTAAGTACAGTAACACTGCTTACTGTCACCCTCCTTGGATAAATATTTGTAGCCTGCTCAAACCTTTACAATTGTACGCTTAGTGGAATTCAATAAAACATCAGTAAAGACATTGTGTAGGTAATAGCTCAGAAGAGCTGCAAGGAAAAAACAAAAACAAACAAACAAAAGAGATGGGTTCTATGTACATGCAAAGTCTCACATTAGGTCAGGTATTTCTGACTACAAGCAATGATGCAGTAAACCCTGTTATCTGCCCATAAACCAAAGCTGAGAAGAAACTAACATCAAAACTAAAAACTTCAAAGAGTGTTAGTACAGAAAACTGAATTCCCAATTAGGTGTCTAAAACAACATCCCGCTCATAGCACTTCATATATATAGTTTGAAGATACTGCATGTAAAAAGTTGAGTTTCTATTGGACTCAGAAGAGTTAACTGCTGTTTTCTACTTAGCCTGGCTAGGTGTTATCTTGACAAGAAATGGTAGATTAACACAGAAAAAATCTGAAGATTGAAAGAATTCTCAAATTTATGTCCTAAAATTCCAGTTCAAATCTTTTTAGATTTCCTTTTAAAAAATACATTATTTCCCACTGTTTCATTTAATCTAGTATTAATAAACAGCTTCAAAAGAAGAAATTTTAGGATGTTCTGCAAGACGTAATAGCCAACTTCATGGTTGTACACATCTACTCTTATAAAAGCTCTACTTAAAACCATAGTAAACCCCATTTGACAAACTTCCCAGTGTAACTAGTATTCCACGTCTTAGCGTAGATTATCTGCTGATGTGAACTTTCAGTATAAAAAAAAACAAATCAAAGGAATGGTAGACAATAACTGGATTTTTTGGTCTCATTTCCTTCTGTGTTTATGAGTTTTATGTAGTGACTGCATTCTGTAGATTGAGCAGCTTACCACTAGATGTCAGTTTTCAATATTCACATGCACCGCGCTTTTATAGTATGCAGAGTCAGAGAAGATCCACCAATGCATCTCAAACCGACTCCCCCATAACTGTACAGATATTAAGGGTTAGTAGAACAATACAAGTTGCCAGACAAAAACAAGAGCAAAATTAGTTGATTAGTTACTTACTGCCACACTGGCAGGAAGTCATGCATGCTGAGGTTATCCAAGCATCACGGAATACCAACAGACAAACCAATAATTAGACCAATTATGGAAATCAACACCAATGACACAATGATAATTATCCACATTTTCTGTCAAAAAACAAGGTATTATTATTTTAGTATTAAGCACAATAAGACTTGCATTTATTTTCAATTTTTAAAATAGTCAGGTTTTAGATCACATTCGTTTTTATTAAAGCCTGCAGTATTCTCAAATTGAGATAAATGTATCTGTATACTCTTGCATAAGAATTAACAATTTTAAACAATGTTTACAGGTTAACTAGTATGATTAATACCTATATAGTTACCCAAGATGAGAAAACCACCATTTACAAACACATTAAGTGGGCTCTTTTGACACTTAAATAATATTTTTAAATGTAACAAGTATGTAGATATGTAGATATCTGTCTATCTATATAAAGATACATTATTCTCACAAATCCAACTCGCCATAAAAAGCCTCACAAAATTGCACAGCATCACAAAAGGGGAAATTAGGTCAGAAGAACAATTCAGTCACTGCAGCCATACAGTTACGAAATACAAAAATAAATTGCTTAGTAGTTTGATTTCGGAATACATCATTTGGCTTTCTGAGGGGAAGAGAGCTATTGAAATACAAAACAAGTTTCCACGCCAATGGAAAATCCCTGAATGTTACTTTGAGCTCAATTCCTCTACAAAATTGAGCATCACAGTTTAATGTCATACCCTTTCCAGAGGGAAGGCGCCCCTAATTTAGTACTTTTACAGGAGTATAAAAGTAGTTATCTGTAAAAGGAATAATTACAGATGGAATTCTATAAAAGTAAGCCTGCTTCAGCAAAATCAATAATTTTATTTTTCCTGCTAACATGGCAATTTTATAGCTATAAATCCAGGTAAGTTTACCAGTGATAAAGACCCAAAAACCTTTAAGCTTAGAGTCTGAATAATTTAAGGTCTCATGGTAGTTGATGAGAAGAACCTGTGAATTTATCTACTAGCATACTAATTCTTCTTTTGGGGTTTTTACACTCTGTAATGACAGTTTAAGTGGAAATTGTGAACATAGCCATAGTTGTGCATGAATTGCTTATGTAGTACAAGAAGTTTCTGTTCTCTTCTGGTAATATCAATTTTTAATATTAACTAGAAAAAACCCAACCCTATATTGGAAATGTTCTGATTTCTTTCAGATAACTTTTGTTTGTAAAATCCTCTGGTAAATCTTCCCCTGTCATATACTAATTTATAACAACATCTTCTAATCCAATTTTAAATTTTACAACTACAAAAAAGTAAAATGTATGTATTAGTTCTACTTTGAAGGACTGAATAAAGCAACAACAACAAAAGTCAACTAAAATTGAAGGTCACTTCATAATGTGCTAAATGAATATACTGGCTAGCACAATTACAGAAAGACAGCATACCCTTCGTGCTTTACTTTGATATTTAACTGCCTTTTTTGTCTCTTCTTTTGCATGTTCCACATAATCTGATGCATTCATCACGTTCTTTTCTATGTTGTTGATCATTTCACCCTTAAAATGAAATTTTAAAGAAAAAAATATTATTGGATCCTTGTTTAATGAACCTAAGAGAAGAAAGGCTATCGAACGTCAACAATTGTTTAAAACAAAGTGAAAAATGTACATATTAGTGGCTGACTTTTTTCTGCTTTGATGTGTAAAGGAAAAAGGAAATGAGAAGCAAAGGCTCAAAGTTCTAACCAAACAACGAATGTTCATGGGCAGGGCAGGCATGTTTCTCCCTTTTGCAGGAACAAATACCGAACACCTGAAAACATACCTTTGAATGCAAGGTATGTTTTAACAGCCACGACTAAAAATGACATACTAAAGAGATCAGAAATCCTTGATGTGCCTGGAAGTGGGAAAGGATACTGACTATTTTAACACAAGGATCAAGAGTTATCTAAGAAAATGCACACATATAATAGCAACTTCTAAAGTTCCTCAGAAATGAGGGTTTAGAATGTCAACACATAACAAATTCAAATTAATTATGATGAATGAAATTTGGTAATGAAATGGAGGATTGGTGAAAAATTACAGGAAGTCTATTACCTGTGTTTCTGTCCATCAGAAGAAATACTCAGCAGCAGTAAACAGCAAAGCATTAAAGAATGATGCACAAGTAACTTTTGTTCATTTTTAATTCTAAAGAAAACTGCTACCAATTTGCCTTGGCTACATATTTAATATCAAAGCAACACGGAACTGCTAGAACAAAACCCAATTAAAAAAAAAAAAGTTCTTTTCAGGAAAGTTTCTCTCCTGAACATTATTCTTTTCACTTTCCTGCACAAGTCAAAGAATTTTAAGAACAGAAGTTAAAATTTTTTTTGTTAGATAATTGGGATGTAAAGACTACAAATAGAATGAATTTATGTACATGTCAAGACAAAGATTATGAATGAGACAATTTGCCTGACTTGTCAATCCCTTTACATTCACGTTAGTTATAACCGTAATCATAAGTTTGTAGTATGCACAAGTTGCGTACATCCTTGCTAACACACAATTTATTTTACCACAGTAGTCCTTTACCATGTCTGAGAGAATCCTATATTCCCAAGATATAAGCCAACATTCCAGGAGACAGTTGTTCTTTCTTAAACATGCACAACGTGTTCAAGCATATTGCAATGTAAGCACGTTCAAGAAAATATTAAGTATACCAACTGAAAAGAAAGTCTATGCTTAGTTATTTATAGCATATACTACAAGCACATCTAGATTGTATGTTTGTCTAAAACAGAACAAAACACCTTTAGTGATTAACTTTCAGATATTCTAATCACAGTCAAAAAACACTAGGTCTGTATTATCTGAATATAAGCAATTGTTTCTGCATATTTCAAAGAGGAAGACTGGGGGGAAAATTCCCACTACATAAAGGTGTTTGAATTGGTTCACTTACCTGAGTCTCAACAAACATTGCCATGTCCATAAACATTTCATGTAGTTCCCGTATGCTAGATTCCAGTTTCATAATATCCTTGTGACGTGACTCAATTTCATTCAGAGCTTGCCGAGTTATTTGAGAGTCTGATATAATCTTCAAGAGAACAAAAAAAAGATATGGACATAAGTATGTGCTGACACACTTCTAAATAGCAGAAGCAGCAGGAGACACACATAACTGGACCAGAAATACATACATCAGAAGTGAAAATTGAAGGATTACCACTCTCTAACATTTCTTCCAGTTCCTCATCAGTGGTGGTCTTTCCAGCTAGGATAAAAACAACAGTACTTCATCACTTATTCATTACGGAACATAAAACTTTACCATACCAGAAGGATGACAACTCAAAGAGAATTCTCATATTGAGCATTTTCCACGATAAAACAAGGTAGTGTTTAGCCATTACCGACTGCCATTTTGCATATGAAAATCAGAAAATATCAAGTGATAGCAGAAAACCAATGTAGATTCAAAGCTACGATGAAGAATTCCTCCTGGTTAGTGGTGGGTTTTTTGTTGCTGGTTTCGTTTTGGTTTTTTTTGGTCAAATTCAAGAGTTCAATTAGAACCATTTACAATGTTCATATGAACCTTCCTAAATTGAGTGTTCTTCAGAAGGAAGAACCTGAGATACAGAGTATTTATATAACATTCAATATTTACCTATTCAATCATGTCACATTGGCACCTAATTTACTTGCTCGCCACCACTGCATGGGCAATAAAATCTTCACGTAAATTTGATTTTACCAACACAGGATTACATTCATATTCCACATAGAGAACATGATTACCCATAGCGTACCTACATTTCTACTTTTCGTATGACATTTAACAATTGATGTATTTATTATGTTTATTATTGCATGTTTAAGCAAACTGAATCCTATTGATCACACTGGTATGACAAACGCAAGTGTTATGAGTTACACAACACATTCAAGTGAGTTGTACAGTATGCTTTTAAAAATTACATATCAAATCTCTATTCTTTCCATGCAAAGTTGAATATCTGTAATAACTTACATAATTCTGTCCTAGCAGATGAAAGTTACAGTTTGAATATTACTTTCTGATGTTAATACCCAAGAATGCTGCAAAACCTGCTTTAAAATTTTCAGTGCTGAGAGAAAGCTGAAGGCTCTAATTGGGTTATAACAACATTAACTTAAAAGAATCACGTCCTGAGGTATTAGGGTCCCTCCCCTAAAACATGGAAGAATTGAACTTGCCTGATAAACTTGGCTGAAATGCTGAATTGAACCATTAGCATGGGAGCCTACTGACAAATTTGAGAAGCAAGTGAAAAGCAAAGTTGTCTTACAATTTGCCAACATTTTATATTGCTAAAGTAGTAAATGCAAACATGTGTTTGCTTTTACAGAAGATATTAAAAAAGGCTAATTTTAGGTACAACGTGTTATGGATGTTTTCAGACACCTTCTGAGGTAGGTGCTATAGTACAGAGCAGAGTCAGGTACCTTTCTGAATACTCATAATAATCAATGATTAAAGTAGTCAAATGTGACTCAGTCAACAAATGATTAGAGTACATCTAACAGCAGCACTGATTTTGTGTCAGCTGAATTTAATAAATGTTATCGACAAAAAGAGCATAGCATAGAAAGAGATGTCCTGTTTAGCACGTTAATTTTGGAATGGCTTTTAATAATACTTGCTATCTTCAGAACGCAGCTTTTCTTAATGTTTTAAGATACCACGCTGAAAATTAAGGTAACAAAGGAAAAAGATATTTTCTTTCATAATTTTCAACATAAAAGAAATGATTTAGTAAGTTTTCCCTGTCTTTTTTACAGCTGTTCTAAAGAGCAGTACCAAAGAATTTATGCCATACGATAAAATTGCTTCTTTTCCCTCACATGCTTCAAGAAGATGTCCAAGAGGTACAATGCTTTGTATCATCTTTAAGTAGTAAGAAACAAGGGAGGTAGTAACAACAGAATTAATCTTTTTTTAAAAAAGCATATTGAGGTCACTTACTTATCTCTAATTGTCTCTGTATCCGACCTTTGCTGCGTTCTCGAAAAAGAGTTTGGGTCTCGTTGTATTCCGTCATGACCTCCACAAACTTGTGAGCTAATACAGAATGCTGTTTTTGAGGATTTAAAAATGTGGAACAAAAATGTTTAGGTTTTTTTGATACAGCAAATACTACTGCACAACAACTGAAAGCGGTATTTATATTCCAACAAAACAGAACATGAAGTTCTGAAACTATTTCAGAAAAGTGAAACTCATTCTCTCATTTACTAGAATACTTTAACCTTATTAAGTGATCATACCTGTGTTTTTCTTATCCTGAGGTCCACTGATGTCCGATTAGCATTTTCACCCTGATCAAAACTTTGTTCAATAGCTAAGAACAATACAAGAATATTATAAGTCAATGCTTGGTCCATTATTTAACAGTGTAGCTCAGTTACTTTGTAAATAGTATTAATTATTACTTTTTTCATATACAAGCTCCCTCATACATGTTTAACATTTCAGGGGAGGAGAGGAGTGGCAGCAATATACATATATACACATACACACACACACAGTTCAAATAATGTTGATAATTGGCACAGATCTTGAAACACAGTAACTACTTCAATACTCTCAATAGAGTCGCATTACTGTCTATTGGTCTGGAAAAATTTTAAAAGGTGTAACAAAATGGGCTGCTTTTACAGTTTAAATAATAAATACCATACTCTAGTGTTTATAGAAGGAGAAAAGCATATAGTAATTGTAATATAGTAACATTAAACCAGTCAATATGTTTCAAAACCTATGTTAAACAATTAAGACATATTCACAGGGGAAAACCACAGCAAAATTAGCTAGTCTTAATTACAAGCGACAGTAGTTTCATTTCTCTTCACAGCTTACCCTTCAACCTGGCTCGGATTTTATTAGCAATCTTCTTTATTTCCTCATTTAATTCTTCAAGTTCTTCCTTTGTTCCTTAAAAAAAACAAAACAAAAAAAAACCATTTTTTAGAACTGTTAATGATTGACAATAGTAAGCCAGCAACCTCTACCTTGCAATCTCATAACTGTATTCAGTACAACCATGCAGAGATGTTTATTATACTCTTAAGTACTTTAAATATGATTTTTTAACAGCATACTATCACATTCCTGCTCCTTATGACAGGCCCTTACACTTAGGAAATGATACTACCAAATCACCAACTAAGCCAGGTGATAAAATATTCTACGGTTTTTCTTAATGTAACACTTTCAGGGCAATATTCATTTGCTGGTCAAAATGGAAGTTCACTGAAGTCTATCAAGTGAAAAAAGAGATTTATCTCACATTTTTTTTTTAGATCTTCTGTTTATCACGGACTCATTGCTTGTACCCTTATTAACATGACTGTACCACATGCTACCTATATTTTTGGAGAATACAGAGTATTCATTAAGAACTTAGCTAGATCTCTGTTAACAGATTTACTGAAGACACCACATTCACAAGAGCGTACATTACTTACAAGCAATGCCATGTTCCTACACAATTCAGACGCATTATTGAACACAATTTTTAGCACAAACACAAACTGACAAATGAACTGAGACCACAGATTTTAAGCATTCAGATGAACCCTTATTAAACCTGAGACTCCTTGACTGTACATGATTGTTAAGACAAAAATCGTTTGTAAGAACGCAAACATATGCCCATTCATAAACAAAGGAAATAGGGAGGGGAAAGAAAAACTGACATCCAAACTTCAGTTTTCAGCAACAAGATGGCAGATGTTAAGCTAGTGTTGCAACATCCCACAAAAATATCTCAGCATCTCTTCTTCCCTTTTCTTTAAACGCTGCCCACCACTCCAGGCATGTCTTGAATTAAGCAGTGTTGAGAACAGAAAAGGTTCCATGTTTCTGGGTAAGTTCCCTAAACTTTCAAGTTCTCTGTTCAGAAAGCGCATCTTCACTTTCAGCTTTGGGGTTACAAAGATCCAGCATGGCACTCTTACTACCACGGAAGCAGCTGGCTGTAGTGTTAGTATCGGACAGGATCTTGCCCCTACTGAAGACTTAAGAGAAGATAATGGCTCTGCTGTACGAGCTTCAGTTGACAGCTTCAACGTTTTCCCAAATTAAAAGAAATACAGGTAGCTTCTAAGTTCCTGAAGACATCATCAATTTCAAGATACCATATTAAACTGAGTTTTGGTCTAGCAAAGGTTTGGATGATGTAACAAATATTCTGCAAAATGTATTTATTCAAGTGAGCCTTAGAAAAGGTAAAAATAAGCAAATGAAAACATTAATTCCAAATTAAATATGGAAATACTTAAATAAATTGTGTTACATTTTGCATTCTGAACACCTGAAGTTCTATTCCTATAGAGACCTAAAACAAACAAAAATTATTTCAGAATATCTAGCCACACATATCTGAAATCTAAAAAGTGATACTCGCTTCCTTCAGGATTTGGTGCTGACAGGATAATGCTGTGCTGCTTCTTCACTTCTTCCACATTTTGTGCTATTTTTGCTATATTATTTCTAAGTTCCTCAACCTAGAGGAAGAGAAATATGGCAATGAAAACATTAGAATAATTCACGGCAAAGATTTAAAACAAATAAACAAAAAACCCCACAAAAAACTTTAGTAATAAAAGTCGTACAGTATTTCATTGCAACATTTGTAATTATCTAACAGAAATCCTAGCAGAAATACTGACATTTAAACAGCTTGCACTTTTTTTTTTTTTAAGAAATAATGGTATTCTTAATAGCAAATATATTCTATATGGCCAAAAACTTAAGTGCTACTATTCTTAATAGAACAGATTTTACAACTCTATAAGCAAATTCCTTGTCAACAGGGAGTTAAAAACACTCCTATGCAGTAAAGACAGAAAATACCCTGAACTAAACAAGCAAAAGTGTGACCAACATTTGATTTGGCATTCCACTACAAAGCATGTCGGGGGCGGGGGGTGTAGATGAATTGTTAAACCTAATTACAGAAATTAAAAGGCACGGAGAGAAAACTGTAAGTCTTTAATGCATGGTGAAAACTATAACTTTACCTGTTGGAAAAAGTCATCCATAAAGTGGTCTTTTTCAACAATAACTGTCTCCCCATCTTCATTTCCTTTGCACTGCAAAAGACAACAAAACAAACCTATGAAATAAAACTCAGGACACTGTTCTGAAACAACGATGACTTCTTCTGCACTGATACTGCATACACACTTTTCTCAATAGTCTACAAAGTCAAAAAAGTAAGTTTTCCTTTCTGAGGACTGTAATCTAAAAACAAATAAGCGGAGAGGTCAAAGAAAGTCACCTGACAACCATGAAGCTGTGAATGCTAAGGCATGTACTCCTCTAAACAACTTCAGGACAGAACCAGTCTGTAAGTGATGTCAGTTTTCACTATCTGTCATAAAAATTATTAAAATACAATGTGGCATGTAAATGTTCTCTCACAGCATAAACATACTTCCACAGTGAGTCCCACACAAACTGAAAATAATATTTGGTTTACTGAGACAGTAAATCAAACCCTCTCAAAGAAATACTAAGAGGGATGCTGATGACTGACTTTTGATGCAATAAGCTACACATCTAATGAAAGCTGGAACAAAAAGCTATCAACATCTGCTTACTAGTTTTGCCCTTGGGTGTTTTCAAGGCTGCCATTCCACATCAATTCACACATAATTACGCTACACTAAACCACACATGCATTACATCATCGATAAAGCCTAGAATAGCAGCCAAGGAGGCAGAAGCTCAAGCTGACGGGTCTCCAGGGCACGCAGCCCAACGCGCTCCCTGCGTCACACTTCCCTAACCCTTGCACCAGCCCAGCAAAATATATGGATCTCGACAGTAACTGAGATTCAAATGTTACTGAAGGAAGAGGGAGAATTAACATGCATCATATAGAGGCAAAGAGTTCCAGCTTCCATGTTCTCTAGTTCCCTCTGTAGAGCACTGACTGTTTGAACTGCATTGAATCAAAATTAGAAAACATTATTCTATCATAAAGTCAATGGGCTGTCTGTTAGAAAAAACCTAGAAGATTGGTAACATTAAGGGATTTTCATGCTCAAAACTCCTTTTTTCTTACCAGCCCCTCTGCCTTTGACCTTCTAACACCCACCTTCTGCTCCTAAACCCTGAACCTGTTACCTAATTTAATAAAACCAGCAACAAAGGACTTCTTGAGTGAGATCTGTATTATTTGCACGACAATTCTGCAATTTAATCCAATGCCAAACACTGCTACTATCTAATAAAGAAGGTTATACTAAATTATGAACTATGCATCAAAATCTAAGACTGCCCCAAATCTTCAAGGATAGTTATTACTTATACTTTCTGACAGTTCCTGTCCTGCAAATTCAGGGAGTGCATAAAGCCCTATGACAATATGTTTGTCAGAAATCATCTGGGTTTTATGCTCAGGGGAACCACAATGCCTCAACTGAAATAAAGGAATTTAGATGTTATTGCTCTTCCAGACCACCTTCCAATCACTCATAGTTCTGTGTGTCATTAAAGACTTTTTGTAGTTACTCATTTTGGGAAGATGATTGCTAGAACTCAATATGAAAGAATCTCTCCTTAGGGATTGTAATCAATTAACAGTCTTCCTTAATACAAATAAGCAAGGAAGGCCGTGCCCAAATGAAGTTACTCAACTTTTACCCATACCAGAGACTGCACTGCTACAAAGCTACGTTATAAGTTAATATTTAAGAATGAGCTACACCTTAAAGACATGGAATTTCATTATCTATGTAAAACAACACCTTCTGCTTAAATTTACTGAGTAAGAACAATCTAATTGTTTATAACTACATCCTGTGTTTAGTTAACTGAACTAAAAATAATGAAAATAGTATCAGCTAAGAAATTCAGCGTGTCAGCTTTTAGTTTGGTCAGAAGATCTTGGTAAAACATTAGACACCTGAGTGAATCTTAAACAAATGAAAGGTACAAAAATCTTACTCAGAAGTCCTGCCTGTGGGTGCTAGGCTGGGAGGAAGCAATCATGATTACCCTCCTTGCAGTTGGTTCCACGTTTATTTTGCTTTCACATTTGGTTACAACACCACCAAGTGACAGATAACTTTGCTGTCTACAACTTGTTGAAGGATTGATGGACAGCCTACCTCGAACATCAGCACTTCAAAGACACTTGATGACTTGTCAACCCCTATTCTCAACATTCTTAAATCACTACTTACCTAAATACAGCTTTTGACAGAGCACACAATTGAACCAAGAACTCACTTTTGTCATCAAGTTTAGCAGAAACATATTGTTTCTCCCAGACCTTACCTCCTCAGTATAAGCAGTATCACAAAAAATTGATAAAAAGTTTCACATCAATGCCAAGAGCAATCTAATGAAGTCTGTTTGCATCTCATACCTTGAGACTGAAAGTCTGGGCCATACAACTCCATAAACATTCATACACTTATAAAATATATCAAGTTCCCTCAAAAGTTGGTTTATATGATAGAATCCAGATATTCAATGTCATTTCTCAGCTCCAAGTATGAGCTATCCTGATGCCTTATGAAACCTCTCACACTTCTCATGCCTTATAGAATTGCATAAATAAGTCTAGCTTGAGATGTCTTACCAAATTAATTACTGAACTTTGAAACTGAAAACAGCTTTTGACCTAAAAACATTACTATTACTTGCCCTTGAAATTCCAATCAAGGTTAGTTTTTTTTCCTCAGTCCAGATCACCTGTATTCCTCTGGCAGGCTGCAAGGACAACAACTGACCACCACTGTCCCAACAAATCAGACCCAAGGAGTGGGTGACAGAGTTCTAGAGTTTCTCCTTATAGCACCAGTGTAAGCCAAGGAGGACTTACAGAGGGCCATGGAGATCTGTCAGGCAGCTTTGGCAGGTCAATCATTAACACACATTTAGTAGCATTATTGTACAACCAGAAAAACATCACCTGGTAACTGTCTACAAGAAATTATGCTGTTATGACATGGAAACATAAAGCTCATCTTCAGAAAATTCCATGTTTGAACAAAGACTAATGTAAGAAATTAACCTGAGGAAAAAAAAAGAACTCAATAATGTTTTCCTCCTCCTGAAAAGGATCCTTTTGCATTTTTTTCTATAGCACCCAATAAACAGGTTTACATCTTACCTCTTTCTTAAATGATTTAACAATAACAAAAAAGTTTGAATGAGTTTTATTAACAGACATCTGTTTTTTAATATCTGACAGTAGCTAAATGTGCTGAACTGAGTGTCTGAACACAGCTGCTACAGCTCATTTTAAGATGGACTTGTATCTGTGAACAGCAAACCATCGAAGGCTGGGAGAATATTTTACACAATCATTGCTATGTACTTGCTCTGTTATTTTGTTTTTGGGGTTTTTTTTCTTCCCTAAGTATCTACTATCAAGCACTGCTGAAAATAGCATACTAGATCAGAGAGAACCTTTTATTCTTCTTTTAATTGTACACTCATTTATGCTCAAAGTAACTAAAACTAGTCTGGGATTTGATCAATTGTCCAATTAATTGTATTAAAGGACAGTTCAAACAGCTGGAAGAAGTTAATTTTGGCTTGCTTAGAATAATTTAGAAATGACATTAAAATAGTCCCCTAGAAGCGGACAAATACAAATAGCAACAAATGGTTGCTATCTTCTGAAAATGCATGTACTCTAGAAGACTTTTTCTAGCTAGAAAATAAGAGGAAGCAGCATTATCTGAAGGCTATATAATCTGCATGTCTTCAAGAATTCCTTTCTCCAGCAACCATTTTAGCATGGTTTAACTGCCCAAACACAGTGTATTAAAATTATCATAGCTTTTTGATACTTTCATTATGTTAATGGACCACAAACACTGATAAGTAACATTCTCCCTAGATAAAGGGAAATCTAGGAAAATGTTACAACTTTTAATGACAAAATAGTTTGCTTGCCGTCAAAATCCAGGCACACACACGAGGACATGGAAACTTAAGTTTACATTTAGTTAAAATGGGTCAGGGTAGACTGGCTATAAAGTACTAGGATCTCTTAAAACTACTTGTAAGTTCTATCCACCTCATTTCCTGCAAAGACCCAACGTGGTACACATGTAAGGTACAAAGTAATATACAATTACATTATTATATTAAGGAAAGAGACAAGGCATAGTTATTCATGAAGATTCTGCAGGCCCAGGCCTGTTCAAAAAACACAGCATATAAGCTCTACTCTCTTCACTTAGTGATTTAGCCAAATAAAATACAATGGAACTACACTAATCAAACTAAAACAGTTTGGAAAATATGCAAATAAATGTTAATACATTATTTTTTCAGTTTATTCCTTTTCAAAGCAATCTTATATATGTGTGATCAAGGATCACCGTTCAAAGCATTTATACTAGTAAAGTCCCTTCACAAAATCATGATCTTTTTTGATATTTCAAATAAAGATGTAAATGGAAGTTTCTACTTCCATGAGTTCCCTGCAGAAATCAAGTTTTACAAAAGTCATCTCCCTCAGGTATGCAACTTTTCAAAATGGCATATCAACTATACACTTTTAAGTGATAAAATGTAGATGAGATTAAGATGAACGAGCCCCTAACTTTTATGCAGCTCAACACAGGTCAACACTGACATATATATGGAGCCCTATAACTATCACAGGAACTCCTGTGTGTTCTCTATTTCCATTGCTTTCCGGGGGGGGGGGAAAAAAAAAAAAAAGGTCAAATATCCTTTTATTTTAACCAAGCCATATCCTGTTGAAGACAGACATGATGGTACCTCCCTCCAACTCGCTCTTCTTTTTTAGGATACTGTTTTCAAAGCACAAATAAGGGAAAGGAAAGGAGCGTATAAACACAACCAGCTACCATTTTGTAAACACGCAAAAAATAAAACCTGCCGATGATAGCTTTATTGACGCATTGCTGGTTACATAGTTCCCAAGCAGATAAATCTACCCCACTATACTACGGGCAGTTCGAAAACAGAATTATTATCTAGTTTATCTGCCATTCAAAACGCAAACGTTTGAAACGCGCCAGCGGTCAGGAGGAAGCGGGGGAAGGTGATCTATAAAAATCGCAGAAGCTTGAACTTTGCTGCCAGATACCCAGGCTCCGCCGCACCGCCCCGGCCCTCGGGAGGAAGCCGCCCCCCTCCCCGGGAAGGGAGCTGGCAAACAGCGTGCGGCAGCCGGAGACCTCCCCGCCCCAGGGACCCGGCCGAGGCGCCAGCTCCGCGGCGGAACATCCACCTTGGCCGCTGACCGTTACCTCAGGCGGTGGTAACGGCCCGCACGGCCCGCGCCTCCCCGCCCGCACTCCGCCGTCTTTGTCCCCTCCCTCCCGCCCCGCTCCTCGCCTCAGCCCGCCGCCCCGCTTCCCCAGGAGCCTCTCCTCTCTCCGCGCTCGCCCCGCCGCTCCCGACCTGCCCCGAGCCCTCACCTCTGCCAAGTCGGCCAACCGGTCCTTCATCCCCGCCGCGGCTCAGCGCCTCCCCGAGGCTTCCCCGGCTGCTGCTCCTCGCTCGCTGCCGAGGGCCGCCCGCGCCCGGCCCGCTGCCGCCGGAGCCGCCTACCCCTTCGCTCGCTCCCTCCCTCCCGCCCCGCTCAGCCCGGCGCTGTAGACGGGCCGCGCCACCTCCCCGCGCTCCTTCCTCGATGCGAGAGGCGGAGGCCACGCCCCCAGCCACCGCCCAATGTCACGGCAACCACAGGCCGCGCATGCGGCGGAAGGGACAGGGAGGAGAATGTGTCCCCGCGCCCCGGCGGCGCCGCGCGGCAACCGTTCCCTTGGGGAACCCGCCTTGCGCTGCTGACGTAACGGCGAGGCCGGCCGCGCGGTCGGGAGTAGCTGTGCCGCCGTCCTGAGGTAACTCCGCAGCTGCGCCCGCCCTTCCCCGCTCACCGGCGGCGGAGGGGACGCTGTGACAGAGCGGGCGAGAGCGGTCAGGAAGGTAGGACTGAGCAGAGTACCGCCACGTAAATGTTGAAGAGGGGCGCTTCAAAAGAGAGGAACGCTCGGTGTTGGAGAGCTGAGGGGGTGAAGGGTACCACGGGTACCTACAAGGAAACCCCCATCCAAGGAAGCAGTGCTGCTAGGCGTACCCCAACCAGAAATTACAACACACGCAGTTTTGGGAGACTGTCGTGAGAGAAAGAGTTGTAAAAAGTTGTGATACGATTCTTTTTTAGTTGAATTTTATTTAATTCTTTTCTGGTATGTGATGTGGGTAGGCTGCAGTGGGACTTTGTATAATTCATGTTTAGTCCAAAAAGCGTACAGACTGTGTGTCCTCTCTTTGCCGACACCTCTGTTCATCACAGGCCGCAGGCACGTCCTTTTGCCTTTTCATAATATTAAGCTATGGCTTGCAGTCTGCTGTTCACCCACAGAACAGCTACGAGTGATGCATATCATGACTGGAAATGAAAAAAAAAAAAAAGCTATACACACCCATTCCAATGGAGCAGATGATGGCTCATCGACTTACTTTAACTCTTCAACTACAACATGTTGACAGACATTGCCTGTTAGTGATGTTTAGGGCTCTAGTAAAACACCAAAACTTTGCCCAAGTCCTAAATCTGTACAATAACAGGTATGTCTTAGAGGCCTGGCAGTTTCTGGGACATAGAGCATGTACATACTATGGAAGGCTGAAAATCCTCCATGGTATTGTGTTCTTAGGTGCTTGCTAAAAGGTACTACTTCAGACTATAGTCAATTACATGTAATTATTAGTATCTCAGTTCCATCACATACAGACTTTATCTTCTAGACTACATGTTCAGCAGCTGTAAATTCTAAGAATGTTACTTTCGGATACTGAGCATAAAAATCCAGGGCGTCATTTTCCTCATGTATTTAAAGAATTTTATTCCAGTGCTGGATCAGGAATTTAAAGATCCTGAATTAGCAACGTAAGCTGCTTTAATGATGGTAAATTGCTGATTTTTTTTTCTGAAAAAATTTACATATACATCTGCCCTTCCTCATTGACCTAGTAAATGCTTATTTTCCAAGAGTGTAGTCTCTTAACAAAACCTAGAGTCAGACATGTTTTACTTGGTGAAAAAATTAATACAGTTTGTCTTTTGACTACATATTTTGATTCAATTTTGCTACTGTATGATCCATTCTTCCTATCCATGCTGAAAGTGACTAATTTCCTCTTCAAACCTTTTAGTGTAATTTCCTGTGTCGCCTTGAACACCAGCGTGCAGACCTCCATTCCCGCTTGAGCTCATATTCCAGAGACATTTCCGCAGTCACTGCTTTAACTGGGAAGTACAATTATGTTCCTTTTCATTGCTTACCTGCATATATTGTTGCCTTTGTTTATAGTTTACAAGATGATTTTGCTTCCTGCTAACATAGCAGTTACATTCAAATACGCTGTTTAGCTCTGTGACTCTGTTTCTCCAGTACTACCTTTTGTAACATTCCTCATTTGCATCTTCAGATACGTACTTAGTAAGGGCTGCCTTTTACTTGTGCGGTATCTCCATCAGTGAGTTGCTAAGTTTGTTAACAGTTGACCTGAGTCAAGATATAGAAAATGTAAAGATCTTTTAAAAGTAATTATTCTGCTGATTACCTAGTGATATCTTATGGATTCTAATCTTTTAGAGTGATCTAACACTGCTGATGACTGCTTGGAAGTGTTCTGTGGCCTTTGCTGAATGGGGTTATCTGGAGCAGATGTTTTGTGCATCCTCTGAACTGAACACTTACTGATACATGATGATAAAACAGATGATAAAAATTAGATTCCATGGAGTAATTTATCTTCGTAACAACAAAATAGATATTTGCCAGGAGCTCAAATGCTATGATAGCAGACTTATAAATCCATTTTAGTTATTCCAAATTAAAGTATCAGATATATTACCATTTTTTTTCAGGAAAAAAAGTACTTTACTAATACATTTGTAACAATAATGAGAAGTTTCTAAAGTACACTGAGTGTTCTATACAGAGTTACAGATTGCTTTTTTTTCTTTTTTTTTTCTTCCCCTGGAAGTGTTTATATTCTTAAAACCTGCCAAACTCCACTAATGTGGCTTTATGGGCTCCTATTTATAAATGCATGCCTATTTGTCAGGAAGAGAGGTGGAATTCACAAGGGTTTTATAAAGATACCATTGTGCTGAGAAAAAATTAGGATGTTACATATTCTGAAAAACATTCTTCCTGACACCTAGAGGCGATCAGCAAAAATACTAAAAAAAAGGACAAACCAACTCATCCAAAAAAGGGAAAGCAAGTTCAACAAGCCAGTGATATTTCCAACAAAGAAAATCTTATGCAACATTTGGATTGGCATTACACTATCAAACAAGCAAAAGTTACAGCAGAGTGCAACCACTCTTGCAAACCTTTCTGTATACATTGCCTCTACTATGTCTGTAGGAAATGAACAAGAAATAAGCTATGTTTGTATACATCACCTGCCATGAAATATTTTCTATGTTAATTCAATCCATCGATATTTAAAAAAATCATTTATTTATTCTAGATTATGGGGTGCACTATACAGATCACATAGAAGTTTTTAAGTATACTAGAGTAAAAAAAAATCAGACGCCTTAAAAGTCAGTGTGAACCCATGAACTTGGTATTTATAGATCTATGCAAAACACGTTCTTTGAAAGTCAGTTTTTAAACAACTTTGTTCCACTGAAATTTGGACTTGAGAGCTTAGAGAACTATTCTAAATGCAGGGCTTCCAAAACAACTTTTGTTTTCAGTAGCGCACTCTCCAGTGAACGCAGATTGACCTGCGTGAAGAACCGAAAATAATGGTCGTAAGGTAGATTTAAGGAAAGCCCCTTTGAACACAGCCGTTTTTACCTGAAAGCTGTTCAGTTAAATATTCCTGATGCTTTTAAAGACCTTATTAAACCGTGTTGGAGGCAGTTTAAAAGCTTTTCTAACTAACTCCATACAATTTTTAAACTTTGTCCACAGAAAGGGTATCATCAGGTGACTAAAACACTTTCTGATGAGATTTTAATGATTAAACAGGGAGACCGCCGAGTTCCCCGAGCAGCTCAGCCTCGACCCCCACCAGCAATCCTCGGGCTTTACAGCCGAAGGTGCCACTTAGATGCCGGGGCCGAGCCCGCTCTCTAACAGCCGGGGGCTGCAGGGGCCGGCGCCGGGCGGAAGGCAGTTCAGCGGGCTGGAACCTGCTGCGGCCGGCGGCGGGGCCTGCGCGCCCTGCTGCCCACACCACAATGGAGCCGCTCCCCCGCTCCCTTTACATCTAACGGGCTAAACGTCGCCAGGCCGCTGCCGCCCGCGGGGGGGGGCAGGACTCAGCTGCCCGCCCCGTTCAGTGCTCAGGACGGGCCCCCTGAGGCCCAGCGCCCATGGCCGCCGCTGAGCAACGTC
The DNA here is from genome assembly GCF_028858705.1 of Grus americana. Taxonomy (NCBI): domain Eukaryota; kingdom Metazoa; phylum Chordata; class Aves; order Gruiformes; family Gruidae; genus Grus; species Grus americana. The sequence continues at coordinate 11,503,509 of NC_072867.1, read as the reverse complement.
CGAGAAGTCGCGCGCCTGGCTCCCGCGCGCCCGCCCCTTCCCACGTGACGGGCGGCCCCTCCCCCTCCCGGTGGCCGCGCGGCGTCGCTCTCCGGGTATTTGAACCGCGCTTCCGCCATCTTCCCAGCGCCCAGTCACTGAGGGGAGCGACGCGGAGAGAAGCCTCGGGAAAGGTAACGGAGTCGGGGTGTCCTCCTCTTCCTTCTAGGAGCGGGTGGGGGAAGCGTGGCCACTTTTAAAAGCGTGAGCGGTGGGGATGGCGGTCAGCGCTAGCTAGTATCTAGGAACAGGGATAGGAGGTGGGTTGGGGTGAGGCTGGGCCTGAGAGAGCGCTGCAGGATGTGACACCTGGCTTGTGTGGTGTCCTTTCTCCCCTCGGCATGGGAGAGGCGGGAGGCTAGGAGCCGTGCTCCGCTCCGTCCCAGATAAAAGGGCGGGAGGAGGAACGGAGCGGGGCCTCCAACGGCCCGAGTCTGCGGGGGGGGAGGGGAGGTGGCGCGCGCTGCTCAGTCATGGTGGCTCATGGCGGGGAGAGCGCGTTAGGCCCGCTGGTGGGGGCTGGGGGGAGGCTGAGGCCCGGCCGGGGGAGGGCTCCGCTCGGGAGCCCCAGAGGACTGGCTCCGAGCTGTCCTGATCGGAAGGCAGATTCTCGTGAGGGATGGGATTCCGATTGTGGGCGGTTGGGGAGGACGTTCTGTGGAGCGAGGCAGGGGTCCGTCTCGCTGAGGTGTCCTTCGCAGGCCGCGGCTCAGCCTCTCCTTTTTGGAGCCCGAAAGCCAAAGGGGTGCGGCGGCAGCCTACCGTTACGGGGCTTCGGGGGTGGGCGGGGAGGTGCCGCCGCCATTACCGCGCGCACTCCCGCCGCATGCGGGGAGACGTGGAGGCGTTTCCTGCCCCATGAATGGGCCCGGGACCACGCGCGCTGTAATGCCGGAGAGGAGGGGGGGAGCGGCGGCGTGGGCCGAGCCTCGGCCTCTTCGCCGGCCGCGCTGACTGGCGCGCAGAGCACGCGCCTTAGGAGGCGATTTGGGAACTGAAAACCGCGCCCGGCCCCTTCCGGCTCGGCCTTGAATCAGCTCGCCTGTTGTGAGCTCACATGCTTCCATTTCCCCTGCAGACCCAGCATGGCCGCCCAAGGAGAGCCCCAAGTGCAGTTTAAGGTAAGGGAGTGGTTTGAGCTTTTCCCCCCCTCCCCTCTTCAGTAGTCAAGTACTACGAGCGACTCTCGACTGCCAACGTGGATGGTAGGTTTGGTTTTGAAGTGCTGGTCTTTCCTTAATGGTGCAGTTAGTTTACTATAGTATAGCATATAACTTGCATAAAAAAATCCTCTTGTGCTGTGTCACCCTGATGCTACTTGTAGTTTAGTGTAATAAACTTTAGTGATGCTTTGCCTATAGAATGATTTTTAATTTTTAGAAGTGAAGTTCACAGCAAAAAGTGCTTAGTGTGAACTAGAATAGTCTGTTTTCTGCTGTGTATTAACTGTTTAGGTAAGAACACTTAAAATGTTTTAGAACAGAATTTTCTGGTGTTGTGTGGGGTGGGTTTTTTGTTATCTTAACAGCCAGAAGTCCTTAAGACTGCTTCATGAAAGGTTGTTACTTGTGCTTCTTAGAATACTTGGCTAGAGTAGTGCAGTTGTTTTAGTGGTGGTTTTTTTATTGTAAAATTACAGTGGGTTTCCCCAATTTGGGTGCTTAAATGAGTTCCTCTCTAAATATGGTCATACTCAGTTTGAAAACACCAAGTATTCTTAATTCAGTCGCTTGTAGTTTAGTAGAACCATATTCAGTCTGTTGTAGTTTTCAGCTACAGGAACTAGATAAGTCAGACTAGAGTTACAGCATGATGGGCTTAACAAATTGGGTCCCAGTACAGCAAGTAGCTTCATGAGGAATTCAATCTTCTCTTTACAGCATCTTGTAGGACTACAGTCTTAGTGTAAATACTAATTATTACTACAAAAATGACCAATAAATGTCTCTAGAAGTGTATTGCTCTGACTTTTTTTTGCCTTTGTCTACAACAGCTTGTCCTGGTTGGTGATGGTGGCACTGGTAAAACAACATTTGTAAAACGTCATTTGACTGGTGAATTTGAAAAGAAGTATGTAGGTATGTCTGAATAAATGTTTGAGATCTAATATTATAATCAGAAGTGCAATTCATGACTTGCTAACTGCACTGCTTTTTCTTATTGCTATAGCAACACTGGGTGTTGAAGTTCATCCTCTGGTGTTCCATACTAACAGAGGTCCTATTAAATTTAATGTATGGGACACAGCTGGCCAAGAGAAATTTGGTGGCCTGCGAGATGGCTATTACATCCAAGGTAAGGTGTGTGTGTGTGTGTGAATAGTCTGTACCTCTTAGTTCAATCTTTCATTCTGGTCATGTTGGTCATTCTGAAAGCTGTCAGTGTGGCTTGCAGTGATGAGCTGGTTTCTGGGTCTTCAGACTCTTTGTGTAGGTATGATTTTGCTAGGTAACTTGCACTGATGTAGGAGTATTCTAAGATTGTGTTTCAGTATGGTATGGCAGACTTGGTATTAATGAAGAGTATTGGTGTACCTCTAAGAAGATGTTGCTGCTAAAATTCAGTGGTTAAGAGATGAAAATAAATGTTTCAGTTACTACATGTTTATATCTTTATTAATGTACTGTGCTGAGGCAAGGACTTGTAACACACAAACCGGAAAATTTTATGTGAGACAAAATTGTACATCTCTATGCCAGAGTCTAGTTTTCTTTCTAAAGAAGTACTGGTAGTGTTCCTTACTTCTGCTTGGCCAAACTCTGTTCTGTGTGTACTTCAGTCACCTGTGTATCCTTAAACTTTTGCAGGGGATTATTAGGGTTTGACACTGTTGCTTCTCCTTTAGAAGTATCAGGATTGAGTCAAGCCCCCGTGTTCTTTGAAAAACTGTTCTGGACAAGGGCATTCTGAGATGTTGACTACAAGCTCTCAACCTACCTGAAAGCCTCAGTAGGATGTCTGAGATTAGTTAAATAGGTGTCAACCAACTTCTGTCAAATACTTTTGTAAATCAAAGTTGATTTTTTGTAATCCTTGTATATTCTTGTACCACATCACGCTGTGTTACTCAGTGGGACAGTTGCATTGATAAAGCTAGCTGGTGTTTAAGATTGGGCATTCAAGATGTGAGATGAATGGTTATGGGCCGAGTTCTGTGGACTTGTGCATTGAAATTCTGTTAACAGAACGTGGGCTGTCAGAACTACAAAGCTGAGAGGGAAAAGTTAATGCAAATGCTTAACCCTAATGTGGGATTTCTACGGGTACCTTTTCTCTCTCGTATCTTACAGGGAAGTGCTTACTCTCCTGATGCAACTCTTGACTATTCTTTTCTTGCAGCTCAGTGTGCCATCATAATGTTTGATGTAACATCAAGAGTTACTTACAAGAATGTACCTAATTGGCACAGAGATCTGGTACGAGTATGTGAAAACATCCCTATAGTGTTGTGTGGCAACAAAGTGGATATTAAGGACAGAAAAGTCAAGGCAAAATCCATTGTCTTCCACAGGAAGAAGAATCTCCAGGTATGTTGGCATGAGTTTGTAGGAATCAAATTTGTTGGGTCTGACTGCAGTTGGGTTCTGTGCAGTAATCAAGTGTTCTGCCTTTGTCACTACAGGCTATAATATTCCAACTTTACATCCTGTTGGCCGCTTGAACCTAACTTCAGGGAAGGGGGAAGTGATGATGTTAAAGATGATCATCACTGGTCTTGAGTAGAAGCTGTGACAAGTTCTTAAAGAGCTTGTGTGCATTTGGCTTTCACTGCTCAGAATCTCATCAGATGTCACAGAAGTGAGACTAAAGTAGATCAAGTCACAGGAAAAAGATAGATTGGATACCTTTTCAATTATTGATTTCTGCCTATTTGCCTGAAACTGTATGTTTCTAGACACTTAGGCCATAACTGTTTCTGAGAGCATAAACAGAAGTCATGTGGTCAAAAAGAATACTAAGGTAAAAGTAGAGCTGATTATATTATGTGCATGTTAATCTTGGTATGCCCTAAATATCAGTTAAAAATGTCTTTTCTTTAATGTTTAATATGTACTTTTTTGCAGTATTATGATATTTCAGCTAAGAGTAACTACAACTTTGAGAAGCCTTTCCTCTGGCTTGCTAGAAAGCTAATTGGAGATCCTAACTTGGAGTTTGTTGCTATGCCTGCTCTTGCACCACCTGAAGTTGTTATGGACCCAGCACTGGCAGCACAGTATGAGCAAGACTTACAGGTATGTGAGAAAGGGCACAAAGATGAAATACATGCTTGATAACTAGTGTTTGGACTGCTGGGGCAAGTAACCAAAGAGCAATTCTTAAGTGTAACTTCTTTCTTCCAGATTGCTCAAACCACTGCACTGCCAGATGAAGATGATGACCTGTGAGGGACGAAGCTGGAGCCCAGCGTCAGAAGTCTAGTTTTATAGGCAACTGTCCTGTGATGTCAGTGGTGCAGCGTGTTTGCCACTTTATTATCTAGCTGAGCAGAACATGTGCTTAATCTTTGGGATGCTGAAAGAGATGAATGGGCTTCGGAGTGAATGTGGCAGTTTAAAAAAAAAACAAACAAACAAAACAAAATGAAAAAAAAACCACAAACAAAAAACTTCATATTTTGGACCTGCATATTTAGCTGTTTTTTGGACTGCAATTACTTCCCCTTTTGAGTTTCAAATATAAGACTGCTGCAGTCACATCAGAGTGTTAAGTGGTAAATCTTGTTTCTGTCATTCCCATTCTTTTTTGTTTAGATAATAAAGTTGTATTTCAAGTATCTCTAAGCAAGTGAACTTTCATGCATTGTTAAGAAAACTCTTCAGAATGTCTTCTGTTCTTCAGTTGAAGCTAATAGTTGGTTGTCTACTGCATTTCCCATTCTCTGTTCTCCTTTTCCCTCCTGCTTCTCATGTTATGCTCCTCTTGCTAAATCAGAGCTAACAGTTAACCTTCCCTTGATTTCCTGAAGCATATAATTAAAGCACCTGAGGAGAGCTGAACTAACTGCCAGGTAAAAATAAGCAGTGAACACTTGACTGGTAAGTGTGACTGGATCAACATTCCCATGCAAATGAGAATGTTTGTGGTCTGGCAGGGTGTCGAGAGCAAAGTGTAGTTCAGCTTGCATATGCTGCCATTGGATACAGTCTCAACTCTTAACTTTTAGTATGTTCTACAATATGCCTTCACAGAACTCTGTATTTTTAGTAGCCAGAAACAAATGGCATCTAGGTCTCTTAGGTGACTTAAAAGCTGTATCTTTGCATGGAACATCATTCAGTAGGGCTATAGCTGATGAAACAAACTCTAAGCATCTTAAAATTCACTAACTAGAGAACAGCTGTAGTTAGAGCTAAAAAGCTCTTGGCTACGAAACAGCGTATTAACTAAACCAACATTTATATAAATATCTAGACTTTACTGTAACTGCACCAAGTTCTTAATTTGAAACTCTTAGCTTATTACAGCACAAATGGTGGAAAATGTCAACTTTAACACTATCTTGTAGAGATTAATCTTGGTCAATATTAGTACTGCTAGTAAACAAAATATAAGTTTAAGATACCATTTTTCAGTAGTGTTTGAGTACATGAAGCCTTGAACTCTTCAGTTTTGTATTTTTGGTTTCTTAATAAAGTGGAGCATTTCATTTATTCCTTTTAACTTGGATGTTTGTGTACATAACTTCTATTTGAATATTTAACTATTCTGGTATATCGTAGCAAAAAGTGGACTATGATTATTCTGCAATACTGTTGTAAAGGAGTTGTTTTTAAGTTAGTGTGAATTGAGAGTTTTATGTGGGGGGTTTTTAGCTAGTTGATGAGAAGAAGTTGAGTTGATGAGAGTTGTGGTATCTAGGATCTGAAATTCATTAATGAAAATAAGGAATGTCATACCCTTAGTTTGTGAAAGACAAACTCCCACTTAACATTCCATTGAATCTTCTTGCTGCATTATCTTGCTTTAACTTCATATTGTAGGTTCTTGCCTGTAGTGGTTACTAATTTACCTGTGCATATCTTGGTTAATATTGCTAGCTTGACTATCTGCTGCTGCTCTACTGGGTGTGGTAGCTTTTTTTTGCCTTCAGGCCATCTCACTTCTGAAAATGCGCTGCTTAAAACCCCACAAATTAATTTTGAAAACATCAGTAGTTCTGCAGTATTGATATACCTTAAGAAGGAAAAACAGCAGCACCGAAGTGGTATTTGTATTGTTTCATAGTGTGTTTGTATCATCTTTACAACTTGCCTGCTGCATATCGGTACTAGCATTAGTATGAATTCCTACAGAACAGCTGAAAAGATTTATGAAAAGCAAAGTAGCTGTTTGAAGACTAGTCTAACTGCTATGAGCTTTGCTTTGTAATCTTCAGTATTACTTCCAAGTCCACAAAACCAGCTCTGAAGCAGGCAGTAGTATTAGTCCTGCTGTAATCTCTTCAACTTGCAATGTTTGGGGAGTGAAATTAAGTCCACTTGTTGCAGTATTACACTTGGTCTGTCACACTTTAGTCAGTGTCAATTGCTGGTTATAAATAATACAGGTAGCCTTAATATGCATATGCAGGTTCCTCAGTTGGAAATTCCGTAACTGTAACACTTCTAAGTCGTCTTGCACTAGTTAAGTTTAGGCAAAATAAATTTTTAACACTTTAGTCAAGTATTGAGTAAAACTGGTTTTTGTAAGAACCTCTACCAAATACATCAGTGTATTGGAGTTCTACCATTATCAGTACTGAAATCCTTCGTTGCAATACCTGCTTTGTTCTACTCGCTTGACTGCTGTATGGTTAGAGCAGATTAATTGTAGGAGTAGTTGTGTTCTCTATACAGGTTTTTCCCTCACTAGGATCTCTGGTTTCAAACTTTTAGTGACTTATTACAGACCATGCTCTGCTTTCACTTTCAAAAGCAGGAGGAGTTGCATTTGCTGTTCCTAGTTCCACAATAAAGCTGTGTCCAAGCTTGTATTAGAGTAGTTGGAGAACTAGTGCATGTGCAAAATAAGTAAGGCGAAAGTGTTAGTTCAAGAAACTAGCAGAGGAAATGTTTTGATACTATGTTTAAGTGAAGGAGTGTTTGAGACCTTAGGAAAGCTAGGGTTGCCCTTGGATCTCTCAGGATTTCAACGGAGAATCTTTTGTAGAGACATTTGAGAACGCTTCTCTACAACAAATGGAAATCTATGCCAAGAAGATTGAAGTCTGTTGTACTGTAACTTGCAGGCATAAGAGGGGCAAAGTTTTTGTCTTTTTCCCTGAGAAATGATTCTGTTGTGTTGCTAATACAGTCTTAGTCTAAACTGGTGGAGAAAACAGTGCTGAGACAGTGGTTGGTTTGTGGTGTTTTTTTTTCTTCTGCCTTCACCTTCCTAAACCACAAAAGCCAGTTGTTTTCGTGACCTGAATTGGTAGTACTGGTCACTTTCTCTCACCTGAGTTTTGACAACGGTTGGGCCATCTTAAACCAGGATTGATAGCAATGTCTTACAAGTAACTGGAAAGCTAAATCTGCTGCTGCTTGGATTGGTTTGTTTTCACGAGTGCATTAATTTGTAGGCTGATTTTGTGTTGAGTTTTGTGCTAGGCAGAAGAGTTTGCCTTTAAGAATCTTCTTCCTAGCGCAAGCTGCTACGTGAGCATCCAGTAAAGGAGTTCTTCCTTGCATGTGTCTGTAACGCTTTTGATCATCTCTGCAAGTGGCCAAAATCAGGAAACACTCTGTTGCCTAACAAATAATGTCAAGTTAAACTTTGAAGAATTTTATGCTTGAAAGGAAGGCTTAATATGACAGCCTGTTTAACAGACTTAGTGAGACTTAAGTGATGAGCCAAACCATAGCCTCTTTAGATATCCAGTTATTCAATAACTGTAGGAGTGTTGAAACATCAGGCATGTTATTTATACCAAGGCTCTAGCGCATAACCTGTCTTAGGTTACAGATTTGAGTGTACAGGGCAAATACTTTTAATTGGGTTGTGTGGGTAATTCTCTTCTAGTTCACAAAGTGAACAGATTGCTCAATGAGTGAATAGCACTTGCCCAAAATTCTAGTGTTCTACAAGCTGCATCACTGAAATGGGCTAATATCCATATTGGAGCACTAGTTCAGTATAGGAATAGGTTGTTTTGACTTTTTTTTTTTTTTGGGTAGTCAGAGTTGATGCCTGTCTTACTGTGATCCTGAAATTTAAAAAGAATCAGTTTCCTGTATTTCTACTACTTGCTTGAGGGGGAAAAAACCTGAAACTATGAGCATAAATTTCCTCAAATAATGTTAAACAATTTCATATTCTATATAACTCTAACAAAACTTAACTTTTGATCCACTATCTCTGAAGTTATGGTTTTAATATATTAATGCAAGCAGTCAAAATTGAATTCCATCAATATAGTTCCAGGTTACTAGAAGGCAATGAACCTGGCTAGTTTCAGTTGCCTGTTTCCATGTTGACACTTTAGGGACTGAAAAGGGCAGCTAAAACAACTAAACTCTTAACTGTGAAGTACAGTCATAAACAGGAAACTCAAAGGTTGTTGTGATTAATACATCAAAGAAGAAAATTTTAACCAGCATCCTTCCTGTTAGGATTGTTTAAGTGACAAAATCACTGATCATACTCTGAAGCATCAGGATCTTTATTGTTTTCTGTACAAAGTGTTAAGCTAAAGATAGCAAATCAAGTAACTAACACAAATAGTTAATTTGTTTCTTTGAACTTTTTTTCAGGTTGAGGTTAGCTTGCATGAGCCAGTACCAGTCTGATTTCCCAGTTGTAACACTGACTCCTATTGCTGCTGCTTTAGAAGCTTTTCACTACACAAAACCAGTGGTAACTTGCTGATGACTTTTTTTTTTTCCCATCTTGGTGACTTTTGAGCATAGTGCTGGAGGAAAGCAATGTGTATTTTGTTTATACTGAGAATATAAAAGAAAGTTAACTTTCCTGTTGGGCTTTTTCAATGGATTACATAATTAAAAATATTTATTAAAACTTCCAGATCTTCCAGGGCAAGTGTTTAGGGAAAGAGCTCAAGACAAAGAGGTTTGTTCTATTTATAAATAAAAAGGTGGATCACAACAAACAAGAAATCTGCCTACGTTTTTGGGCATTATTCATTGCCTCTTGATTCTGGATCTAGTATTTTTATTTCTTATTTTGGTCTGGATGTTTTGTTTTACTTGAATACCTAAATTGATGTCGAGTTATAAAACTTATTTCAAACTGTGGCAGATGAGTACAGTAATTCTTCAAAGATTATGTACAAAAGAGCTGTTTGAGATGCATCATCTGCCGGTCAGAAGGGCAGAAGTTGTTGCTGGGTACGTGAGGCTTAAACCAGATGTAAGAGAGTAGTTCTTATCAGACTTGTTCAGCCAGTGAGCTATAGTTTATGAAAAAACCTTTGTTGTGGAGATTGAGTGGTTACTGCGTAATTCTTTTGTCTCGCTAGCTGTATACAAGTAGAGCGTGTAGCATCTGAGAGGAGAAGGTAATTCCAGGCTTGATTGAAACGTCTCCGATGGGAGGGAGGATTTTTTTGTGGTACCAGTTCCAGCCACGCGGTGGGGCACGCCGCCCGTGTAGCCGCTTTGCTCCAGGGAGATGTGGTAAACTGAAATACACCTGTTGGGGTTGCACAAGCGTCGTGTATTCAAGAAGGAAGTGATATGGGTGCTTTTAGGTTTATTAACAGTAGTGAATAGCTGTAATGCATGTGCAGTAGCAGAGGCTAGTCGATAAAAAATTAAAATTGGAGCAGATAATTATTTTTTGTACAGTATCTCTATTTGTTGCAAAATAAGATAAATATAATTGAACCTTTAATAAGGCTGTCTTTAAGTTAAATCCACTAAGAGTATGAAATAGACCAAGACAGTGAATTAGAGGAGGATTTTTGTCATCCTAATGCTGTTAGCATAGCAAAGCTTAGGCACTACCATCACGTACTTTCTGATTTTTTTTCTACTATCAGCAAATTCAGGTTAAAACAAAAAAATGAAATCGGAGCTTACTATACAGAATTAGTCAACATCTTGATAATTGACATTGAATTAATGCATAACTTTACCTCTCTGTAAAGAGACTGTAAATAAGGGAGAAAGATGTTCTTCCACTCAAACCTTCAGATTTGAAATGAGAATGGCTGGAAGAACTACTCTATGCCAGTTTTCTCTAGTCATGCTGGAGAAGGCTAACTTTAAAAGTTCCTCAAATGCACTCTGCATATTTTGTAGGTGATAAACTGCATCCGTGCTGTCCAGCTGAGGTCCCCACTTCAGAGTGTGGAATAAGCAATTGACTGACTCTCTACACAGGCAAATTCCCAGCTGAGGTAGTACTCATGGAACTAATGGTAGCTAATCACACAGGAGAAGCCTGAGCAGTGTGGCACAAAACCAAAATGGCATCTCCAGAAGCATAGCCTAGGCTGTTGGTAAGATAAATGCAACCAGCAAAACATTGCATTAGGTGCTGAGATGACACCTCTGTTGTAAAGGGCTGAACCTGTGAGGAGTATGAGGGAACTCAAAAGCAGGAAGAAGACAGCATGCATGCAAATTGGGCCACTGGGAAGGTATGGAGAACAGATGAAGAAAGACATAAATTATGACTAGAGGAAAAAAACCATTCATATGCTAATAATGTGATCATGATTAGTGCAACATTCCAAAGTATAACTAACTAGTAGTAATTATACTTAATGGAAATCTGCTATTAGACATCAAAACAAACAGAAGAAAGCAGTAGGGGAAAGAAAGATGCAGACTGGAGAGGGAGGGGAAATGCCAAAACTCTCCTGGCAACTGAGAACATTGCTAGATGATTCTCCACCACAGAGAATTTAAAATAAGACGGGCTTGGTATCTAACAAATTGCAAGAACTCCCTGTTCCCATACATGGAGAGGCTGATCATGCACCTGTGCTTTGCTGGAAAGCACTTTAGGTAGTGCTGACGGGATACTGTAGCAAAATGCTCTGAAGAGGAGAAATGGACATAACAGAAAATAATTGAGTTTGTTCCATCACTAATCTCTGTTGTGCGCAGGTCAGTTGACTTCACTACAACTTCTGTGATGTAAATGGAAGTTACTTTAACACCCTGCAGCTTGAAGTCAGGTAGAGTGTTTTGCTACTTTATTGTAGGTAAATAGCTTGGATTTTTCCAGATCAGGTGTTATTTCTGTAAACAGCAGGGACTTTAAGTAATGTGAAAGGATAAATATGGCATGTAACATCCTGTGTTGTGGTTTGAAAGACATACCCTGGGGCAAGCATTTTTCTATTACCTCTTTTATTACTCCTTTCAGTTATTTCAGTTGACTACTTTTGCAAGGGCTCTTCAAGTGCTTTGGTTATAGACTTTTAAACGGGTAGGTGCTGTCTTTTTGACATGTGTGTATACAATGTCTTGTACAACTAAGACCATGTCCTGACCTGGAAGCTTCAGTACAACACATTTGAAACAATACTTTTATTTTTCACATAAACATTATATATCAGCCTTGCGGAATAAATGTGAATGAAAAAATACAGGTATAAAACCTTCCTTCCTGCCTTTGTAAAACTGATAGAAGAAAATAATGCTATCTGCTTGGGTTAATTATGCTTTCAAAATGTATTTGTATTTCAGTTCACCTCTATTGAGTGGATACTTACTACTAGTGGTTTACTGCTAGCAGAGGACTAATACTTTTATCCCCTCTGAACAATGGCTAAATCCTACTTCTAAATACATGGCATATATCACTGGCTATTTAAGATCTGACATGTTAAGTTTTGTATTGCCACTTTCACAGCTACTGGGTCAACTACAGAATTGTTTCTTCCTTATTTAACACTACAGATGCAAATGTTGGTGTGGTAGGTGTTCCTTGATGATTCTGTCTACTGCTTTTCACCTCAGCTGACTTTGCATGTGCTAAAAGGTGCTAAAAAGCCCAAGAGAAAGAAGGGAAACACTTAATCTCTGAAAATCAGTATTTCTAACTAATTAAAAAGGATCTGAAGAAGGTCACATCAGTTGTCTTTTGTTGCAAGTGACATCTGTAAATGACAGCTATTTAAGGAGCCTATGAAAATCCCTGGGAGATTGACAAATCCTCTAGGAAAAGAAAAGGCGGAGATTTTTTAATCTCCATATCATATCTATTTTCATAGTCAAAATCACTTTTTTGAATGGTTGATTTTATTTTAGTTTGCTTTTCTGCAGTATGCATTAAGAACAGTGGCAGATACAAATGACATTTCTTCCTTTTGTTTATTGTTTTGAAAATAGGTTTTTAGCCAGTTCTGTGATTCTAGGGTGTGTCTTGTGATTTTTAGGATCTTTGGGATGGCTATTGCAGCCAACAGATGTAAGTGATTTCTCTAGTCAGTTTATTAAGCATTACAGCAGAGGAGGAGTCACCAATAGGAGTCACAGTGGCCAAGAGACTGTGGAAGAGAACTTATGCTAGGGTTTGGTTTATGTATCGACCCTCTTCTATCAATGGAGCACTAAATCTCCAAGACTCAGTACCTGAAATTTGCAGGGCTTAGTCTGGATCTTAACCCTGGAATTCAGTTTTCATGCTTTTAAATTAATGGGTTGTGCTTCAGATTTGAGTCTTCAGATCTTAATTAGAGTGCAGATTTGGAAGCTACTGCCAACATTTTTAGCCAGCTCTGATTTCTGTTCCCACCCTCTCATTGCTTTTGCCACTTAGATCTAAAGTAAGAAACTATAAAAGACAGGAACTGTGTTATTCCCCACAGTATGAAAAGTCTTTAATATGTACATCTATAATAGGCTCAGATGTTCTTACTGAGAAGTAATTTGCAGATTGGCTTCTGGGTGTATTCTCCATTTGTGTTAGTAAACTTGTTTCACAAAGCAATTGAATGAAACTTTCATGAAGTTGCTTTTACCTGGAAGAGCAAAAGAGAATTAAGAGGAAAAATTGGCACAAATTCCAAAGGCAAAACTCTATCATGGTGAAATATTTCTGTAATTAAGAAAATCTGACTACCTGAATGATACCAAAAATATGCACTTAGAGGCAGTGGCTTTTTGGCAAATACGATTTGGCTTAATCGTGTATAGAAGAATTTGTATAATGTTTTATTTATCCAATCTTATGTAAACTTGACGTTAAGGCTCAGATAATCAAAGCTTTGCTTAAATGTGATTAAATCTTTTGGGATTTGTACCTAAGCCTGAACTATTCTGAAAAATAAAAATCAAATCTTTTCTTCAGCGTATGGAGTAAGATATTTAAGACATTGCCACGGTACAAAAAAAGCCTAATAAACAGGATGATACAGTAAATAGACAATAAAAAGAGTAATCAAATAACTATTAGTAAGTGGACCTCATCCAAAGAAAACTTAAATGTATAATTTATTGTATGATGTTATTCACTGCTTCGTCTTTGAATCATCAGGCTCTAATGTTTTCAGAAAGAATATACAAATTAAATCAGCTTAATGTACATATATAGCATGATAAAAATATTTTCATCTGATTAGGCCTAAACTTTATTGCCAAAAAGCTCTACGTTGTTTTCTGGCACTGACCAACAACTTCTCGTTTTCTTAATTAGAAAAATATTTTTCTGTGATAGTGTTAGCCTTGTTGAATTAGCTCCAGGATTTTTGTTTGTTTGCTTTTTCTTCAGTCTGAACTGTTCAGTTCGTCCTCTTCAGTATAATCAACTCAAAGAAAATTTCATGCAATATTTTAAAGTGTGGTCTACTTTTTGACTAATTTTGTCAAATATCTTTTACTACTTGATGTGTCTTAGGGACCAGAGTCATGCAATGGCCACTGCCACCCTTTGATTGTCTTTTGTTAGATGTCATTGTGCAAATAAGAACTGTAATGCCTGAAATTCTTCTACCTATGAACCTTTTTCCATAGCTTTTGTGGTTCTCTGCTGATCTGAGAAGCATTTGAGTCGCTCAGCAGCAGCTGTCTTTGTGCAGGTCGATTCCTACCACAGTCAGGAGCCCAGTTAAGAGCTCATGAAGTTGCTTGTTACATCATGTCTGATAGCTGCTCATTCAGCATTGTTTGTGCTATTGAAGGTCACAACTCTGAGAAGCTGCACTTGATCAAGAATCATCCTACTGTTAATTACAGTAATACAGATGCTAATAAAATCTGTATGTAATAGCTGTTTCTCATGCTTGTAAAGCTTCTATGTCCCTCCCATACCATTCATTCTTTCAAAGGCAGTACTAGCTTGTATAGCCTGTACAAAATCTTTATGCATAATCCTTTCCCATAAGGTTTAGAAAGTCTTGCTTTTATTATTTTTTTATAAAAATTGTTCTTTATAATATCTCAAGAGTTTTTGTTTGGATTCCTTTTTGCTATGTGTTGGAAATTCAAATTTATTATGTTTCAGGATTTGCAGTGTAAATCTTAGTGTTGATATAAGCCAAAGTTAACATTGTTTGAATATGAGGAAAAAATCAAAAAGGAGAATATCAATGATCTCAGAAGCCACAGAATCATGGCAAAATACAGCTGGAATGGACCAAAAGAACTAATTTAGCTCATTCTCATGCTGCAAGGTAAGACTAAGTGTTTTCATATTATCTCTGACAAGTGTTTGTCCAGCCTTCAAGATATCCAATAATGGAGATTGATTTAAAAAAAAAAAAACACCACAAAACAACAAATGTCAACCCAACACCTTTCTAATAGATGACTTAAAGATAGATATGAAATCAAATTGATTTTTTTATTAGTTCTAAATGTAAAAATAAGTGTTTGAGTTCTGTAGCTCAATATTAGATTCAGTATTGCACAAAGAGCAATAGAAGTGAAGCTGTAGCAAGCTTTGGCATAGTGTAGCAACCAAAACTGATTGGATCCTTGGACATGATAGATCATGGTTGCTGTACTGTGCCACCCACAATATTTTTGTTTCAGCTACTATAAGGGCTACAGCCACACTTTTGTTATGAAAACATCCTTAATGTCAACTATATGACTCTTTTCAGTTTTTCTAATAAAAATGTACTTTCACACATCACTTGTTCATTTCAATGTAAAGAGAAGCAACTAATCCTGCTGTCCAATTTTTGCACTGAAAGAAAACTTAAACAGGAAGAAAAAATCCTTCTGTTAAGTTTTGCTAGCTGTTTGGTTGAGAAAGTGCTAAAAGAAAAGGGACCAAATATTTAAATGTTTGTTCCCAATGTTTTGAGAAAATGGGTACAATGTACTTCAAACTGTTGTTCACTAATAGGCATCCACAGTTCAGTGGATGTTTACCATTTAAAAGAACGTTACAGGGATTCTAGCAGATGCTGCCTATGGAAAGCTTAGCACAGTAACATGAGACAACATGTCCACAAGACTAAGCACTAACAAACAGTTTTCAAAATAACAGCGAAAAATCCCTCAATTGTATATTTTGGTCTTGCCTAGAATTGCAGAGTCCTGAGTTATGAAAGCACAGGAGGCTGTGTATGTTTTCAGTTTAAATAAAACTTATCATAGACTAGATTTTCACTAGTAGTTAAGTATTGCCCTGGTGTCCCTTATGTAAAGGATAACAATGAAAAGATGTCTGTAGTTGTTACAGGCCTGAGAACAGACACCTCATAATTCTTCCAGCACACAAGGAAAGTGCTATAGTATGTTACCACAGTTGTGCATGCACTCCATCCCATGAGGAAAAGAGAATTTGTGTACTAAAAATCTTGAGAAAGCAGGACTCAGCCTTTTCTGCCTCATCCAATACATCAATACAAATTACTACAATGATGATACTAATTAAAATAATAAATTGTTGCTTTTTTAAAGCAACAGTTGGTGATTTAAGCAACAATCTTCTGAGTGAAATTTGTATTTTCCTGCTTTTCTCTGGAAACAGGACGCTACAGTGCTATATTTTTAAAGTGACTCTTCCATAGTTACTTTGCCAATTAGTATTGCTTATCGTCATGATTTTATTGTAATACACCAAGGAAGAACACAGGGAAGGAAACATATTCTTCAATCTCTTTGAAGGTGGCACAGCTGGTAAATGATTCTTCCCCCTGTATGAAAATATTGTTAAGATTTTTTTGGGGGCAGCCTGGAACAATGGTTATCTTTTAGATGGTCTAAAATCCTACTTGGAGAAAATTGTCCTTTTAAGGAAGAGGAGGACCTATTTGCTGAAATTGAAAGAAGCTGCTTCACTAGCAGTAGTTGTTTTAAATAAGCAAAACTTGTGAGAATACAACAAATGTGCTGGAAACACTAATCAAAATATTAACCAATATGCAGTATGTTATTTAGATAACTAATTCATCTGGATGAACAGTTCTCCAAATCCCATATTATTTGCCTCTGTTTTAAACTTTTATTTATAATATAGAGATAAATTACCTACACTATAAAAATGAGAGCTAGGTAACTAAGTGCTAAAAGACATTACCTACATACAAAATACTTTGAGAGAAGTATTTTTCAGCCAATTCACTCTAATGATCCTTTTCAGTTCCCTTGCTCAAAGAAGAAATGAGAGTTTGGAAAAGGAGGGGAGAAAAAAAACCCAACAACGAAAACAACCCTTCAAACTACAGTGCTTTTAAGTGCTGCCAAATGCAAGATGGACCTGTCTGTCACGATATGGGGATAGCTGCTTTTAAAATTCAGGGAAGTCATAGTCTCAGTGAATTGGATAGAGCTGGTGTAGACCAAGCCATGGCTCCTTTGAAAGGCTGAAATGAGCCACACAATGGAAGAGACAGCTTCGAGTCTGCATTGCAGGTACTGATACCCACAGCCTTTGAATACATGAGATGTAGCTAGTAGAAGGAAGAGTTTTGAACTCCCTTTCTTGCCTGTAAACTGTACTGTCAATTTAATTCTTGGTCCTGGGTGTTTAAGCTATGGTCAAGCGGCTTTGGTTGCAGCCAGTTAAACCCTAGAAGGGGAGGGAGAGGAGGCTAATGGAGCAGCTAAGGGCACAGTTCCCGGTTTAGGAAGGTGACTGCAGAATCCAGACAGAGGTTGCGAGACAGGGATGCACAAGTCAAAGAAGGGTGAGGTGAATGACACAGGTTGCTTCTCCATCAAATGTTGGGAGAGCAGTTATCAGCAGGGACAGCTTCTTCACCCTGTCCTCATTGTATTTCATCCTTGTACAGCAACTAGAGGGGGAGAACTTTGTTCGCCAAGTCTTTGACCTTCCTCTTGAGTGCGAGCACTGCAAGAGTTTCTAAACACACTACCAATGTGGTAGTGAATATATCAAACTTGATCTGAGTGCTAATGCAGGACCTTCCAATTGCCACGTTTCTGTGCAAGGCCAGCTTCATAAGTTTAGAAATTACTTTTTCATCACAAAAATTACAATTAAATGAAAAAAAAAACCCCACCAAAACTCTTATTTGGTATGAGTTTGTACTTTTACATTGGAATAAGATTGTATAAAGAAAAGGTAATAAAGTCTGTTAGAGGTGGCCTCGTTATCTGTGAAAATGCTTCTGTTTTAGAGTTATGGGAGTAAATAATTTATACTAATAACAAAAATAACCATGCTGGCACAAAGATGTGTATTGAGAAGGTGGTAAGTTTTTGCACAAGCTTTTGTTCTGGTTCCTTGCGGATGTGCAAATATAATCAAATTGCAGCTGTGCACATCTGAATAGTTCCAAGAAAGCTGCTAGAGTTGTCCTGGATGTTCCCTATAACAAAGGACAGCTGAATTAGTTTCTAAAACTGTGGGGTGGGTTTTTTGTGTGTAAGTGAAGTTAAATAAAATCAATTCTACAACTACTTACTTTGGATGTCCCTGACAAGCCAGAAAAGTTAGCACTAAAATTACAAATCCAGGCAGATGAGTGGTGATATATCAGCTGTAACCACCTTGTAGATAATTTCTATTGCCAGCAGAGAAATTGTTTGACCAGGGAGTAATTTTAATCCAGAATATTTACTGGTGTACTAATAGTGACTGTGGTATTAGAGAAATTTTACAAAATCTAGCTGTTAGATTTATTCTTAAAATATTCCTTTCTGAGATATTTGTTAAAACGTTTCAGTCCTAATTATGCACCAGCTCTCTTGCGGGAAGCTAATGATTCCAATGAAAACAAAGGAAGAAAACTGTATTACAGATTGCTTGACTTCTGCAGTGTAAAACACTCTTTAAAGGATTATTTTCTCTGCCTATATTTACATAGTTAGCAATAAAGTTTTTTAACTTCAGGTTATTTTTAATTTCCTGGTAAATGCTGGCTACAGCTAATCTTCTGTTTCAATAATGTAATCATCCTGAATGAACACAAGGTGAACCAGGAAAGCTGAAACTAAAAGTTAAGTTTAGTTATTGCATGACAGGTCACAGTTGCATTGCTGTGCAAATGTTGCAGCTGACATCACCACATATCATAACAATTAATCTTCCATTTTTGTTAAAACTTTGTCTTCAAAAGTCTACCCTCTCCCCCCCCCCCCCCCCCCCCAAAAAAAAAAGGAGGGGGGGGAGAAAAAAATAAATATGGGAGAGAAACCTGGGGCATATCATTTCCCCATGCTGTTTGCAAGCCTCTGATGGTTGCTACAGATCATCAGGCTTTCTGTTCTGTTCAGGGAACTCATTCTACCTGTCAGCAAATGTCCGAGCTGCAGAGCAGCTCCTCCATGGCATTTTCCCTGCTCTCTGCTCAAGTGGGACAGAAAATCTAGAAGCCTTTCATGGCCCCCCAGTACTGTAACATGGGGTCACAGCTTTCTCCTTCCTTACTCCCTTAGCAGGGCCCCAGGACAGCAGGGTGGGAGAGCTGTGCTGGGGAGAAACCTTTCCAGCGGGCTTAGTGCAGGCTGCCCAGTTACCCAGCATATGCAGACCTTTGTGCTTTTATTGATGTGCACATACTTTAAATGAACATTATTTAATCTGCAGGTTCTTCAAGAGCAATCCTCTGTGATTGTTTGTCTTCCGAGCATTGGATCAATTACTCTGGTTTGCACGCGAGATGCCCGATGCTGCCTTTGGTCTGCGGTGGGAGCAGTGTGACTTCTCAGATCAGGTTTCCAGAGGATCACAGGAATAAATTCAGAATTTGTTTCTGCAAATAATCTCCAATGTCTGCTTGCAATTTACTGTTTCCACAAAAATTTTTGGCAGTGAACATGTTTGCTTGGATTCTCACAATTGTTTTGGTAAGCATATTCTTTCCCTTGACAGGCCCCTCTTGGCAAATATTTCAAATTCCTGTCTTTCTCTTTTTACATTTTAGCTTTTCTCAGGATTTTTAGCTGCAGCTCTATTATTTCTAAGGGTGGCTCTACTTGTTAGTACGTGATGCAGAATTCCTAGGGTTTATACAGTACTCCTCTTCCTTCAGGATATAGGAGTTTGTGGCTAACAGTAATGAGGGAAAGAGTCTAAAAAAACCTAGAGGGAAATAAGCAAAAGTCAGACTGCTTATAACTAAATGGAAAGCTAAATTTTTGTAGGAACTGAAATTCACATTTTTTTTAAAATGGTTTTGCTGTAGGTTCTAAATCAGGGTTACAAAAATTCACATTTTATTTTAATACTGAAATTTTGTAATATTAAAATTTGATAATATTGAAGCATTCATGCAGCATTGAACGTCTTAAGGTTTCCAAAATTTTAATTTTGATCTCTTCAGTCCTTAGACGTACTCACTAGCTGTCTGCAAGGAGCTAGTTGCCACCAAGAAGCTTTGGAAGTTCAGTATTCATCCAGGGACCCAGCTGGGTAAATCAGGGCCACAGCTGATACCAAACTTGGTGGGCTTCCAGCTGTTTAATCTCTATATAAAGTGTCAGTGGCAAAGTGTTTCATCCTAAAAGTTAAAATCAACTCTAGTCAAGAGTTTGGTGTAGAAGTTGTGATTAAGAAGTAGACAAGTAAGAGGGCTAACATACTGGAAGGAATAGAGCTAAGAAAATGAACCAGGCAAATACAGGCTGATACAGGTATGTGAAGAGATGGGGCTAAGAGTCAAGAAATGGATGGGTAGGGAGGGAAGGATAACTGAAGGTCAGAAGGTAAGGCGTAGAGGGGCAGTGGCATGCATAGGAACAGGAACAAGTGATCACTTTTCTATAGATTGATATCTTGTGTGTCCATTGATTTTAGGCAGGGAATGTTTTGCTGCACAAGTAAGCATCTGGGGCTGAACATAAGATCTAATCTATTGACATAACTTTTGGCAAAAGAAAAGGTAAATAAAATAATTTGAATTTTGCTGAGATATTAGCATGGTCTCGTTCAGATTTTTAGTTTCTAATCTTGCCTACGTCACCTTTAAATGGCTTGTGTGAGGATAAAGAAGGGGTTGATATGGAAATGCAGGGAAGAGATGAACAGGGATGGAAAGCTCTATTACTCTTTCAGTTTATTTCACTGAAAATAAAATAGAACTTGGAGGGGATTGAAAACAAGATGTTAACACAGAGGAGCAGATTAAATGAAGAACATCAACTTGTTCTAGCTACTATTTTTCTTTTGCATATAAAATTATGGTTAATATTAGTGATATAGTTCAGAGTGTAGTTGGGAGACTCTTATAAAAATACTTAAATATAATTATTTTTATATTAAAAATAAATTGGTAACTATAGAAGTATTTTCTAGTTCTTTTACTAGTTTTGCTGTGCAACTTTGAGCAAATCAGTGAAACAGCTAATGCCTCAGTTTCCCCTTCTTGATAGGGAAATAGTAAAATTAATCCTTTGGAATGCCATGTGACTTAAATGAGTATTTTTTTGCAGTCATACCTTTTTTTAGACAGAAATACAATCTTATTTTAATAAATAGATCTTAGTTTTCCTTCAAAAATTTCTGTCTGAAACCTGTTTTAATTTTCTTAAGCATTTGAATTATAAACACTTGTTCTGGCTTTGATTCTTCAAGTGTGCAGATTGCTAAGAGCAGTAATTTCTTTTATCTGTTTGCTGAAGCACATTGACTTGTTTCCACTTGCTCCTAGCTGGCTGGTGTTAGGACCCAGAAAAGAGACAGCAGCAACGTGATATAAATAGAGTACCAGAATGGGACAAAGTTTGAGAAGAAAGCATGACATCACTCAGACTTGCTCTCCACCCAAAAAGATCTGGGATGGAGGTGCAAATGTGAGCTGGACAAGCGAGGAGTTAGCAACTCTTTTCAGTTCAGTTTCTGAGGAAATAGTGAGAGTTATACGCCCTATGTGCTATAAGGAAGTACATTTTCTTGCTAGCAAAACCAAAACTGGCTTCAGATCTCTGACAACGTGAAAGTAATTGAAAGGAAAAGACAACCATAGGAAGAAAGTTGAAAACAAGATCTTTTCTTTTTGGCACAGCTTGTAACAGAAATATTTGACTTCTTTCCATGGAACAGTACAACTTTCGGATCTGATGCACATTTCTTTTAATTTTCCTCCAATCACGGTAATTTATATATAGTTAAATGAGGAGATCAAAGTGTGAAGCAAGCAAATACTACTTAAAGGGTCTGGAAGGATATTTTACCATCGTTGAAGGAACAGACTTTTTGAACCTGCATGGAAAACGTCCTTTTGATACTTTTTGTATTAAAAGGAAAACTTATGATTGAAATCTTACAGGAATTTGATTGCAGTTGTACTTTTAAATAGACTATGGAGAATTTATTATCTCTGCTCTGTTGTCATTATTCTTTGCTGATTTTATTTCAGTACAAATACCAGGTAATGTTCCAAATATGGTCAGTATTGAGATATATTTGGATTCCTTTTAGCAAGTTTTGCCTCACTATGTCTCATTATGTAATATTTTATGTGCAGGTGTATGGAAACTATTCCCAGCTACCCAAACACCCAGGTAAGGAATGTTCTATTTACATTTTTTTGACAGTGTGCTTAAATATTTATTTGCTTTTTCAGTTTATATTTTTCATTTTCGTAGTAGCTCCATAGAAACTGATGCTACGTTTGAATGTCAGCTTTGTATTAAAAATGTAATTAAGTTTAAAGTATCAGACTGTTCCAGTCTTTTCTAATTCAGTAACCTACCTACTAAATATTCTGCATAGAAATATATTTGGAGAAAATGGTTTGTATTTGATATGCAGAAAAATCCTATATACACTGTTTCCTTATTAGTTTTTTTGAGCATGAGTTTCTGAATCAGACCTCTACACAGACTATTTTTTTTTCCCCCTCAATGTCTTAGTGTTCAGCATTTTCAATTCAATGATTTACAGTTAGATATGCCAACTTTTATACTTTGCAGTACTTTGGCATGTCTTCAAGTCATCTACCCTCCTCCCAGCCTTCATGCTTAAGTTTAAATCAGTTATAGAGCATGTTAAGGATCTCTCATCTGTTTTCAATGTAGAACAAACTTACCCAAAGTTTATTTGGGGTCTGAGTGTGTAACTGCAGAATTCTTCTGTTTTATATAAATAGTTTAACCTCAAGCCTCATGGTGGTGTACAAGTACAATTTTACTGCTTTACCAATTCATGTATTGCTTTGTGCTTTTCAGTTTTAACCATATGCAATTAGTTTCAAAGTAAAATACAGAGTGATGTGGAAAAGCCATGTTGTCTGCTATTGCAGTAGCTTCAGCCCGATTAGATTTTTTTGTTGTTGTTGTTCAACCTTCACTCAAAAACAGAGAAATACAGTCTTGTTTCCTATAGGTGAGGATCACTGGCTTCTAGCTGATGGAACAATAGGAGGGAAAAAAAAGCCTCTAGCAATTAGGGGGCAAATTACACATTTATTCTGTAGTGTGTGTAGTGTGTGGGGGGCAGCATAACTACGAGCGATGCTTTCTGGATTTGAACTAGGTTGTAAAGAAGTCCTGTGATTTTGTTCTAAGTGCAGAGTAGTGACCTATTGAAAGGATATTGCAGGTATAAGTTGAATTCAAGGCAACAGGTATTTGTTTTCAGAGGTGGTCTTAGGGCTGCTTGGCTGGAAGGGGGGTAACAGTATGGCTTTATGTAGTTCGGAACTGGTTGCTGGGAAAGCCACTGGCATGCAGTGTGGCTCTAGGCAATTCACTTTGCCATATATCTGTTTCCCTTCCCATTTTTTTTCTCTTTTTTTTTCTAGCTTTTAAATGTAAGGTCCTTTTAATATAGCTGCTTCTTATGAGTTCGATGCCAACCATGGCAATGCCTTTGTTGCGATGCTGCTACTACTACTGCTACTAAAATACTTGTGCCGTGGTGTGACACAATTTTTTTGGCATAAAATAATTTTCTCCCAGGATTTTTCTTTTCTATTTTTCTCCCTTTTTTTTTTCTTACCACCTCTCAACATTAATCTTTTTTCCTTGATACAAAAGGGAGATGTTAATAGGAGCGAGAGATATTTGCATATAAGCACACTGTGAAACAGCAGGCATGTTCTGGGCTATGCAAAATGGAACCGGTAGTTTGAAAGTCAGATGGAGGTACATTAGCATATGTGGATGCTCTTAATACTGTAGAAATTTATAACTCTCATTTCTTTTTGCAGCAGCCAGAATATGTTCTTTGAAGACAGAATTAAGCACATACCCAGATTTAGTTTATCTAAATGCAAAAAATCTTGTTCTTATATACCGTTTCCTCAGTGTGCTTTGCCGTGCTCGGCTTAGTTGAGTTTGGGTTGCCTGGAATTCTCAGATTGGGTTTTGTATATGCTTATTCTCTGTCATTATTCTCTTACGTTGGCAGAAGCTTGCTCCTTTTGTTAGCAGTTGTGCCTTTCTCTGTATCTTCCAAATATTCAAGGAAATGTATAGCCATAGAATCTAATCCATTTCTCTAAAGACATCCCCATCTTATCTATTTATATTCATACTCTCTTTCTGTGGGAAAACCTCTACGACAATGCCAACATTTCTAGTTAGGTAGGCCAATAATAGATCCTGGTCAATTATGAATCATTTGTTAGATATCTTTGGTATAGTTGAGTTTGGAAGCAAGTCTGAGTAGGTCGTGTATCTTCACAAGGTGCAGAACTTCTTAGTTCTGTGCTCTCAGATCTACAGTTGCTTGTTGTGATGTTTAGCAATTGTCTTCAACAGTGTAAAGCTGATAAAATCTTAGGATCCTCTCTGTGTTACAGCTCTGAAACTATACCATGAGGATGGAGGACATCAAACTGATCCCCACTGTGTGGGCTAGGCAGTTTAAGGATGCAAATAAAATTTTTGCACCTTCATATCCGTGATAAAGAAATCCTGTTTGTATCCATGATGTTAAAATGATAGAATAATTGTCAAGTTGGCAAGCTGTTTTAATCTGAAGAGTGAAGACAGGTGTGGGATAGACTGTAAATGTCAAAGGACACTGCTTGTGATTTGTTTTAATTTGCATACTAAGTGTGGGGAGCTTTTGTATGGTGTATGACAGCTGAAGTGTTTTTTAAGAAACTTATCTCTGTCAGCTTTGTACCTCAGGCTCTTGAAAGATTGCTTGGGAATGAAAAATGATTGTAGGGCAAAGAACTACAGATACGGTGTAGTAGAAATACTTGCGCGCTCTGTACTTGTTGCTCATTGTGTCATTCTCCCCCCTTCTTGCCCCCCCCCTCCCCCCCCCCCCCAAGAAAAGATTAACTCAAACTAATAGGGTGATATGCTATGATGGTGAACAAAACACATTCGCATTTGCATTTACAGTAAAATTTCTGTATATCTGTATCAACCTTCTAAAACTTTCTTAGATATAGGAGATTATAAATTTATTTCAGCAGAACTGGTTAAATTAATTATTTTGAGAATAAAGGGTTTCTTCCAGCTAACAAGATAATAAGAAATTACAATTCATGTTTTCCTACATTATTAATACTCTACCCTTAAAATGGAATTGTTATCTGAACACAAAATTCGATTGTTTTGGGCAGCCCGTTTCTGGTCAGGTTTGAGTAGTCACATCTAAAATCTGTTCAAACTCATCAATTAACCTATGCAGATAAATCTGCCAATGGAAACCAGTGGATGTTTTGCTTTTGTCAGCTTCTCCACCTGTTGCTAAGGAGGACAAGAAAACAAAATGTTCTTGTCAGCCACAAGGAGTTGTTGTGGGTTTGGTGTAGTGGAGAAGGTTCTGAAGGAATAGCTAATGTCCTGAGGGGAGGAGTGAACTCTTTTCTATATGTTGCTTAATATTCTGAAACTCCTTCTCTCGAGGAACATCAAATTCTTTCCATTTAAGTTCTGCTATATGACTCTGTCAAGGTAAGAGTTACCTGGAGACATCAGGAAGGCTAGACTGCAGTAACAACTGTGCAGGCACCTGTACTCTCACCCATGTTGCAGCTGCTCCTCCATTGAGTACTGCTTACAATGTCTGACTAGTGTCTTTCCACAGAAGACCAAAGGTGAAAAAATGCTTGGATTAACATAACCTGAAGCTGTTCCACTGATTTTCTAGTGAGTTTTGGAGAAGAGGGTAAATTGCTGGGAACTCTCTAGCATCTTCTCCTACCCCCTTGAACTGCTGAGAAGAGACAGGAGCAGAGGTAGTACGCTATGGAGGCTAAATATTTCCCTTGTGAATTCCCTTCTCAGTGCTTTGCACTATCCACTGTGTGTTTAAAATCTTGAAATTAGTCTTGAATGACTCCTCAACTCTTACTTCAACAAATGCTGCCTCATACATTAGCAGAGATTTAGTCAGAGATTGTTGCACATTTTAAGTGCAATTAAAATAAAAATCAGTTGAGTTTGACCACTGCAGAAAACCTATTTTTCAATCAGATATATGGCTTTAATCTACTCTTCTATTTTGATTTATGATCTCATTTATGTACCGTACTTGATTTACATAAAATATCTTGTTTTACTTAACCTATTGACCTCCTTTATTGTTCTCTTCTTGTTACACTCCTCGTTGGTCCTTACTTTAATAACCTTTTCATTTGTGTTTCTTGAAAGGATTCAAAGTTCTCGCATCAGCTTCCCATTACTGGCCATTGGAAGATGTGGATGGAATTCATGAGTTTCGGGATACGAATGGAGGTAGACAAAAGATTTGTTGACAATGGCAATAACATAGTATTTGTGGCGATCTGTAAGTAGAAAGGGAACAGGAGAAATGGAAGAGGTTAGCTTTTGTATGACAGCAGTTGAAATACTTTTTCAGTTAAAGTTTTTGCAGTGCTCCGATATCCAAATGGTATTGTATTTGTGAACTGATTTTTATAGAGTATTCTCAGACATTTTATGGACTGTCTACGCACTGTTAAGGTTATAAAGAGAAAAGGTTTATGATCCAAAGAGTCATTGAAACAACATTGTTATTAGCTAGTTTGGTATATGCATAACATAAACTAATACATGCAGTGACAGATCTTCGGCTACACCAGCAGTGAAGATGCCTGCTTCTTTTTGCTTTTTGGAAGGAGTTAAATGCCCAAATTCTTCAGGCACTTCTCAGAATTGCACATAGTATCCATAGAAAGAGAAGTGTAAGCTCTTATCTGATTACTTCTTACTAATTTTTATCAGCTTTTGGATATTTCCTTAAGTGGTATTGCAGCATAAGTTCAAAATTTTTTTCCAATCAGGCAAAACCAAGAGAGGTTTGATAAGACAAAACTCTCATTGATTTGAAAAAGTCAGGTGTCGGGACTGGATGATCCCAGAGAGAGCGATATTAAAAGGCAGTCTGGTTGGATTCAGCAGTTTTCTGGTTCTGATGTCTCGCATCAGGAACAAAAAGGGTAATGAGGGCTTCCTGAGCATGTGCTGACAATGCAATTAACGGAGCTTTGACCAAACCACTGTATCCCATTGCAGCATCATGTGTGTGCAGGGCCATTCCTCTCATGAAATTTTCAGCTCTGCTTTGCTGCCTCCTGAAACTCGAAGGTCCCTTAGCAATTTTCACATGAACTATTTTTTCTCTTCTGATATTTGAGACAATTCCAAGTTGGGTGATGTATATTCCCCAGTCTTTCTCACACTATGGCGGATGAGCTTGGCAGTTGAGCTAAACTGTTTTGTACTAGTGCAAGGGGGTAGCTGCTGTGTTACTACTGGTGACTGTAATATCTTTACCTAGAAAGATCATTGCAGAAGATTAAATCAGCAGTTAAAGACCTTTACAACCTTACATGAAAAATGTTACAAAAGTGCAAAGTTATTGCTATTTATTACACAAAAATGGCAACATCAATCTCTATTCCTAAGTGGGAAAAAGATCCATAAATATCTAAAACCTTTTATTCCGGAGGTGTTAAAGTATTTTAGCTTAAACTTTGACCCATCTTTCCACAAATTTTCTTAAAGATATTAAATTGGCTGACCAGAAATAATAATGGCAATATTCTGCTCTCATTAAAGGCTGATGGCAGCATTCCCACGGACATCAATAGAATCATATTTTGACTTACAAAAAGTTTACCATATGAGTTCTCTAACACTGTGTTAAAGTAAGTTTCTGACACGGGACTTCACGTAGTTTCAAGAAGAGTAAAGCACTTGATAGCTATCATATTTTTTTTTGGCAATTGTTACAAAGATGTTGTTTTGAAAGTGCTTGAAAGCAATATATAAAATATAGCTCTTGAAAAAATGACAATTGATGTTACCTTTTTTTTTTTCAAATTATGTTAGATTACATTAATTCAGCAAAGTTCAGAAATCTCTTCAGTTATATCTTGGAAGAGATAAAGCAGAATATATAAAGTTCCTGATCCCACAAACCTTCACTTACAGGAATAGGACCGGCTCACATGAGCAATCTCCTTTGACTCCTATTATGACATTGTGTTAAATAACTTTATAAATGAGCCATCTGCATGACTTTGCTGAAAAAATTTTGGAGGACTTTGTCTCACTAGTATTTGCAGAGGATGCCAGTAGCCAAAAGTGTTTTTCTGCAGTGCAATTCTGACAATGTTGAATTCTTTTCTTAATGTTGTAGTGGATAGTTGAAATTCTTCTCAGTTGCTTATATTTAGCGTCTTATAATACACAGGTAGTATTTCAACTGCCTCCAGCAGAAGTTTTATGTATCTATCTGATATTCGACTTTGATATACAAAAACCCCTTTTCTTTATTGTTATAATCTAATGCAGGTGGCAATTTGCTTGTTTTTGATACCACTCTGATTACACAACTCTTCTGTTTATTGCTAGTCTTTCTTGTTTTTCCACTCATATCATGCGATTATTTTCATTCCATGTTTCTCCTCTTAAATCCTTGAAGCATCATAATCTGTCCATCATGTTAATCCATTTTATTTGTTGAAGTCACTGTGTGTGAAGCCAGATTTATATCTCTCAATGCGTTTGTGTTGTGAGAGTGTCAGCAAATTAATTTTTTTGTTATCTCAGCAGTAGAAACAATTGAAGGGAAACAATCAACTTAATATAGTAAATCAAAAAAGATGTGGCTGTGTTGAGGTTTTTCATCTGACCCTTTGTTTTCCCTACATTTTTCTCTTGAGGTTCTTGTGTGCGTTCTCTTTTTTTAAGAGCATTTGCCTTTCCCTTCTGTGAGCTCCATTGGTCTAAATCCCAAATCAATGTGTGTCTATTTACTTTCATGGGCTTTCCATCAAGCCCCATTTGCCTGCCCAGGGTAAATAATTAGTGTGCAAGATACTTGTAAATTATCAAAATAAGGGGAAAAAAAGAAAGAGAATAAAACTTTAGTGTCAGATATAAAAGAGTTGGGCTTTTTTCTTATGTTTAGATGGAATTTCTTGTATTTTTATTTGTGCCAATTGTCTCTTGTCTGTTCACTGGATACTGCTGAGGAGAGTCTGATGCTATCTTTACACCTCCTGTGGGGTGCTAATATATATTGACAAGATCCCTGAGCCCCTTGTTCTCCTTCTGCTGCACTTGCTCTCTTGTACTAGGGAGCCCAGAACTGGACATGGGACTGGAATTGCCCATAGCTCTTTCACCAGTGTAATGATTTTTGTTATAATTGCAGAGTTCCTTACTAGCATGACTATATTTCAGAGCCCTTCATCTGCAGTTGTATTTTTTTATAGTTTTTTTCTCCTCAATTACAATAAGGAAAAAAATCATTTTAGTAATACTGTATGTACTTATGTAGTTCAAGAATTCAATGTTCACATGCACACAAGTCCTTAGAGAAGTGGTGGTGTGGTCATTTTAAAGGCCACTGACCAACATTTGTAACTTGTACTATGTTGAGAGATATGAACTGGTCAATTCATTACTGATTGTGTTTATTCATTGTTTTGCTTATTTTCTTATTTTCTTTTGTTGTTCCACCCAGCTTTAAGAATCCACAACTTCACTGTGCTTCCTTCCCATAACTCTACCTTTGTATATACCAATGATTCTGCCTACTCTAACTTCTCTGCAACTGTAGGTGAGGATTTTACATATTTTTTGTTCTGCTTTTGTCAAGCTTGGATGGTTCTTGTAACGTTGGATTCAAAGTTAACGCTGAGTTTTGGGTCAAGTGGTAAAGGTCTATTTATGCTTACACTGGCATCCATTATTGAAAAAGCACTCCTGCAATGTTACCTGAGAGGCATCTCCCCATGCTAAGCAGCTCATGGGAGGATGGGCCCCAGCAGTCCTCCAAAACCTAAAATATTTATATTAAACTTAAAAGAAACAGAGATGACACTTCAGAGGAACATACAAGAACAGATAGCTTGATTTCCCACCCCCCCACACCCCCATCTGTCAAGGTTAAGAGGAAAAAGAAACCATCTGTTTTTCACCATTTCATAGTAATTTTTAAAGGACAAGTTAAGAAAGACAAATGCAAGTAAATTTGAAAAGTCTGGAAGTCAGATCTTGTAAATAATGATATTTTTGATTAACATGTTTGTGGATTTGTCATGTTGTTTTTTTAAAGTAAGTAAAAATCTGCATATGTATGTCCTTTTAATGAGATTTTATATATATATTGTACACACATATATATATTTTATTTTTTACGTCAACACACCAGGAGATAAAAGGAAGAACGGAAAATGGCAAGTATCCAGTCAGGGACCTGACAGATTGGAAACTAGTTACATCTATACCAACATAAGCTTAAAGTCATTTAATTTAAGTCACTAAGATTTATACTTGTGTAGGTGCAATTGAAATATGACCTCTTTTCCACTTTACAACTGGGTATTAACTCACATCTAGTTGTTCAAAAATCTGACCTAAGGAGAGGGATGGAAATGATTGAACTGTCATTTGGGCTGCTCAGATACTAGGAGGTTTATATTAGAATAGTAAATGCACTATTTTTCTACTCTCTAACAGTAAAAGTATGCTGGCAAATGTGAACTCTATTAATAATGAACTTCAAATGACCCTAATTCCTTTCAGTTCGTTCTTATCTGCTTTATAGACTATTTGCATGGTTCTCACATAATAAGATATATTAAATATCAACATTAAGAAAAGTGACATCAATGGCAAAAGAAATGCTATGGAAACAGGAATGTATTACTTTACAAGATTTATTCTGGTTAGATTAACTTAGAATTCAAGTGACTCAAGAAGAACTCAGAAATGTTTGCTTCACTCCATAATACACACTCAAATTTTTAAAAGAAACTAAATTTTATCTGTCAATTAGAGACAGAACTTGATGACTTCTTACTCAAAGGGAGGGAAGATACAAGAAAACTGTGATATTTGTTTAGAGATTTGGAATGAACTAAGAAAATATTTGGACATACGTTCACTGAGGGCTACATCGTGCTGTTGCTGTTTCCTTGAGTGGTGTTATCTTCCAGATGGGCCAACACTGTGACTGCTGTCCTCGTACCTGATGGTTGTCTACAGTTTGAAAATGAGATGCCCTTTTGCCCATGCCCCATTGCATAAAGGGATGCACAATCTTGAAGCAGTGACTACAGTATTTGTGATTATCCATTTAGATAGATGATCTGTCCCTAGCACTGAACGTGCATCTCTGGCATGACTTGTGCTGTATTCTGCTGTGCAAAAGGCTTCTGTTAAGTCAGGTAGATGTACAGTGATAAATACAGAGAGAAGTCCTTTACGTCCCACCCTTCACATGTTTTAGACCATTTGTGTGCCTTCCTCGTTTCCCTTATGATCTCATTAGATTTTCAAATATTGACCAGCACTTAGTTGGCAATTTCTGCACCTGAGAGCAGGAAAAGACTGTATTCTCATTGCTTGTGTTTTCCTTGGAGCAACTCTTTTCCTAACACTTTTTCAGAAGAAATTATAGAGAAGGGTCTTAAAACCAAGATCCTGAATCTTCACAATCCTTGCAGAAATGTCATCACAAACAATGGTGTTAACATGAAATTCCAAACTGAATATTTACATTCTGTCTGCTCAGAAATAGATGCTAGAATGTTCTGTGTTCTTTTGGTTTTTGATTGTGATTTCCTATTGTCTTCATTGCTAAAATTAGTCCCTCTTTTTAACTTGGGACAAAAGAAATGAATTTCCCATCATCATCTATCAGCTGGACTCTCAGAGCTTAGTGAGGTTTTCTATAGTAAACAACTGCCATAGTTTTTTTTCATATTAAGAAGGCTCATGTGCTTTAGCTAGTAGGAGATAAATCAACAGTGCTTTTTAGTAGGGAACAGAAGAAAAGCACAATCAAATCACAAGACAATTAGTCATTACCCATGTTAGACAAAGAAATAGTTTTCAAATGATAATGATGCCATACCAAAGGATATCTCAAAAGGATATATATTTCTGCCCTTTGAATATAGCTTGTGAAGTACATTTCATTGAATTATTTTTTTCTAATGAAAAGTGGCTTTTGATCAGAAAATTTCCCTTTCAGAAAAATGAAAAGAACCCAATTCTGTTATAATTTTGGTAGATTAAAGAATTTCTTCACAAAGGCAGCCTAACAGTAAGATAGAAATACCTCTATGATCTGTCTGGTATTCAGAACTCTGGAAAGCATAAGGTTTATTCAGATTACTTTAAATAGTAATTTCTGGGTATATGGGTTCTGCTAAGCAGTCTTAGTTAATCAAGAATATGAGTGACAAATATGAGTATAACTTCTACAAATTTGAAATGAGAGAGTTATCTGTATGGTTCTTTTTAAAAAAACAAACCACCGACAAATCCCCACCAAACTCAAACAAGAACCAAAAAGAAAGCCAACAACAAAAACCAAGAAAAGCAAACCTATAGTTGGGACAAGATAAACATATGAGGTGTATGAGTCTGTTAAAATCATGTTTCGAGAAAGTTTTGATTTATATAGATGTTAAACTATTTTTTGCTTTTCCTTTAGATATTGTAGAAGGAATGGTGAACAAGGGAATTTACGTCACTGAAAAGAAAGGAGTGACCTTTCTCTTCTTTGGAAGCTATCAAAATTCTTGCATTAGTAATCCAGAAGTTTGTGGACCTGAAGGTTAGTAAATTCATTACTATTTGCTTTTTTGCTGTCAAATTATGTAATTCAATAATCATTGTTTCTTTTCTCATTGGAATAAACTCTAAAATTCTAGCTTGACACTTTTATTTATTGAGTTTTAAAACAATTCACTGTTGATTGCTGAAAATTTAGTCTTTTCTAACTGCAATTTAGATTAGATCTAATCGCCAACTACTCAGATCAATGATCTACAGTATAATTAATTTAAACAAATACAGAAATAAGCTTACAGTGCCCAAAATCTTGCCTGTGGCACCAAGATTAATTCCTCCAAGAAATGCAGTTTCACAAACAAAGTTGTCCTACAAGTTTCAAACTTAGGAGACAGTTTTTCAGTGTGGCCTCTTAGCAGGGATGGTGGGGGTTTTTAGATTTATCTTTGGAGATGATGAAGTTTTTAAGTCTCTGGTGTCTTGGAATCCATTTGTCCTTGTAGGTGCTTAAATATCTTCATTCTGTTTCTCTTCCCTTTCTTCTTCTTGTGCTAGGGTCACAAAATGACAGGTCGAATAGGAGGCACAGGCTTAACAATATGTTGATTACAGAAGATGATTAAAACTATATACTGTCAAACTGTCAAACCAAATGTACAACTAGTCACTAGCATAGAACATTGACTAGAGATTTAAAATTCAGTAGAAATGGAAGGATCAGTGGAAAATGGGGACTTTCTATACACAAACTCCAGCAGTCCTTAAGCTTAAGCAGTATTGTTAACACTGAATTTTCTTGCTTTTATTGATTTAGGCCATTCTTCAAAAGGGTAACATTACTGGAAATAAGACTTTTTTTTTTGAGCTGCTATAGCAAGTACTGTGTATTAATTTTCCAAGAAAGTGGGAGAAACTCAGAGAGCAGATGGTACATGGCTATTACCTGAGAATATTAGAAAAAGTAATTCAGTATCCTATTATAGGCACATTTTCTGATACATGCTGTATCTTTTCATGCTTTTTTTTCATACCGCTGGGAAATAAAAATCATCACTAAGTCATATTATTTCTACATCTATAGTATAACATAATAATCAGAATAAATTATTTTTATAGTACTGGAGCACTCGCAGTATCTCACAAACAAGAACATTAAAAACATAAAACACTGAAATGTTGAGTAGATAAAATGTGAAAAGAAGAAAGTAGCATTTTCGGTCAAAAGAAACATTTGTGAAAGATGCAAGGGAATATTTTCATAATCATTAGTTTGAATGCAGTAGAAGTTGAATTTAGTCAACATAGGTGAAGATGAAATTAAAAAAAAAATTAAAAAAGCAGCCCTATGCACAACATAGCATTTCATGAAGCTGTGTGTTTGTCACGTGCCTGCCTTTAATTTTTATTTTTAGTTTCAGCATTTCATGAACCAAAGTGTGCATAAGGAGAATTTAGATCCACAGTTTTCTTGTGTTTACAGGATGATCAGCAGCTGCAGGGTAGTCCAATAGGATAGACAGTCAAAGATGGGGGAAACTGGCTCCACTGCAGACACGCTGTATAAAAGTCTAAGTCATGTTAACTTCATCTCTCAGCCTGTAAAGAAGGAATAACAGCACTTCCATACCTTTCAGAAGTGTGGTGAAGCACTGGAAAAAGATTGTGAGACACTTTGACAGAGGAATCACAGTAGTAGCAGTACTAGATTAACGCAGTTAACCTTGGTGGCCCTTTCAACCAGGGTGTTAAAGGATGATATGCAGATACAAGGGAAATGCATGGTTTTTT
This sequence comes from Grus americana, assembly GCF_028858705.1. Taxonomy (NCBI): domain Eukaryota; kingdom Metazoa; phylum Chordata; class Aves; order Gruiformes; family Gruidae; genus Grus; species Grus americana. The sequence continues at coordinate 11,469,421 of NC_072867.1, read as the reverse complement.
TGGGAAGAGGGCTGGATCAGTGTTTCAACCCGTTACTGGTGTGAAAAGCAGCTGAAATACGAACTCAGGATTATCTGCTGATGAAGGTAGTGCAACTTGCTTACAACAGACCTCAAATTCTTCAGTTGGGAGTTCACAGCATTTATAGTTTTAAACACGTAGCCATTAAGAACTAGCAAACTGAGACTGATGTTCATACACTGATTGATTTCTAGGAGGCCAATGATAATTGATTAATGTTTCCATGGTGATTATTTTATCATGTATAAAGCATTTAGGGAATGGTGTGTAGATCATGTAAATTGACGGGTGCTGTCATGTGGGTAAACAGCAAGATCAGTTAGGCAGGGAGTTAGTACATAGTTAAATTATTTATTGTGCCATAATATAATTTCAAGCTTTTCTGTTAAGTTAATGTGACAAAAAGAATATGTGAAATATAAAAAAATTGTGTTCCGGAGAGTAGTGGGTGGGAATATTTCTGATGACTGAAGTGAGCTTTCTGAAGCTTTTCCATCTTTAATCATACAATTATGAAATGTATAAGAAAATACTATGATTTTAACAAGAAATATACATAATGGTTTGAGGGCTTCATTAACTTGTGCTGGGCTATCTGGTAGCAAATTGTCAAAGTTCATACTGTTTGCGTGGCCTGAAGAACTGCTGACGGTAAAATCATCCAGACAGATATTTTGACTACGTGTCAACAGAGCATAGCCAGCAGGTTAAGGGAAGTGATTATTGCCCTCTGCTCAGTGCTCATGAGACTGTATCTGAAGTTCTATGTCTCATTTTTCTCCCCTGATACAAGACAGACGCTGACAAGCCAGAGTGAGTCCAGCAGATGACTTAAGGGGCTGGACAGTATGACATGGGAGGGAAGGCTCAGGCTTTGCCTTAAAACATGAAGAAAAGAGCATGCTAAGGGCTGTCTTCAACTACCTGATGGGTGCTTATAGAAGCAGATAGAGCTTAACAATCTTGGACATGTGCAATGAAAATGTGACTGGCAATGCAGGTGCCTTGTAGAATAGGAAATGCTGATTACATCTAAGGAAAGAAGTTTCTTTGCCATGTAGGTGGCCAAGCATCAGGATGGCTTGTGCAGAGAGGCTGTGCAGTCTGCATCCGTCATAACATTAAAATCTCAGCTGAGCGACCAGATATAACTCTGGAAGTAGGCCCCGCTTTGAGCAGCCAGTTTAGAATAGGTGATCTTCAGGGTCATAGCCAACTTAATTCATTATGATTCTTTGTGGCAAAACCTCTTCCACTTCTGTACTTCATAAACTTTTCCTCAACCTGCTCTGAACTCAGATTTTATTGCTATCACTTTGTACTATAAATTCTGAGATGAACATTTTTAGGAGCTGTTTAGTCGAGCCAGTTTCTTTGTAATTGCATTTGACTGCAGAACCTCTACAGCAGAACCACTGTGAACTTCCGAAGTGCGAGGGAGGTTTGATTTGCTACTTGTGTTTCAGTCAAGCCTTTCGAGGTAACCTTTATTAAAGAAACAAGCCTTCTTGCAGAAACCATATTTCTTCACTAATGTGCAATCTGAAGAGCTCTTCAATTTTACGATGTCCTGGTTTCAGCTGCGATAGAGTTAATTTTCTTCCTAGTAGCAGGTATAGTGCTGAGTTTTGGATTTAGGATGAGAATATTTTTGATAACACCAATATTTTGGTTGTTGCTAGGCAATGCTTACACCAAGTCAAGGACTTTTCAGTTTCTCACACTGCCCTGCCAGCGAGGAGGCTGGGGGCAGACAAGGAGCTGGAAGGGGACACAGCCAGGACAGCTGACCCCAACTGGCCAAAGGGATGTTCCATACCATGTGATGTCATGCTCAGTATACAACTTGGGGGAAGCTGGCCGGGTGTTTAGATCATGGCTTGGGAACTAGCTGGGCATTGGTGGTCTGTGAGTGGTGAGCAATTGTGCTGTGCATCACTTGTTTTGCATATTTTATTATTATTATTTTCCATTTTTGTTATATTCAGCTGTCTTTATCTCAACCCTGCATGTGTTTTTATCCCTTTCTTTTACACTGGCTCTTTGCTTTCAGCAATTGCTGGAGCACTGAAGTGTGAAAACACAGGTAATAACACCCTTAGAAGAATTGAAGTGTAATTAGCAATGGGTGCTACTCAATAAGCATGGGCATGCTGGCAGCCAGTTAGCACATCAGTAGCTTGGAAGCAGTCAATGTAATATTTCTGGCTCTGTTGGCATTTGGTCAACATCAAAAAAAGATGTAGATTCTGGTGGAGCATATGGAGATATGAGAGCAACTTGTGCTTTGAAATAAGCAAAGATCACAGGAGGAAAAGGGATCATCACAGGAGGGTGAGAAGGGTAAGGAGACTGGAGAGATAAGGCAAAGGGAATGGAAGCATAAATCTAAGAAAAAGACTTCATTACTTTCTGTGCTCATAGAACTGTAGTTTTAAGTGTTACTCAGGAAGCAATGATCACTACTATGTCCTGGGTATGCACATGTGATGTGAAACCTAGGAAAAGATATTTATTTGGTTTAAACTGTTAGAGCCTTGTTGATTTTAAAAATGTTGTTCTTGTTTATGTTAGCAGATGATGTGTCCTCAAAAGCATTCCCATTCTCTGTATTCTACAGTATTGGAAACTTTTAATTGCACTTGTGTGGGTTTTTGTTTGGTGTTTTTTTTTCTTTTTCTTTTTCTTTTTCTTTTTTTTTTTTCTTCTTCATTAAAGTCTCCTCTCACTTACTTTCATCAGGAGTAACATTTTCCTTTTTCTGGAAGACTCAAGACCAGCAGGCTAAGTTTCTCCCTGCTTCTGGTGGACAAGTAATTTCCAGTGGTTTCAAAATCTGTTCAAATGAAGGTGAAGGCTCAGTGGAATTTTACACCCGTGGGAATGCAATGATGAAGTGGAAAGCAAGCTTTAGTCCGCCAGGTAAAGTTTATAATTTTTTTTTATTAATTTCTTTGTTATGTTTTACTTTATTCTTGCAGAGAGCTGTAGTGGTAAGAGCACAACTTCAGGAAAGAGAAGTGGATATATGAAAATACCTACAAAGCTCTGTGGTCAAGAATTTGCTTGATGATAGTGATATTGTATTATGGAACATTTGCCATTCACTAACAACACTCAGACCCAACTTCCAGTTGTTTCTGAAGTGGAATTCTTACTGATATCAATAGATTAAGGAGTGCTTAGATGGAAACATGAGTGAAGAATGCAGGTTAATCCCTGACAGTTCTCAGTATAATCTAAAACTGAATACATGTACTGTCCTCTATTGCCTCCTAAATTAAGACTCTATTTAGTAACTGTCTAACTGGGTGTTTAGTGCTTTGGTCATTTTGTTATCAGAGTGTCAAGTTTTGTATACCATGGCATAGTATTAATAAACATTTTGGTATATCACATATCTTACTGCTTCTATCTAAACTGTGTATTGTTGGGGAGCGGTATTACCTAGTGACTGGAACAAATTCTGATCTTCTAGTAATGCCAATGACAGTCACTAAATCTTTTCTTGCCTTAATTTGACTTACCTGTACATTGGTAAAATAGAACTTTCTCACCTCACAGTAGCAGAGTTTTATAAAGCTTAAGAAATCTGTTTAGAAATCTTATTTTAAGAGAAAAGCTGCTAAATGGTAAGAATAATTCACACACTTGTGGATTATCCAATCCAAGTGAAAATTAATATTATGTTTCCAGCCTCTCACGTATAACAAAGAAACTGTGGCAACTTTTAATTAGTCTATTTGCTTGTTCTCCAGTCCTTGCAGTTTTTATGCAGTTCTTGCTGAACTGAGTTTGGAGACAGTATTGAAGAGACTTCAAATCTTGGCCAGTAATACTTAGCAAGTGTAATTTATGAAACTGCAGTGGGCCCAAGTAAGAGTTCAGACAAAAGCTAACAGGCATTCTGCCAGAGTATGGGCTTCCCCATGGGTATAAAGATTAATATACATGACATCAGCATTCCATAATTCACTCTTAGCACTTCCTATACAGCTCTGTAGCATTGCACAAGTCAGCAAAAACTTACTGAACAGGAAAGACCCTGAATAGAATTGATTCATGGATTTTGCTGTGACTTTTAATGTTTTGCAGGTCCTTACTGGACTCATATTCTCTTTACTTGGAAATCAAGAGAAGGACTGAAAGTCTATGTCAATGGAACTCTAAATACAACTGATCCAGATGGGAAAGTTTTCTATGATTACGGAGACCCCAGTGCAAATCTTCTGACTGGGACAGAGGGCGATCAAACTAAGCGCTATGTGAATGGGGCATTTGATGAATTCATTATATGGGAAAGGGCACTCACCCCCCATGAAATTGAGCAGTACTTTACAGCTGCTGTTGGTGAGTATGTGCACTGTTGTCATAATTCATCTGTAAAGATGCTGACTTAAAAATGTTTAGTGTGTAGGATTTGTGTTCATTTTACATATTTCAGCTATTGAATGTAATTTTTAGAGACAGAAAAAGTCAGGTATGAATGTCACCAAAATGTGCAGGTGTCTCTGGATGTACAGTCTTTTCATCCTCAGTTCTAGCTTCTTTAAAATGTCATTAAAAATTACCAAGACCTGAAGTATCCAGCCATTGTTAGATCCTCTAGGATCAAGAGAAGAGGAGTAATAATTAGACTTGAGGCAGAACAGTATTAGGAAAGAGTGACTCTGGATTTCTAACTTGCACTCTGGTTGCTGTGTAACTTAGCCAAGTCACTCAGTGTATTCCAGCAGATGTGGATAATAATGGTTCTCTCTCCAGTTCCTGGAATGATAAAGACTTATTAACTCATGTATGCTTGTCAACTAAAAAGAAAGCTATCAGCTGAAATGTAATATAAAAGGCAAAGAATCAGGATTAGAACAGAGATTTAGAAGACAGTTATTCTATGGATCTTTATAATAATTTTTGCTACAAGAAAGGCTGTTGCTATTAAGTGTTTGTGTGAGAGCAGCAATTAGAAAACATCCATCTCGGGAATAAAGCTGTGGGGCATCTGGAACGTTTGGCTTCACTGGCAGTTTCGCTGCTTTCATTTATTCTTACGAGGTTACTGAGAGCTAAAGCAGTTACACCCATAACTCTTGTGCTTTTAAACCCATGGGAAATATTTTCACAATGGAAACTCTTTGAATAACATAGAACATCTGATGCTTGCCTGGAAATGAGAATGTATGGGTGTTTCACATCCAGGTTTGATTATAACGATCAAGTATATACAAAATATATTTTATAAAAAAGAAAATATAAACTAGTTTTGTAGAATTGTAGAATTGAAGTCACTTAAAAATGCTCCATCTGGTATATAATCAAACAATCTCTTTGCTTTGCCACACAAATAATACCAATTGAGAGCAAGTTTTTTATTTTAAAACCTTTTTATTTTAAAAAGTGATTTCTATGAAAGTCTTCACAAATTCTGATTGGGGGAGTATTCATTTAATACAGGAAATAGTTTTAAAATCTTCTGTATTTGGCTGTTTTATTTCTCACAATAATCTAGGGTTGCTATAACACTATCCAACTCAAAGCTACCATAAATCACATTCTTTGATTTAGTGTAACTCAAGAAGAATGTTATGTTGCTAAACTGAAGAGCAGTAGATTTTCAAATTGACCTGATCCATCTATATCTGTGCCCTGTTTCACTGTCAGAGAGGTATGAGAGCGCTCTTTTTTTTTTTTTTTTAAACCCCTTGAATTCTTGTGAACTCACAGCAACCATCCTCTGCAGCCCTGCACCCTCCCATCTGTCACCCTAACAAATAATCAAGGCATCATGGAAAGCTCTTTCCATGAATGCAAATCCTGTTCAGGACTTCAGTTTCTACTACTTTCCTCTATACTTCGGTTTGGAAAGAGCTTTACTGAGGCTCAGAATATCTGGTTACTGGACATTAATGCTTGTAGTAAGCTTTTGAAACACTGCTGGAAGAGTTGGGGCCTTGGACTCTGCTGAAGTCTAAATTTTTAATGGGTTGTACAGAATTTTGCCTGTGTCCTACCTTTCAATCCCTGCTGATTTTTAGAAGGCTGTATAGGAAACTCCCTGATTTATACATTGAGATGTTGATGCTGGAGCTTTTGTGAGTTTACTGCAATTTGCATGACATTAGGTGTTTGTTTTTGTGGTTGGTGGTTTTTTTTTCCTTAAACCTCTAGTTCACAGGTTTTCAGGGTCATCAGAAACTATCAATTTTCTGTGAAAAATAAATTTCTAGCCTCTTAATTGAAAGTAAAGCTTGATGTGTATTTTCTAGGGTCTTAGGAATTAAAATGTAAAGTGATACCAGGTATATATATTTGTTTTGATGTGTGAAGAATTTCAAGGCAATATTATTTTAAAGCGTCCAGGTGATTTGGAGCACTTGAATAATGTAGAGTATTGAATTTTCTGCTTTTTCCTTCAAAGTAGTGGACTGATCAGAATTGATAAAATTTCCAGTTTGATGGATTAAGTTAGAACATTCTCAGAGGGAGCAATGGATATTACAATACTAATCAACATAGTAAAAAAAAAAAAAAAGTTATTCTTGGTACCTATTTATTGACCTTGGAGAACTTAAAGCAGGGCTGAAGCTGGGCTAATGTGGTTTGACATAAGAAATTTAATAGGACAGCCTGTTTTTTAATAGAATGAATAATTATATTCCTTTTGGATCCATGAGTAAAATGTGCCCTATATATGCAACTACCATTTGATTGTACTGAAATACCACGCTCCTGGCAAATATAAATTCTTGCTAAGATGTAGATGAGAAGAAAATTTCATTTCTCTATCACAAATGACCAATAAATCCCTTTGCACAGAAAGGAATCAATATTTTTTGAAATGGAGCAACTGGAAACCATCCAAAATCAAGTTTATTCTTTCTGTCTTGACAAATCATTTATGACATGCTTGCGTGGTAATTTTCAATGGATATAGTGCTAGTAGGTGACATTTATTAGTAAAGCCTGCGTGATTAATAACCTCACTGCTGCTTGAAATCAACTTAAAAACACCTGATAGAGACGTTATCTACAGTATGCTTAAACTGCTAATGAAGGCTGTGTTTTGACTCCTTGAGCCCTGTTGTTTGTTTTAGGCAAAACTAGCATGCCCCAAAAGCTCTAGCGTACTACTATTTCTGCCAATGTCCTTTTACTTAAGGGTGATGCCTTAGTTTTGCTGCAAGCAATGAAAGTATTTCCATTTGCTTTGAATATTGCAGATTTTTTTAATGTGGAAAAGTCTTTCTGAACTTGTCTTCATGGGTGTGATTTTATTTGGCACTCAAGCAATTTAGACTTAAGATATAAGTAAACATTAACATTTGGAGATCGTAGCTGAGACATGAGTCTCATTTTTTCCAGTGTCTTTATGATCCCAGTCCAAGTTTATCACATATACAGAAATACAGCAAGGTTGTACATGACATTGTCAGAAGAGCCTACAGATTTTTATTTCTGATTAAGATGTAATTTTTTTTTTAAAGTTTCCATAAATACTTTGCATAAATGTTGGGGGAAGACCTAGAGAAGGAAGATGGATGGCAATGTTTTAATTGTACAGTTGTCCTTTTTTTATTGAGCTATAACACTTGAAATTTCCTGTTTGCAAACAAAGGTTTAATTTTAAGTGCTTAAGACTTGGACTTAATTGCAAAGCTTATCTATATAAAGATGACAAAATAAAACTGATGAGAGAATCAGTAAATGAAATGCTTTAAACAAGCTTGTGTAGCTACAGTACTACAAATAAATAAAATGCACAGAACAGCAAATATGTTACTTTCAGTTAGAACTGATTCAGCCTGCAGTGGGAATATCAGGTTTACTAACAGTCTCATTCGTGTATGTATTTTCCCCAGGTGTGCAAGTTTTGCTTTCTTCAACGCTTCCATGGTCTGTGGTGACAACCACTACAAAACCTATGGTAGGACAGTCCTCATAACTCTCTTCTATAATTTCAGAATGCGTATATATACAGTGACAGACCCTCCTCACTTTATAGTTTTCATTAGTGGCACTTATTTTAGTACCCCAATTATGAACATTTTCAGATATGCATAGGGAGAATTTTTAGCCACCGTGGGAAGATGGGAACACTACAGAACTCTTAATATAGGACAGATAAAGAGAATTCATTGTGAAATAAAAATATTTTCTGTATTAAAAAAGGAAAAATGCAGAAACTTCTGAAATATGTCAAGGAATTTTGAAGATATAGGACATACAAAAACATTTTAATAATTTTTCATCTTGTTTCCTTTAAAATGAGGAAAGATATCCCACCACAATAACAAAATTAGTTTTCATCTCTTTAGTAAATGCTTAATGAAAAAGATTTAAATAAAATTAATTTTTCGTATGCAGAATACATACAATCAGCTGTAATCAGTCTACATGCAATTAGCTGTTGCAGTGTATTTTCACTTTCTTGCTATCTGCAGTGTCAAAGTTCTATTAGTTTTCTTCTTGTTCACAGAGACTTTCAGGAAACCATGGCAGATAGGGCCTGAATTGTTAATGAAAAAATGAAGCTGTGCCTGCAAATTCTGTTTATCCTGTCCATCTGTCTGTGCTTTCCTTTTCCCTTGGCTTATGTAGCCTCCCGTGTTTAACCACAGCAGTCTGCTATGCCTCAAGCTCCCTTTTGGGCTAAAACAATAAAAAATGACTGCCGTTTGGAATAATTTCAGATGAGTTGTATCTCTCTCCTGTAGCTCTCTACAAATGCTTATCGTCCCATCATAACTAATCTAATTCAAGAGAGAGGGAACTTCCGCTCCCCCAACAACATGCTGGGCTACCTGGAGAATGTGTCCATCAGCTTGCCCAACAAATCCTTGTCAGAAAATACTGCTCTAAGCCTGACAGAGGTAAGTGTCTTTCACATCTGTGTATGGTGTCAGATGACCCTGAAATTTCTGCAAAATCTAGAATATTGAATGCAGCCTTGAAAATTTTTGCTGATTGTGAAAAATACATATGAAAAAAGCAGTAGTTATTTTAGGGAATAGCAGAAGGTGACCTTCAACGAGAGAAAGTAGTTTAAGGGTCCCATTAGTTCTTGGGGATATTATTTAATGCATAAATTATACCTGGAACCATGACCACACACCAAAAATAATGTAGTTGAGTAGGAAACAGAGGAGGAAAAAATAATTTATTAATTTTTTCAGCTGTAACTTTCATGCAGAATATATAATTCTAGAAAAAAATTTCAGCATTTCTCTGCATGGCCCAGCTGATCCAGAATGTAGCAGGATTTGACAGTCATCTGTCCACTGCAGGACATAATGACATTGTAATCAGAGCAGTGACAGCAGCAAAACGGAGGCATGCAGGAGCTAATAGCAAACTAAGTGGGATGCAGGGAGCACTTCAGTTGTGACTGTATCAGTCTGGGCCTCGGTAACTGCCCAAGTATAAACTCGTAACTTATCTTTGAGATTCACACCTGCACTAGAGGCTTAGAGAGTTATAAATTACTGCTGTCTGCCTAACCTTTAGTTAGCATTTATTGCTCCTGTAGTAAGCAGAGGGTAAGTTGTGCCTCTCCTCTGGCATCTCTTTGCAAAGCTGTGTGTTATTCTTGCTGGGCTCTGCAACGGCCAAGACACACACCCTGCTTTGCCAGCTCTGTGTTGAAGGTGGAAAGCTGTGGGAGATGGCTTTTTTTTTTTAATAGTGGTGTCCTTAGCGTTTGTGGGTTAATAGCTTTATCTTGCACTGGGTTTCAATCACAGCCAAGACTCCTGTGTAGACGTATTGCAAATCTCCACTGAAACTAGTTCATGGAAAGATCAGGTCCAAAGCTTAACTGAGTAATTTATTTTTGTTTAAGCTAATCCACAAGGTGGGGGGGGGGGGGGGGAAGATGACATTTTCTGTAGTCTGAACTGAGGATAAGGGGTCATGTTCTGCTAACATAAAGTTAGTCTTCTGTAAAATGATGGGCATCTAATTCCCTGATTTCAGCAGGCTAGAAAGCTGTTATTACAGTAATCAGCTCTGGCCTCACTAGTGATTGTTCCTTTAAGCCTGTGGGTAATACCAGGGTGACAAGGATTATTTACTCAGGAAAACAATATAAATAAATGCTTCTGAAAAATACATGGGCAGCAATTGATGGTTTGTGTTAAAAGCTTAGCATTTGCAAACTGTAAAGCTGGATTTCATGGATCACAGTTTAATATGTAGCAAAAACCCTTCTAAAAAGCTCTAATTCATTGTTTCCCTTGTTTTGCTGAAAACTTTGTGAGAGCTCTAAATTGAAACTGGAATATCATCCAGTCAGATATCATACCTGTTTCCCACAGCATTTCAGTTGCCGTTTGGTTGCTCATTCGTACTATCTGATGCTGCTTTGTGTGCCATGAAAGAGATTTGCAGACAGAAATGTGGGACATGATTATCTTTAGCAAAGCTATTTTGGGAAGCAAATACAAGAGAGTCCTGATCATACATACAGACTCTGTCATTTGTCTGATGGTTAGGCTTTGTATTGTCTGCAGCTAATTCCCTGAAAGGCAGGCACTGCGTATGCGTGCTATTTTCTGTAAAGTTATCTCTGTCTTGATTGTCATATGCCTCACAGCACAAGAAAATTTAAGTGATATGCAATAAACTTTCTCATTACTGACACACAGTTATGATGCATTGCTTCTGACAAATCTGACTTGTGTTTTCTCTTATAATGCTGCTCTGCTCAGTAGCTCCAGCACTCCTGCTTTCCCTCCCTTTCCAGGGGTCTCACACATCCTTTTCGAAGTCATTCTGGAGTGATGCTGTGACCTGAAAAGAGATGCTCACTGAATGCTCTGGGCAATTTGGGCTGGGTCCTGGGTTTGGGATAACTTTTGTGCACGTCAGGTAGAATTCCACACTCAGTGTTTGAGAGCAGCTGCCCCAAATAAGCTCATATAGCAAAGCTCTGGTACTGCCTGATGTATTATGGCTTGTAAAATTATGCTCAGAAAGGTCTTGCAGCTTTCTTCCACATTTCTCAGTGGAACCTTTCTACATTCAGTTGATACTTTTAAGACGTTTTAAGAGACAAGCTTAAGCAGAAGATGTGGGGTTTTTCTTTAATTTTCTGCTCTCCCTTTTTTTCCTCCTATTCGTCTTCATCAGCAAGATTTCCTACAGCAGGGACTATGTCATGCTGAGCACTTCAAGTGCAGATCTTGACCTCAAAAACAACCTTTAAGTCAAAGTTAAGCAGATAATAAGTTGTACAAGTGATGGCACTCATATTTATCTCATGCTGTTGAAATATCTAGTAATCTAAGATTAAAAGACATATTAATGTCTCAGGAATTTAGATAAAATGGGAGAATAAGTTCACTTTAGTCTTAGTTCCAGTGTTGTCACCTCAGCTGTAGTATGATGATTGCACTTTGGGAGTTTCATAGTGGTGCTACTTTTAATAAATAAACTATTACTTTAAAATGTCACCGTACAGAACATGATGAAAGTGCTAGCAGGTAGAAATGAATCTGTGACTTGAATGAAAATGGGCCTGTCATCTTAAAATAAACCTAATAAAATCCTAGCAGAGATCTGCCTTGGATCTTTACCAGGAGATATAGCTGATTAATAAATAATCAATATGGTTTTGTTTATCTTTTTAGGCATTTTTAAAAACTATTGAAGACTTTCTGTTATTGCCCAACTGGATTGATGTACCAGAGGTAAGATAAATGGGCTTAGATTTGTAGGTTACTTTGGTTGCATAATTTCACATGGATAGAAATTAAATCGGTTGCCTCTACTTCTTGCTGGGACTTTTTGGCAGTATGATTTCTTTTCTCATATGCCACTTTCATATTTGCAGTAAAGATCCACAGATAAAACAATTATATCATTTTCTTTTATAGTGTGTTTTTGAGGGTTAAAATGAGAGCTTTATGTGCTGCAGTTTCTACATATTTCAGGATGAATGAAACAAAATTTTAGTTATAAAATGACAGATTGTCACTAAGTGTTTAATCACTCCTTTTTTTTGGCACTGAACTTTGATATTTTAAAGTTTATATTTGTTTTGTAGATTGATGTTCTTCAATGCATGTGAAATATGTGGTAGTGTTTACCTGTTTAGTGAACTGAAGCTTTGAGAAAGGTTAAACCTAATATAGGGAAAAGTAACCTGTATCAATGTTCTTTCTCTTTGAGTCTACCTTTTAGAGTGCAGAGAAATACTTGCAGGAGAGACCCAGGGATTTTTTGGGATTTTTGTTTGAATCTTAAGGGAGCACAGATTTCAGAACAGAGAGCTTTTAAACTGAAAGAAGGAGAGGCAAAAGTAAATTAAGTTCTCATCGAAGCCTAAAATGCTTTTAAGACAAAAGGATGTCTTAGCCTAAAATCCTTGATCATCTCTGATGTAAATAGATTTCAGGTAAAATAAATTCCTTTTTCATGGAAACATACATTCACGCTGAGATTTTATTGATCAACCTGGAGGGTTGTTTTCCAGGAGACATGTAAACACTTTGAAAGTAGCTTTATACTGGGGACCATTTTAATAAAGATGAAAGAAAGGCCAAACTGTAACATCTCAGCTTATGTTCCAATAAAGATCTGATACCAGTCTTTATATATTGTCAAAATAATCTGCTCAGTTCTTGGCCTCATTCTGCTGAATCCTGAGTATAATTGAGTGTCAAATGCTGGTGGGAGCAAAGAGTCATTTGGAGACATTCTATAAAACATAGTATTTTATAAGGTCAGGCTCTGGGTGGCAATTCGTGCAACATTTTATCCACTATATGTGGAAAAGGTTGTGGAGAAAGTCACATTTGACTTTGGATGGTTGAATGATGAGTCACACAGGAATTAACATGGCACCTTGGCATTTTGTGCTATGAACTGCAATTGCTTTTGCTGTAGAGCCTTCTCTCTCTTCTTCCCCCAGACTGCTCACATATTTGGAAGTTTAATTCAAACTATTGACAGTGTGATGGCTCATATGACGCAGAATCTAGATGAAAACTCATTACCTTTAACTGTTGAGGGCACATCATCCGTGGCAGGTAGGATTTAGCAGAAATGTTCTCTCTGGACTGTCCGCGTGTCCTAAATGCTTCTGTGCTTGCAGTCCTTCCTTTTCCAACATGGAGGAGGAAATCAAAACAGATAATTTTCTCTTTTGAATACAAAACAGTGTTTTAGTTGTAGAAAGATAACTGTGCAGTTAGTCAAGAGGTAATCAGCTCTGACTGTACTTGAACTTCCTTGAGGTTATTTGGGGAAGGGTTTAGAATATGAATTCTATGAAATGAATCTAGTAATAGTGTGCTATACTGATAAGCAGTTAAAGGGCCTAAAGCTCCTATGTAGCACTTTGAAACTGCAGACATCTGGGTGCTATAAAACCTTAATTTTGCAAGGTTTTGCTAGAGATTGCAAATAATAGGAATAGTTTTGACCTTTTAGGAGAAATTTATTTTACTACTGTTTAGCATCCTAGCACTCTAATTTCATCTTTGTCTTTGGATGCTACAAGTGTCAAAGGTAATTAATCCATTCTGGCATTCTGCTCAGCCTCGTTGAGACCTGTGTGAGGGGCCAAATAACCTGAGCAGTTGCCAGTACCATTAATCAGTGCACGTGCTCTCCTGGACACTGGCATTCTGAAATGGAGCAGTGGAGGTCTGAAATAATGCCTTCAAATGTCAGTGGAAGCGCATGTTATCAATCTGTTTTGCTTGCCCTGGTAAGCTCAGTATTTGAGCATGGGTGAAGTGATCCATGGTATATTAACAGTGCATGTACTACCTTCTCTGTCATAAAGGAGTCAGATATAAAAGGCAATTTTGTACTTGGGGAATTTACTATATTTTCTGCAAACATCTGGGGTTTTAAATTCAAGACTTGCAATAGCCTTTAGAGAAGTCTAGTTAAATAGTCAAGTAGGTTGTAGAGGCTATTGATTTTATCATATTTTTGTTTGGGTTATCGCACAGATTACAGCTTGGTCAAAATGCATCCTCAGACTTTGAATTTGTCCCACTATCGATTTCCATCTCGAGGACAGAGTTATATTTCCATTCCCAGTGAAGCTTTTCATGAAAAAGGTAAGCAAAAATTTAAAGAGAGGAGCAGTCATGTAAACAGGGTATCCAAAAATTATTTTGCTTGAAAATAGGTTTTGGTTTGCTTTATTTTTCCAGGTAACCAATTTGATCACTGTTGATCACAATAGCTCTAAAGAAGCAGCAGTTCTTCTGTCATATTAATGAATGATTACTGTGGGAGAATTTTAATATTACTTGAAATAATCTTGAATAATACAGCTGGGCCACAGAGATTGAAGCCATTTAAATTGACATCTTTTTACATCAGAGAAGCCATAATTTCGTAGACTATTTTTAATCATCTGAACTGGTTATTTTTAAGAAAATCCAGGATGTCAGATCAGGTATTACTTATCCCTTCATGCAAAAATGATCTTAAAATGTTGCATGACATTAAACTATAAAATGACAGGTTTAAGCAGCAGCAGCTACAGAAACAGAATGAAGGTGTAAACTACAGTCAAGGCAAAAAGGCAGAACTCAGAAATCCATACCTAGGCTAAAATTTTAATTATCTCAAAAGCTGGGGTTATGACAAAAATCTGAAGCTTTAGGCAAGACTCTAAAATAACAATGTTTGAATTCAATGCTCGATTTGAATGTAGATAATTAAAGGAACCTATTTACAAAACTATCTACGTGCATCCTCAAATCTTTGAAAAACTGATCTGTGTGCCCTAAATTGCAACCCGCAGAATTTACGTACCCAGAGACCTTTCTACAGTCACCTCTGTTGAAGGAAGGTTGGTCCCTATTCATAAACTGCAAAGTTAGCTGCAGATAACCTGCAGTGAGAAATACTCTAATAATTACTGAACTGTCTACCTGATTTGTGATGACAGCTTTGTTTCTTTGCACTGGCAGGGGGCTCTGGCTGGAGACTTCACCGCAAGTGCTCTGAGGCTTGAATAACTATAATTGCAAACCAACTTGTAATGCCAAAAATAGCATGTGAGAGGACTTTTTTCCTTTCCCACTTAAAGTCTCTCACCATGCACACTTTTTTTTTCTTCAGAACATTATCATACTTGGTATCCTGAAATGATCCAGCCCATTAAACGTTTAACTCTTTTTCCAGCTAAAGCTCACTTCTGAGTAATTTTAGCCTTCAAGCCACACTTCTACACTGTCGAAATGAGCTAACCTAAAAATTTATTATGCCACCTTAAACTGTTGACACTATAAATACTTGGAACCCAGCAAAAGGGATAGTGAAAGACATCAGTATTGCTGACAGAAAATACGCATCTGTCTCTTCATTCAGATGCTGAAGATCCCATAAATACTTGGAACACAGGCAGAAAGCACACAACCGAAGTGGAAGCTGGTTGCTCATGTCTGAGTTTCATAAACTGCCTGTTAATGTAGCCTCTAGATTACTGTAGCTACCATTGAGATAGTGACTCTGGTATGTCATGCGAGCCTTTCTAGTGCTATGTGGGGGATTTATAATTGACAACTGATTACTTTAACAACCTTTTTTGGAAGTACAGTTGCACAGGGGAGGCATCCTTCTATTTTATTTTTGATATCTGTCCCTGTGTCATACTGCAAGATGTTCATACTTTTTTACTTAAAAGAATAATTGGAAATCTGCTAAAGCAAAGATATAAAAGTCTACAGAAGTCAAGGCTCTTAGTTAACGTGGAGTTTCAGGTTGAGGAGAGAAGTGTCTCTTGCTTACAAATGTTGCTCTGAGGAATAACCCCTATTCCTTTTTCACAGCTTGGATTACCATTGTCGGCCTGCTTTACCATAACATGCATTACTTCTTTCATAATATCAACCCTATGGATACCAAGTAAGTATCTTGAACCTCTCATGCTGTAACAGCTTGTTTATTACCTTAGTGATATACCTTTATAACAGTCATGTCATTATCAAGTGTAAATAAATTATGAGCCATAATCCTGATTCTGCAATATTGAGGACATGTAGTCATTAACTAGAGAGAGATTAAAGCTTACATTAGATGTTTTACTTTATGTTGTAGTAAAATAGATTCCCATAGCGACATGTTTGTCTGTCTCTGTCTTCTTCCATTCATCATATCTGGTATTAGAATTTCATCATTTTAATCTGTCTCATAAAAGGAAATTACATCTTTTCTCCTGACACATATAAAGATAAAGCTTGCACTTAAATGAAACAAGAAAGAAAACATAACATCCCTCTTTAGATAAAATCTGAATCCTGATCCTAGAAACCTGTAAGGTAATTTTACAACAGGAGACCAGGCAATGCTTAAAAGACCTTTTGTTTTACATGCTGTATCAATGAAATCATTAGTAGATAAGATAAAGTAAATGCAGAGCTGTATACTGCTTGGCAATACAGTTCCCCAGGGAATTTTGTGAGGCCATTCATGTAAATCATTACACTTTCCTTTTAAGCTAGGATGACTTTATGTTTTTATTTGATCTACACTGGGATACATGGATTAGTTTATACTTTCAGTCTTTTCCAATCTGTGACTTCTCGGTGTGTTATTTATGACAGCAGAAGGAAAGATGCAGCATCTCAGCTATCATAAATGTCAAGGATTGCTTCGCTTTCTTTACATACAGCTGCACGGAAGGTCATGATTACGGAAACTCATTTGTGAACTTCAGGGTAGAAAAATCCTGACTTATGACCAGACTGATCACACTGAGATAATCACACAGCTATTACTAAATACCATTTTTAAATCAAGTAGCAAGTTGTACTGTTGTTTACCCTAGTCTGTCTGTCTCAAAAAAAAAAAAAAAGAGCACTTAGCAGGTGGCTGTAAATGAACCATGTCATTAATGTGCTACATTTCTTACCAACATGAAGAAATAGAGACAATAATTTATGATAGTTTGTTTTTCAAACAGGAGGATCAGTGAAATTTATTAAGATAATAAGCTATAATCTCAACTTCTCAAAGAGAATTAATGTAGTCTTGATTTAGGTCAAAGTTTAGCAAACACAAGATGATTAAAGATGCTAAAACACTGTATTCTAATGCATTGTCATAGAGTTAGATATAGCAAAATAAAACAGTTATGTCATCTTTGTGTACATTCTCTGAATTTTGGGGAATAGGACAACCTGGAGACCCACTCCTGTTCTACTAAGTTGTATGTATTTTTTTATCACTCATTTTTGAGAAGGAAGGATCTGGCCCTGTTGCAGTGTTACAGGGAAGCACGAAGACACTGGAGAAGAAACATCTCCTAGATTTCTATAATTAGTCCAAACTACTTGAACTGTTTGCTGTATGTAATGCACTAGAGAATCAAGTCTATAAAATTCTAGATGCAGATCTGCCCAAAACAACATCTAAAAACCCTAGTAATACAGGGAATGCTAGCCTAGCAATTTTTATTTTTTTTTTTCCCCCCTGTGGAATCAAACCCCAGATATTCAAAAAGTGATTTAAAAATAAGTATGCAATTCTCTCTTGCTTGGTTTTCTTTTTTCATGCTGTACTTTAACTTTGTTGCTTATGTTTCATTAGAATAACCATGTTTTCCTAGAGTAGTTTGTTTTAATGACTTTCCTTTATATTCCTTCTAGCACTGGGCTACTTGAACACCTGTAATTTGAAGCCTGTCCATTTTCTTCTTAAGGCCAATTTTTTTTCTGTTGTGGTGGAAAGTTAAAACCAAAACTCTTGGCGCTTTTGTGCTGCACAGACAGATGACTTCTATTTTCAGACAATATAAATAGCAGTTTCTAAGGGGAGTCAGTTTTGATTCTTTACAAAAAACCAATGAAACAAAAAAAAAAAAAGGTTTTAAGCCCACTTCTGCTCCCGCTCAGATACAGTTTGTGCAAATCTGTAGTAATCCAATTGAAAGTAATCGGCTGACAGACTGACTTCCATCTAACATCCAGGGCCACAGTGAGGAAAGGCTTGCATGTGCAAGTACAAAACACAGAAATACTGTTTCTCGTTCATGCTGAAGTTTTTTCATGCTTCAAAATTCATCTAGCTCTCTAAAGTTAAAAAGGCAGATAATGGGTGAGGAAAAAAATGTCCATCCTGTTAATCTGCATAGGAGAAATCTCAAAATGTCCGACAGTGGTCTTAATAGTATGAGTCCTTCTCTAAACTTAAACTTTTCGTATCAGTGTAGCAAATTCTGCCCCCAGATGAACAAATTCAATTCAAGTCCTGGTTACTGGGAGCAGAAGTAATCTCTGATACTGATGGGTTTTTGTGGTCAGAACTAAGGACTGGTGCTTAGGGTTGTGCTAAATGAATTCTGTTTTGTTTGACCTTACTGAATGAAGTTATCTTAATGTCTGATAACTTTTTTTTTCCTGAAAGAAAAACAAGAAACTATTGCAAACAGGTGGCAGATGTAAATAAGACATTTTTTTAATGTGCTTTGTAAACTGCCTCTTTCCAGTGGTGTGCTATGTTTGGAAACCCACAGTGACAGTTAATTCACCATGGCTCATATTTCTCATAGTAAATACTTATTCATTCACTTACTGAAGAGGTGGATGACAGAGACCGTTTTACTCCTGCACGGTTTGTTACTGATAGTGTAAAAAATTTTACCCTACAGCCAAATGGATCTTAGTTACTCCCAAATGTGTGAAAATGTCAAAGTCATAAGTTGTAGCTGAAAGCAGAAATAAAAGGGTTCTTATGTACTGAAAAATTACTTCAGCTTAGAAAAAAAGTAGTACCTGGACAAATCAGGTGTTTAGTAAGGTTCAACTGTTTGTATTGTGACCTGAGGTACTCTCTAACAAACCTAACTGGATGTAATCAATTTTTCAAAGTAAAGCTATAAATTACTTCTAAATATATTCCTACATGTGTGTTTATATGTATTATATATAAGTATATGTGTCTTACTAATATGTATGTTTAATTAGACAGCCTGAAACCTCTGCAAGTTTTTTCCTCGCTTAGACTGCTTTTCGTAGGTTAGATCCCTTACTTTGTAGGTTTCTAATTATGTAAAGCATTTTCAGCAAGGCTTGTAAACCTTTGCAAAAGAGCAGCAGAATGAAGGTGTATTTTTGATATCAAGTCCCCTAATGTCTAAAGCTGTTCCCTATGCTTTGTTACTTCTAGTCCTGTAGGATCTTTTGGGGCCAGATCTTGCCCCCCTGTAGAAGTTCATTATCTTGAATGGAAAAAGAAGGTTCTATGTTCCTGTTGTTGTGGATGAACTAAAAAAAATTATTGTTCTACTTCCTTAATATTTGTTTCTTTCCAAGGATTGCTGAAGCTGCTGCCTACAAAGGTTATATGATCTCAGCAACCAGTGATCTTATCTCTGTAAAAGTGGAACCTCTACCCAAGTTGTCCCACAATCTGTCAGGATCTCCTCTGATTACCATCCAGCTCACCCACAAACTGGTAAGTGAAATGGAAACTACCAGTTTAGACTATCGTCAGGGCTGTTGAAAATGGTGTCTGTGATGACTTCTTTGTATTTATCTCGTAATTTTTGTGGGCATTTTTAGCAGCAATTCAGATGGTGTTTGTGACTACAATATTATGTTTTTCCAACCGTAATGCTTCAATGACTTCTGTTTCCATCACTGCAAAAGGCTGATTAGTGCACGTGTTGAAAAAGGTGAAGTGACAAGTATAGCTTTAGGCCTTTCTGTATATTGTTCTATGGACGTATTTGTGCAATCTACAATAGGATGGTATGAATTACTGCTCTCTCATTAGAGCTGCCAAAAACAAGAATGCACTTACGGTTTTTGCTTTTGGTCTTAATCCACATTGAGATAACTGAGGTGTTTTGAATGTTCTCATGAATAAACCCAGAGAAGGAACTCCTCTGAGGGCAAATCCAAGTATGATGGGCAGAGCATCTCCTAGGATAGGAGTGGAGCAGGTTCAAACCCCTGTTCTGGTGTGAACTGCCTTTTCTAGAGAGCATTCTGAATCTGAGAAAGAGACAAGAAATATGAGAAACTGAGAAAACTTGGAGACAAGTTTTGATCAAACTGATCAATTTTGGTAAGACATTTCAATTTCACCAAATTAGCATTTTCCAGCAAGGAACTGGAAAAATAGCTGGTTTTGTTTGCTCTTGGAGAAAAAGGCATCTCTTTATCTTGTCAGTGGAATGGAGAATAGCTGAGTTAAAACTCTGAGATGCTGCTGGCATGGGGCACCTATGACCCACTTAAAGCATTGCATGGAAACGGAAAAGAAAGATTTACATTCTTAAATGTTTCCTAGAAAACATCTTTTAGATGTTCTTCTGAATATTTTATCATATTTTTCTTTCAATGGCTGTTTTCAAGCCAGATTTTCTTCATACTCTTGGGCTTCTGATAAAGATGGAGTAGGCTACAGAAGACAAATATATGAAAAAACCCTGAGGCATAGAAATGACAAGTGTTGTTTTGCTGACAGTTTTTTCAAACTAAGGACTCTCCTGAATGTCCCTAGTGGCCTCTTAGAGGCAGGCACTTGCAAAGCGAAGACTGTATGTTGTGTAGATCGCTTATAAAATGTACTTTATTCCGGTACCTCCTCATGCTTTAATATGATGATTTACTAGCAGGCTGTTAAACAAACCTGTGTGTTTTTTTTTTTTTTTTCTTTATGCCTGTTGACTTTCACTGTGAAGATCACTGGGATCTTGGTATATAGATAGAAATTTTACATTTGTAATCCGTCTCTTTCTCTGCTGTTTTAGTCAGCAGAATCCATGAGAATGTGGTATGAACATGTCTGTCTAACATATCCTGTGTCTTACAGATTCAGGTTGATGGGGAGTTTCAGACTCTACCTAAAGCAGTGTGTACTTTATATTGTGCATTAGAGAAGTGACTGTTTTCTCTTACAGAGCCTTATTGCTAATTGGCAATGCATTCACAGGCAGCCATCTATTATCTACCACAATATTTCTACAGTTATTAATATTTAAGTTTGAGTTTGGCTTTTTTTCAGTTGATCTGATTTAGTTACAGCTACTCCAATGGAGTCTACTGGATTTCATAAGTATAAAAATGAGAGGAGTAAAAGAAGAATATGGTTTCTTGTACTGATTGTAGTGATGCTTGGCATGGCTTACTACGTTTCTTCTAGTGTGTATAGGAAAAATGCCAATCCTTGAGCAACAGAAAACAAAAGGGAGTAAAATAAAACATGTCTATTTTAGGAAATAGTTACAAAGAGAATGTCTGTGAACTGTATATCACCTCTTGAACCAAAACTTCACAAAGCATTTGTCATTCCACAGCCCGACTCTGTTAGTTAAATCTTCTTAGGCAAGGGTTCTCTGCGTTTCTCTGAAATTGTCTGCATTTTTTATGTAGCTTTTAGGAGCTTGTGAGATGATTAAATTTCTCTTTCTTTTTGAAACATAAGGCAATACAAACTGATGCTAATATTTAATCAATTAGGTAAGAATGCAGGGCATACTTATAAATGACATGTTAATGCTTCCTTTTCTAGAGAGCACCAAGGGGTAGAGGGCACAGTGCACAGAAGAGATGGTGCGCAGGCTGGAGGCTAAACTGGTGCTGTGGAGCAGGGGACCTGAGAAGTTGCCTCATAGTTAATACATACACTGTTAATTTCACGGGTACAAGGACTAGGGAGACTAGACTACAGGCTCACCTCCACCAGAGAGGGCATCAGTAACTACAACCATTAGGTCTTGATGTTCAGGCTTGCATTCAGGCTAGATTCTGATAGGACCAGTATTGCTCAGCAACGTTCTTTCCACAAAGAGGGCAGGCAGAAAACTTTCTGGTCAAGCTTCCATTAGTGAAAAATGGTTTTCTAACTTAAAATAGAAATTGTCTTGAATCAGGATGAATAACTCATCCTATTTTTTCCACTGGATAAAAATATTACTTGTTTAATTCTTTTTAAGAAGTAAAGATTCCCTGTGGATAGGATAGACATGTGCGTTGTACTTATAGTGTTATTCTTGTCTTAATTGTCACTATTCTAACAACAGTTTATTTTGTTGCACAATCCCTGAAACAGGTTTTTCTGTTATTCTTTTATTGTATGAAAACATTAACAGCTTTAGAATGGTTATTTTGCAAGGAGACTTCATCAAAGATTTAAAATTAACTCCTTTGCATAAGAACATAAAGTGATTAAGTCTTTCATTCTTTCTGCCATTCTTAGGAATGCTTATCTGCTCTTTGTATCCACAATGTTCACTTCTATAACGCAATGACATAGCTAGAGGTGAAAGGCAATTCTCCTTTTCCTTCTCTGTAGATATAAGGTAGTTTTTCCCGTGATATTTAGGGATCATCGAGGGCTGTTGTGCTTGAGACTTTTTACGTATTGGAGAATTACATTCATGGGTCTTTTTAATGACTGTCCCTTCTTTCGCATTGCTTAGAATACAAGGTGAAGATGAGAGAGAACCAGTAGTACTTTGTGATACTGGAGACTCAGATCTATTGTTGTCACTCTAAGATGTTTTATTGATAGTGGGACTTTAAATCTCATTAAATATTTTGTACTGTTGATTCAGTGTTTGTCATAAGTGTTTGTCTTGAGAGTCAACATACATCTGCACAAAGAATGAAAAGACCTTGTTTATGTATACATATTGTTTTCTTTCTATAGCTCACCTGAAAAACTATTAGACAAAGGCTGTGATGCAAGAAAATTATGTTCATTGATAGCTAGTATTGCCTGTAATTGCAACATATTCAGTGTGAACACACTTTTTCCTCTAAACTTACCCGTTTTCTTGATATACTTGCTGATTGGGTCAGGTTGGAGTATGTGGTAGTAGTCTTTGTTGCTCTAGAGACTGAAACAACTCTAGCCCATCAAGGAGGATTGGAGTTGAGAATAAGGGAAATAGTAGAAGGATCAACAGCGATAACCGTTGCACATCTCTAGCCAAAGTGTATTGTGGCTGAAAATGTGACGGCATGGTATTTATGGGAACCCTTGATGAACTTAAACCAAAAGAATAGGCTATGTTCCTACTGGATAGCTACTCACATCAAACTCACTGTTACCGCTTAGCGCGTGCATTGGTAATTTTAATAGCAAGTCCAAAGACCAAAACAGTAAAGATACAGTAAGGAACATCCTTAGTGGAACTACCCTGAGGCATATCACTTTGGCTTTAGTATTGAATGAACATAAAAAAAATTGAATATGGGCTTGTATTAAGGTGCTAAACTTTGCAAAATGTCTAGGATTTCTTGGGAAAAGCTTTACATTACATTCCCAACATCTTGGTCAAAGAAGGTTTGACAAAAATTCAGATGTTGGACATATGATGTCTTCAGACAGACATTGTTCTTCATAACTGTTAAGATGTCAAATTACATTAAATATGCATTTTTTTGAATTATTTCTTTACAATAGGTTGCAGTATTCTAATATAAACATTTCTCTTTGTCAGCAAAATTTTGTCTAAACTAAGCCCTTTAAAAGACAAAATTTGATACACTAATTTACACAAGCTAGTTGTTATTCAGGGACATTTCAGTGAAAGGCAGACATCTTATGACTGATTTTAAAACTGATGATGCTCTGCTCTTCAGCAACTTGGATGAACTACTGTGTCCAGCAAAAAAATAACAGAAATCAGCTAACACCTTTGGGGTGTGTGGGATGATGCGAAGACTGATGGTAGTTTGCAGCTGTGAAGAAGGCATAATCTTGACCTGTCCAGATGTTTTGTAATGAAGCAACAGTATATTTTGTAAAATGATTATCTTCAAAAAATTTCTGTTTCTGGCAAGATGTTTTTCATAGCAGGAGCAATTAGAAAAGAACTAACATTTCACTTATATGATCCAAGAAATTACAGCACAGGGTAGAAATTCAGAAGAGATGAACGTTAAGCCTGAAATGTATACATAACATGCTCTGGCAAGTGTCAGAAGAGGCAACAGAGGGAGAAATGGTGTAAAACTGCACCCATGTTTTGTAAAATCCGTATGGCTGTGTAGCATAGACCTCGATCTTTGACCACTCTCAAGTCACTTTTCAACACTCTCTTGGGAACAAAGTAGCTGTAAATTCTTGTCTTTCCTGACAAGGCAGCTGACCATCTTTCAGCACGTAGAAATACCAGCTTGGTGTAAATCCAGGCACATTTGGTGCAGAGAGGGTAAAGGTCTGACGAAGGGGATGAGACAAAAGGGGAGCTTTCACACCCTGGATGATGTACCAGAGCACACTGTGCTCACTGCTCTGTTGATCCCTTGCTGTTGACTGGCACTGTAGAGAAAACTGCCTTACAGCTAGAAGAAAACTTTTTGTACACTAGTTTCAATCACCTTGAGGCTTCTGTAGTTTTTTCCAAGGCTTTATTTTCCCTTTCCTTTTTGCAGAAGGGGAACATGTGCAGCTGCAGTTCTGGAGAATTATAAACTCCTGATTGTTACACCCTCTGTGAGAGGGCCTCACATGAAGATTAGATGCGAACTGGGAATTCTTAATGCAGCTGGCTTTCCCCCAGATATATTTAGTACAAATGTCATTTTAAAGATTTGTTTGATTCTGGGGAAAAAAATGTGTCTTACTAAGATACTGCCAAGTTAGGACTAATTTAGCATTGTTCCATCTTATTCCTCCTTTGTTCCATGTGGTTCCTTTTAACAAACGTAGTGCTTGGAGTTGTCTGCCTCACCATGAAGTGTTAATCTTTCCTACCATTTTATTATACTGAATCATTCAAACAGCTGCTTCTCTCCTCATTTTTTGACCAACTCCTCTCTCAATCATTTCTCAGCTTCCGCTCTTTTACTTTCTGCCATGAATGCTTCCCATCAGAACCCCACAGTGACCTGCTTCCTCTTGCTAGAACGCTTTGTCAATGAAGCGTTATCAGCTTTTCCTGTTAATCCCATCTCATATTGTTATGTGACTTTCTTAAATCTCCAGAACCGGCAGTCATATGAACATGTCAGCACTTACAATAATAAGTGCAGCCTGCACATCTGCGAACTACTGTCTTGGGGTAGTCCTTTGGAGATGGTAAAGTGCAGGGAAAAGATAGACCTCTTCTCTTAACTGTGCTCTCATTATAAAAAAAGTGCTGGTAGTCCTCTTTCAGTTCAGGGAGATAGAGATAAGGTTAAGGAACATTTTCATTGAGCTTTTAATGAGGCAATGAGACTTTTGCCTCTAAATGGTACCTGAACATCATCCTTCTCTGTTGTCTTTTGCCTGACCAGCAGTGTGCTGTATCCCAAGGTTTGTTTAACATCATTACTGATAGGAAAATAAAATAAGAGAAGAACCAATTCCCATTTGTACACAAATATTAGTGCTACCATGAGAGAGACAAATCAATGTGGAGCCAATTTATTTTTATGGCAAGGTAAGTGTTGACTAATTTATATATTGATCGAGGAAAAATAATGACTTTTGCCCACATCTGCAGAACAAAGGTATAATTTTTCACTGGATGGACTTTGCCAGAAAAACCTGAATAAAATACAATTAAAATTGTGACTCTTACAGAGTGTACCACAATTAAGGCAAAAGAAAAAATAATAATAAAGCTTGTAATTTAAAAATCAATGCAAAGTTCAGCACTTTGTTACACAAGTTAAATCCTTGCTATAAAGAATACAGAAAATCCATTGAGTTCAAATGAGAAATGAACAGAGTTGCAGCTAATTTTCTTGCTTCTGGGCAACCTTAAAATACCAATAGCAATTATGATGATATACAGCATCTCTTAACAATACAGCAATAGTTCTGTATTGTTAATGTTATTAACAGAAACATCCTAGGACTTATTTTCTCATAGGAATCCATTCTAAAAGCCTCGAAAGATGCAATAACAAAAAATATAGATTTTTATTAAGCACATTGAAGATTGCCTGTTGTGAGAATCAGGATTGCATAGTAATAAACTGTAATTCATAGAAGGTTTCATCTCCATGTCAGAACAGACTCAAATCTTTGGAGGCACAATACTTTCCATGTGTTATCACTCATTTGTCGTGAAATAAGGCCTCGATGCTTCTTTGTAAATGAGTCCTTTGCCTCGGAGATGGATATTGCAACAGGAGTGAGGGCATCATGAAGTGATTGAATGTTTTTGGAAGTATACAAGTAAAGTTTGCTTTCAATTTTAAGTTTAGTTGCTGACTCTTATTCTTTGGATATGTGGGTAGTTTTATATGCCAGCTTCCACTTAGTATCTCTAAAATTACTTTTTGCCTAAAGAAAATAACCACTGGTGACTGGAACCAAGTGTTATCAATCTACAGCAAAAAGCATCTGTTTTTTCTCTTTCAAAGTTCTGCTTGCAAGTGACAGTGCAGTAGCAGTTGGAGGTCAGTCAATACCAAGCAATAAACTTTGAAAAATCTTGCTGACTTATAAACCCAGAACTGAATTCCACAGTTATCCTATTTTACAGAACTGTGGCATCTTGTGCTACTTCACTCTCTGCCTTTGATTGAACACTTGTCACAGGAGGAGAAGAGAAAATCATGGGTTTATATTTGACATGATTAAATCTGGTCCAGTGATGTAGAGTTCTGTCCCAGCCATAAGCACAATTTTTAAATTCAATTTGTTTCCCCTTGTTTAAGTTCCTCATCAGTGACTACATCCTCAAAGCATCCTTGCATGTGGTGATGGCTTATTGCAGGAGTTCCAGGTAGTTGTGCTACATTTAATGAACTGACAGAGTTTCTTCTATAAAACATTGTATTTCTCTGCACAATTTTAATATATATATATTTAAATGTTATGAGAAAAAAGTTATGGCAGAGGTGAAGTGGCCAACATTCAGATATTAATAATTTTGATGTTTAAAATTATAAACAGAAAAGTAAGAATAACATACCACCAGTCCCTAATCCCCACTATGAGCATGGGTCCTGTAAAATCCATCTTGAGATCAAGCTGTTTTGGAGTGTCAGAAGTGAACTGTAGCATTTGAAATAGCAAAAAGCTGTAGATTTAGATTCAAAATGCCCAAATTATTATTATTTTTTTAAAAGGTCAGAAATAGTTTTGCTGATTGAGAATTTCAGATTCACTGGAGTGTCAGGCACTTTGAGAGAGTATGTTTTCAAAACAGTTTTGTAAAGATATATGTTAAATATAAAGGGCAAAATTCTGATTTAATTGCAATGTATGGTAGAACTGCTGACTCCCGTGGGGCCAAGCTTTCAGCCCTCACTCTAATGCTGAGCTACTGTTGCTTTCAGACTGATACAACTCCATTCTTTGTTATTCATAACAATTTGAAGAAAAAACAGAATCAAGTCCAAAGACTAAAAATGTGAAGATTTGTTTCAGACAGTTTGTTGGTTGTACTGGCAGCCAGTGTTTTTTAGTGAGCAGAAATCTAATGCTTTGCTGTATCTCAATTAGTTACTCTTTAAATAATCCATGTAAAAGCAAAAGGAGAAAGGACTTTTTGGATTCTCTGGACCCATAGGCTTAACTCTGGGCAGGTTCAACTCAGTTTGTCTTCCAAATCAACATGAATAGGTTCCAGATAAGTTACTGTGGTGGAGGGAAGTTTAAGAAAGATGATCTTGTCAGTTGTTAGTTTGATCCTTCAGATCTCAGCTGCATCACATGGTATATCGTCTGGGTTCATACTGGAAGTCTTACACTGACAAGATTTTCAGATCTAGATTTTCTTAAGCTACTTATTTTTTACTGTGTTCTCACATATGTCAAGAATCAAATCAGAGTAGACCATGTTCCTAAGTGCTTAAGCCAGTTTTCTGTCTCTAACATCTTACGTGTATCTCTGAGAGGCAGAATTGCCATGATACTACTTGTTGCACAGGATGAGTCCGAGCAGTTAAATGGGCCTATATTTATGAGGAATACAGTGAAGGCTCTCTGTACAAATCATTTCTGAAAATGCAAAGTTCTGTCAGCACGTATATTAAGTAAATAAGTAGTCGTTCACTACAAAAATTCTCACTAGTTATTTCAGCTGAGGTGCCACCTGCAACCCCCTATATTTAATCTAATTTATTTTTATTGTTTTCAGTAGTATGGGATGTGAATAACCTGTTCTACATTCTCCTTGAGTTAATTTGGTGTAACAGTTGCTAGGTTTTTTGCACCAGTGGTGACTTCAGAATGTTAGCACTAAGTATTGATGGAGCTGGGCATACATGCAAGTATTAAGTGCATGTAGTTTGAACTTTGCTCGTGCTTTTTTGCCTTTTAGATTGTGGGTTTACATTTCTCGCTTGCCAATCCAAGATATTATCACATGGTTGTATGCAAGTTCCTAGACTTCTGGCATGTCTGCCTATGTCTTTGTGCAATATCTTAAGCTTGCAGGAATGATTTATATGGCTTGAATGACCAATATTTAAATGCATATAAACAAATGATGCTTCACTCATAAAATGGTAAATATACTAAATCTATTTTTGTCTTCCTGATTTATGTTCTGCTGCCTTGGAAATATATGCAAAAATGTACTGCAAATAAGGCTAGCTTGTGAAGATGGAACATGTTTTGAAAAGAATAGGGTCTTCTGTGCATACTGTGGTTTAGAACATTGCTGTGGAAAGGCTATAGGCTGTTTTTTTTAATCCATTGACCCACTTTTTTTGTGTGTGTGTGCGTGTCCAAAAGATCACAAGCTGTAGAAGCATATGGATGGTAACAGGAAATTTATTCATTTGGATGTACTTCTAAATCATAGGATATTTAAGTGTTTTGAACACGAAGATCCTCTATGTTGACTTGCAGTTAAGAGGGATCCGACTAGGAATTTTTGAAAGTTGAATATAGGCATGTTACACACATTAATGATTAATTCAAGGGAGTTTAATATGGTTTTGTGGAACTGAAAAAGCTTAGTTTGTGATAATGAGGATTGAAAAGTTGTCTTCAACTTTGTTCTGATGATAAAGAAGTAGCGGGCAGTTTCTAAATGGAATGAATTCATAGTTAGGAAGAGGAGGATTTGAAAACTCTACAAGTCCACTTGATGCAAATTGATTTCCCCCCCCCCCCCCCCCCCCCCTTTAAATATTCACAATTTCTGCAGGAAAATGCTGTGAATATTGCCTTGGACCACTGAGTGGGAAAACTAGAATATGATTCACATTCAGAGTGGAGTCCTCACAACTATAATAGAAAAGTGGGGAAGGTTGAGGGAGAAATAGCAGTTATACAGTTGAATGGAGGCAAAAATTATTGTCTGTTGTTGGTGATTAGCAGCATTAGTACAGAAATAGTTGCACAGCTTTTGGAATGAATTCTACGGGGGTTTTTTTATGCTCCTGAGATGTTGCATTTAACCAGCAACAGAAAAACAAGGCACCTG
Source organism: Grus americana (assembly GCF_028858705.1). Lineage (NCBI taxonomy): Eukaryota > Metazoa > Chordata > Aves > Gruiformes > Gruidae > Grus > Grus americana. The sequence continues at coordinate 11,440,101 of NC_072867.1, read as the reverse complement.
CTCAGCAGTGGTGGGTGTGATCTGCCTTTGCCTTCCCACAGTGGCATTTCTTCTAAAGCAAAACCAAAGTCACCTGATACTGCACTGTGGCTGTGACCGTCCTTATTACAAGGCAGCGTTATGGCTAAGTATAGGCTGTGTTACAGTAACATCACCAGTCTAAAACAATGCTTGTATTTAGTTCACACAACATAAATAAAAACTTTGGCTTAGAAACCAGTGTTAATTTTAGCTCAGAAATGGCAGAGGAGTCATACTTTAGAGAAATCTGCGGATGGTAAATTTCTGGTTTTGCTTGCTTCCCTGCTCACTGCTCGTTACACGAGGCATTTTAACTCCACTCCCTCTGCTTTGCAAGAGAGCTGGGAGATAATAATATTAACAGCTAGTAATAGAAACTTGGAGTTGTTTTTCTCACAGGAAATGTGCAGCTGCTAAGGAGGGATTTTCCCTTTTTTGTCTTAAAAAAAAAAAAAAAAAAGGTAGAGTCCTTCCCAATTTAAGAAGCTAACACAAGCTGGGTCAGCAACAAGATTCCTATCGGGACAGGGACAGCCAAGAGGAACTGCATTTCAGTGACTCACCCTGAAGCTAGCTCTGCATACCTTCCTCCTCTGCAGTGACTCACAATAAATTTCAGTAATCTTGATCTGTTCAAGCTATCATTTAATGACTAACATATGCTTTGAAGGGGAAAGTACACTCTAGATGAAGGCAGGGCTTATACGATAACACTTTTAGTATGCCAACCAGAGCATCACAGTTTAGGAGAGAGAGAGCAAAGAATGTAGTGACATGTTTTACAGGGATTACTCATGTGATTTGAATCAAGCACATTGCTAAGTGTTTTGCTAAAGTTGGGTATTAGTGCTAAGCAAGGAGAGATAGAAAATGTGAAAATCATAAATCCCGTGATCAAATAAAATAGAAAATTAATTACTTTGCAGTAAACAAAAGTTGGATAAGTTTAAAGTTCTATTTCAAAATATTATGTTCTTTTTAAAAAAATTAATTCCTTACATTCTTATTTTTAATTTCTTTATTTTCCCCAGGTTTTTAACTTTCTAAGTGCTTTTTTTCTTTGAGAATTATCTTCTGCTGATTATTTGATTTTGATCTTTTATTTGTTGTTCTAGGGTTGAGCCCAGAGATGTTTCATGCATACAACTAATGCAGAGGGCTATATAATATGCTTTATATAAAGATCAGTTTGGAATCATAGAATCATTGAATGGTTTAGGTTGGAAGGGACCTTAAAGATCATCTAGTTCCAACCCCCCTGCCGTGGGCAGGGACAGCCTCCACTAGACCTGGTTACCTGATCCTTATGCAGATAAGTGTAGAAAGTAATGCCTCAGAAGCACAGATATTTTTAGTAAAAAAGCTATTGGTTTGTTTCAGAAAAAGAAATAGATAAGTGTTTCCAATATTGGTTAAAATAAATTCTCAGGTTTAGTTAGAGCAAGTCTAATCTGGCCAACTGGTAATTTTTTTTTTTGGCTTGCCATATCAGTATCTATCTATATATATCTTAATTTACTCATCTTATAGCCTGCTATTTACATATTTATATGTATGCTTAATGTTAATATTAAACTCCATATTGCTGAAAAATAGGCAAGAGCTGGAGTGCTGTGCCAAATAATGTGGGGCTTTAAGCCTGAATATTTTGGTAGAAGGAAGATATAGTACTTCCATCCTAGAATTAAACCGCTCTTTGTATTTATGTTATATATGGTGCACTGTAGGAAGAGCTTACTGGGTTAAGCTGATGAAATGTACTTTGACAGATCGTGTAAGGATGTAGAGTGGAATTAATCCCTAGATACACAGTTTATCATCTAGTGAAAAATGTCTAGTCATTACCTTTTAGTCCAATGTAAGTCATTAACTTCATTATTTTGCATTCATGCTAACCAAAGAGCTGTGAAATAAATTAATTCTGTACAGTATGACTAAATCTCTTTGTTCAGTGTAATGATGTAATAACTGGTGATATTATCAAAAGTTTGGAGATTCTGCTGTGAGCTACCTCAGGAGTCCCACTCTGTATAAATAGGAGGAAGAGGAGAGGTTGTGTAAAGCATCAGAGCACCTTTTCTCCATGCACTGGAGAGATTATGACATGCATTATAGGTTGGTACAAAAAGCCTCGATAAGATAGAACATTTTTGCCATGCACAGTGGACACTTTCCTTTCATATTCTCTCTGTGGCTCTAAGGTAGAGAATGTATGAACTGAATGCTCAAGGAGATTTCTAATTAATAAAGTTACAAGGGGGGAAAAAGTATCCTGTGGCACTTAAGAAATGGATTAGTCCATGGTAGGCTGTGGGTGAATTATGCTGCTCTTTGGCAACAGTTTTTGCAATAGACTTTTTATTAGCCTAAAGGTATTTTAAATAATTTCAATCATGATAATTTGAGGAGCACTGCTGTCTGTATTTTTCATTCCTTGTTTGTCTGCTGTGATAATTGATATAAAATACAGCTTGAATAGCCAGGCAAAGAATAAATTTGGAGAAAGCACCAGACACACCAGGGAATTTGGTTTTCCTGAGTAATGTTTGTAATTATTCAGCTACACTGATGAAATCTTAGTGGTTCCCATTTGTTATTAGGGATGAAAATTCTGCTCTCAAGTTGTGGAACTTCAGATTTGGGGGAGAGGGGGTTTTTGTGTGGTTTCATTCCCCCTCTCCCAAACTAAAAATAAATTTTCTTGGTTTTTGCATATGGTAGACAAATGCTAATTCTTAGGAGTATTACTTAAAGGCCCTCAGAACTGGACTGATTTTTCTTTGTGAAGAAAGTCAGCTTTGTAATGTAATATCATTAATTATGCACTCCAGCTAATTAAAAAGCTAGAACAGTATTGAATTTTTATTCTAATCTCTGATTTCTCAGTTTCACTTTCTATATAATGTTTACGTTGTGATTCACACAAAACTTTTCCCCTAGATTTATGTTAGTGTTAAAGTCCAGATTTCCATTTATTTCAATACATGATACTGTTGTGATGATCTATTTTCTAGTCCAATGGTCTTGCTTATTCTTGCTCAAACTGGGGAGAAAACATGGTTATAGAAACTGGGTAAACATTTAGTGGGACTGGGTTCTCATATGGAGTCAATCAGCAGGAGTTCACAGAAGTTAATAAAATGATGCAGTTTGTACTAACTGAGGGCATGTCCTCCAGGGAAGACATTCTCAGACTCAGCCACAGTGGCCCCCAGAGTGTCATTGTACAGCCATTGTACTTCCAAAAACTGCTAAAATTTGCAAAAATGTGAGTACTGCAAACCTGTTGAACACTACCAGTAAAAATGTGTTTCAGACTATTATTTCAGACTGGCGTATAAAAGCTTTGAAACATTAACTCTTAAACTGAAATTGTTTGATGAATGGCAGGAGGTCAAAATATTCCCTTTCTTGGTCCTGTGAATGCACTGTTGAGTCCTCCTAAAGTGTCACCAAGGAGATGTGACAGCTTCCTGCATTTCTCCCTTGCAAAGCATTTGAGCTTTATGTAAATTCCTTCAAGGAGCAGAAATATTTACATTTAAAATCTGCCAAGAGTTAGACAAAGTGTTAGTGGGGGTAAAAGAGGTGCGGGCGAAGGAAGAAAATCATCCAGGGAATAATTTAATGTAACAGAAGAAAATATAGCACAAACACCATTTCTGTTTCAGAGAAACATTACTTCGCTCTTGGGAACAGTTGCCAGTGTGAGACAAATAGGCATAAATTCAGCATCCTCTGTGGGACTGAGTTCTCTTGCAAAGTGGCCAAGTGCTGTCACCTCGTTCCCTTCAGAGCTCGGTGTGTGATAAGGTTAGGTTAACTTTTAATCTTTCAGGTCAAAGCTTTTACTAAGTGAGGTTCAGTTAGATGCTCAAGGCCCATTTATTACTGCATTCGTAGCCAAACTGGCAGGAGCATTGAAGGTGCGTACCCATACAGGCTGCATTCGTACACATGCTTCTCAATGCAGCCGTCTACTTGGCATGTGCATGTTTCTGCTTGGAGTTGTTGGAGCAAGTGTGCACAGCTGCAACACTGAGCACAGGTCTGTGCCTGACAATGAAATTCCTGTCCTTAAATCCTAACTAGAGGCATGCAATTTGTCTATCAGGGAATTTTCTGCTTTATTTTCTTTTGAAGATTTCTCTTTATCATTAAAATGTACAGAGATGAAAAAGCAGCATGGGAATGACCAGTTGAGAGGGGTGAAATGAGATGCTGTGTGGAAATCATTCAGTATAAAAGTCCCAGACAATGCCTTGAAGGCAGCATGGAGGGAACAAACTCCTTATAAATGTGTTATTAAGCCTGATTATTTAAGAAATGTGTAACCTTACATTTTGTCTAACCACCTTGGAGTACATGATGTCACTTTAAATCATGTATTTCTGAGCTAACCACACAAACATCAAATCCAAGTATATCCTGTGAACATCAAACCTGATGGAATGATAGAAATATTTCCAGTAAAATTTATAAAACGGGTTGCAGAGACTGACTGCTTTATTGTGGTAAAGTCTATACTCAAGGGAACAAAAGCACAACTTCAGTATACAGTATATTTTTTTATATTTAATTCTTCTGGCATAATCTGCAGACTGATTAGCTTTTTACTTCCCTCAACTTGAATATTTTGTATATCCCAGAACTAGATTTCCATATTTTAACTCATTCTTTGGCTTTCTCCTGAGGAAAGTTAGAGCTCAGTAAATATTAAAAAAAAAAACCAAAACAAAACAAAACCATAAATATTCTGTCACTTAAGAAAAAAAAATAAAGTTTGCTTCATGCAACTATCAACTAGCCAGCAGAAAATAAATGTACTGGCAAGAATATTTAGCAGAGCAGCAAATCTTAAGTGGTTTCTAAAGACTGTTCCTGGAAGGCAGACTCCAACAAGCCAGATTTTAAACTGTGGCTCTTAAGTTGAAATCATGCTGCTTCAGTGAGGAAAGAAAGAATAATCTGTGACTTTGGGGATCATCAATGGTACTGGTGTCTTGAAGTTTACATGTTGTCAAAATGCTCAGAACAGATGTATATTCTGAAACCCCATACAGTAAAAAAACCCAGAAAACTCAGCCAAATCCTGAATATAAAAAGAAAGAGCTACTGGGCAACTTGCTCATCGCTTCTTTGAAAGTCTATGAAACAACCCAAATCAGTTCTCTTTTTATGCCTTGAGATCAAAGGTGGTGGCTGACCAAGCCATGATTCTCTTATGCTGTTTGGACCTTACGCTGCCAGCCCACAACCTCATGTCTTAGTCCGTGGAGACTCCTTATCCTATCTGAGAAGACCTAACAAGTTTTTATCCTTTAATGTTAAAAAGATATTATTTATATGATAATGATCTTAACTAATGCATAAATATTTTTTTAAAGCAGAGGTACAATGTATTACAGAAAAACAACTTTTCTGGTAACCACATTTATCTAAACTAAATGTAACATCTTCAAGGTACACAGTAAGCACAAATGCTGAATTTTGCATTTCTTGCAAGCCGTGACATTTTTTCCCTGGTAACTACTATTTCTTGATGCTTTTGTACATATTTGCCTGACTCTGTCTTCACTTAATGACATGCCAAACACACCCCCCCCCCCCGCCCCGAGATTTACTGGATTAAATATAGTGATCAGTTGTATAAAGGCAATTAATGGAATGACTCTGTACCAGCCCTACTTCTAAAAGGGCGGCTTTTTGCTTACACTTTCTTGCTGCGCGTATTTCATCCCTGTCTTTGCTGGTATGCAAGTCTTGTAGAACATAATTTTATTACTTGATATCTAAGCTTCTATGTCTTTCTCATCATATTTTCTTTCAGATCATCAGGAAATTTTACTTTTACTTTATTTTCTTTTACTTTCAAGCCACAGCTTTTTTGGACTGACGTTTGCAGCGCACATATTAATGCTAGCAAAGAGCTAGCTTCTGAATTGTAGAATATTAAGCCAAAATGTTAGAGGTGTATTTGCTGCCCTTCACACTAAATGAAGAGTAGACAAAACTCTTATTGGACCTTCCAAGGGTTGAGACAGGAAGAACAATCCAATGACTGTTCACTGGCTGCTATTCCAGTGGGTCCCTAGAGCACTTCAGAAAATGCATAGGGCTGGGTCCATAAAACTATTTGGATACCCAGTTACCCTCTATTTGAATGAAGCTTGAACCCTGTTTGCATTTGAAGACCTGGGTCAGGGTGTGTTTGAGTAAGACTTTGGTATTTCAGCATCCCTATATAATTGGCATCCCTATATAATTGACATCCCCGTGTTTGCTCACCAGCACAGACTGTCTGTGCAGTCAAGAAGAGATGTTAGTCTTCCATGATATGATCCATGTCATGCCAAAGTATTTGTTTAAAATGTATTGGTTGAATTACTCCTATTTATCTCCACTGATATGAAAGGAACCTGGAGCGATAAACATCTAAACGCCACCCTGTGTGTCTTACTGCAAAGTAAAGCAGATCAGTACTCACAGTGGAAAATGGCAAGGGGGACAACAGAGACGTATTCAGGAATTAGAGGGTCCATTTGTGATTAGTAAAGACTGCACAGATGAGATATGGAGATTTATATTTGTAATGATTAAAGTTTGTATTACTTGCTGAGAAAAACTTGCCCCATTTTGGATTTTCTGTAGCATGCAATATTTAAGCGTAATGAAAGCATTCAGAAAGATAGAGGAAAAAAAAATTACAAGGGAAAGGTACTGAGACTATCAAAGTCTTTTATTTTTACTCTCATATTCTTTCTCGCATGACTAAACCAGGTTTTATATGTTTTGATGACACCACAAATGTGACATTTCAGCCCAGAGCTATAGAGCCCTGAAAATAAAAATGTGTCTTGGAACCACTGATGGATCACTGACAAGGCTGGAGCTTCCGAACTAATGGGAAATGGTGACAACCCCTGCATACAGATTAATTGTTTCAGTCTGAGCTGCAATCTTTCTCATTTGTCTGACAGTATTCTTTATATGACATTGTCTCATAGCACTGGGTTTCTGAACAGGAGATAAAGATGTATCATCTAACTGTCGTTTGTGCTAAGTTACAGGATCCAAAATTCGGTGTTACTTCAGTTACATAACACCTGCTAAATGGATCAGGGCTGGATGCTGGGTTGTTTTGGGTTTTTTTTTTTCCTCAAAGTAAAAGACAAGGTAGGCAACAAGGCAGCCTATGCTCTCAGCTGGATTCCCCTTTTGCACTGGGCGAGCCTGGGTTGGCACAGATTGCGCTTGCCTTTGCTTAACCGTGCACAGTATGTGCCTGCCCACACCCCTTGGCTCCCTGTAAAGGGGGAAGGAACTGCTCCGTGCAAGGTGCCACCTCCCCGCGCTCCTACTGCTGGTTTGTAACAGCTTGCTTGGGAGATGGCTCAGGCACGTTCGGTTTAGGAATACGAGGGACAGTATAGATATCAATATTTTGCATTTTGTACACAATATCTCCTTCTGTCACAGAATGTCTGCCAACTTCAGGAAAACATAGGCTAAAAATAAAGGTAAATTTCAGAGTGCTTATAAAAAAAATATAATTGTGTAGCTGAAACATATGGCCTGATGAGAATCCAATATTTGATATTATCTTATATCTTAAGAACCATGTATACTTAAGTATATTCAGGTATACCCAATTTACTCCAAGCTTGAGAGTATGCAAAACTAACTGGAGCATTGATATTTATTGATGAGAAAGTGTTACATTGTTACTCTTATTGCCAGCAAGATAAATGTAATTAAAACACTATCTGCTGCTGCAGTTGTATTATGACCAGTATGCAATACAAGAGCTCTCTACTCTGCCCCCCTCTGCTTTCTGGTTTGGATCCATCCCTCTTGAGGAGGACTATGCTGGGTGACACTAAGGATGAAGGCTGCAAAGGGAGGCAGTTGCCCACGCAGCTCTTTCAGAGCAGAGAGCTGGTCCTGGCTGCCATCCTAGCTGGCCTGTAGCTGACATGCAGATCAGTAATTTATACCACAGTGATAATACATTGTAGTGCCAGTAACTTTTTATAACACTTATAAAATTCCTTATTCCTGTGGGGAAACATTCTTCTAGTGTGGGCAGTAAAATGATCACTTTCAGATGTCAGTGTGGACTTTTACATTGCTATATTGCCAGCTATATATTCAGGTGCCCAGATTTTCTAGGCACCAAGTCAAGGAGTAGTTTGGAGAGATGGAAGGAGAAGGAATGTAGACCCTACCTGGATATCATGTGAGCCAGGAGTCCCCTCCTCTTTCTCACACCTACCACCTACTCTTCTGTCATATCTTGAAAGTCAGATACTAAATGACCATATCAAATGGCCATCACAACCTGCTGTTATTTCATTTAAAGTCCCTTTGGTTTATAATTTAATCCTTGCCCTACATTCCTTTGGTATAATCTGTGTAAGTGTTTTCCCGGGTTCATTCTGTCCTGCTCGTGCCAGCTACAAAAACTCCAGACTTTAAGAAAATGTTAGCAATGAGGCAGCACCTTCCAACACCGCTGTGCCTGAGGGTGCCAGGCCAGGCTGGGGAAGGAATGCGTTTGATGGAGAGCACCGTGCAATAGAGATGATTTTTCTCCTGAAAACGTTATCACTGGAGATGAATGTCAAATAAACCAACCACATCTCAAATATCACATCTGCTTAACTGTTCCAGTTCTGGTTGGATCAGCTAGAGATCAGATTGCCTCCCACAAAAGATACTGGCACAGCTAACCCTTTAGTACCCTGTGGGTTTTTTGTTTTCTTAATAAACAATAAGTCTTTTGAAATCCTTTTTTTTTTTTTTTTTTTCTTAGTGTAACAGAGTAAAAGATATTTTTAAAAACTCCTGCATGGGGGTTGTAGAGGCGCTGGAGTCTGCCCGCTCTTAAGATTCCATGGTCAGTCACTGCTTTGAAATTTGCTTATGCTCTCATTTTTATGGTATTTTGAAGGTGTTTGTAAGCTTTTTTCCTAATATTCTGCTAAGTGATTTCCTGTCTTTTCCACTTGAAAAATAAACAATTACAATATTATTACAATAACAGATGGGCTTATTCCTACAATTAAAAACTGCAAAATACAGAAGCAATTTTAGACTGAAAGCCTAGAACTACCTAAATTTAATTTCTCTTATGTAACTAGTACCTTGAAGGGTTATGGCTTTGATTCCAAGATCCAAACAATAACTTCATACCTTCCAATGGGTTTGATCAAAGATGGTGGGTGGGCTGTGATTGACTTCAGAGGATTTGATTAAAACTGCTATGGATACACAGTTTTTGAAACTAATGGAAATAAGATCCATGAAAGAGAATTGCCATCTATATATAAAATATATTAAGGATTATGGAATTAAGAAAGGGCTTTTGCAGTGTCGTTTGAGCAGACCAATACTCAAATAATGCAGCTAGTGTTCCTGTTTTGTTACTATAGGTATCAATTCCTTACAGTTAATGTAATTACAGATTACACAGGTCTCCCTAGCAGTATAATGGCTCCTCTCTGTTAATGGCATTTGAAAAAGCAGAGTGTCCTTGTGAAAAACCTTGTAATATACTGTGCTTTGGTTTAATTAAACTGTGAGTAACCTTTATCTTCTGAAAATCATGAATAAGAAATATATGCATGATGTTTAATTTGAAATAGAAATAGAGTAATTTTAGCATCATTGTTTAAAGATACATGTACATAATCCTTTATAGGGACAAGTTCTACATCGGTAGTTTGTTGGATTTAATTTTTTTTTTCAGACAAAGTATCTACATAAGTACTATCAGACACCAGTTAGCGTGCTTACTTAATTCTAGTTAAGAACAGAAATAGATTGAGGAGTACAGCTCTGGACTGGCTTTATTTTCATTCATAGATATAATATTCCTAGCAAGCCGTTATGTTGGAATCTCTAAGCAATGAAAAACTCGACAAAGCAGATGAAAACTTGATTTATTAATAAGTCTTCATATTCCAGTACTACTGGCATTAAATTTCTTTTAGACAACAAAAGCAAATTTAAAAAAATTAATGTTTTTTTCTACAGACGCTATAGAATGGAACTAATCTCAGGAAACAGCACATCATAAGGCTGTTAAGTTTATTGGACGTGTTCATCATGAATGGCCATTGTGCAGTGGCAGTCACTCAAATGTAAATTAAAACCAGATCTTCTGAAGGAAGTGCCTTGCCTAAAATACAGCGTGAACAGAAACAAGATGCTTTTTTAAAAGCAATGAATATCCCAAAAGGAATAACGTAGGAATGTACTTCAACATGTCAAAAATTTCCTGAAGTTGGGAGTACTGTGTTTAACATTTGTGGATGGAAAATAAAGCAGAGGTGGGAATCGGGCTGAAAATTTGGATGGGGTGGTATTTTCAGCCCTACTTTGGAATAACTGTGATAAGATACCATTTCACTGAGAGCCATGTTCCATGTTAACAGTAGGACTGCAAAAGAGACCCAATGGATCTTAATCCTATAAATTCTTATGTAAGGTAGAGGCAGATTTTCTCTGGTTGCATGTGGCCAAAACATTGGCCTAAGGTCTTTGTCCTGTTACCATGTTCTGTAGAATGAAGACCCTCTTATCAAACCTGACAGCTGTTGCTTGTGAAGATACAAGAGCCTTATAAAGTCTGTCTCTGAAAAAAAAAAAAAAAGAAATGTAGATACTAAAACAGAAAAATACCTTTAAAGTTGTATCAGTTGCAAAAGAAACAAACTCCCTTGCAGAAACGTTCTGTCTTTGTGGTGGGTGGTAGCACACACTGCATGCTATCAAAATACCTTCTTGGAGCAGGAAGGGTAAACACAGACTGGTGAGTCAGCCCTGAATCTGATGGTCTGAATCCGTGCTCCCTCCAGCTAGAGGTGGAGGCAGGCAGCCATGCTCTGGTGCCACTTAGGAAATACCTCAGCTATTGTTTGGCATTTGCTACTTTTGCTACAGTATAGTAGGAGACCGAGGTCAGCTCCAACTCTTTTCTTTTTTTAGCTGCTCTAAAAATGGGAGTATTTAGTTTATAGAAAAGGTCAGTTCAGACATTGTTTTCTGAAGGGATACCCATTAATGGTTGTGCCTCACCTTACGTGGACATATTACAGTTCTAATGTGAATATGTATTTCCCAAATTTATTGTGACCTAAAGCAGGTTGATGCAGCTTTTCTTTTTTTTTTTTTTTTTCTTTTTGTCTCCTGCGGGCATGACCTGATATTGACTTTGGCAGTGGAGGGGTTGCATGAGAATTAGGTCTTTCCAATTAGTTCTACAAAGAGACCTAGGTTGCTTGGGATGAATCTATAAAACAAAGCACTTTTCACTGTGATATAATCCTGCCTTTTTTACAAGTTTCTTGGACCACCCACTGTGGCTAGAGAGTTAGATTCTTAGATGGTGTATTGCAGTCAGATTGGGCTAAAACATCTGGAAAAAAAAGGCCCCTGGATAATAATTGGATTTTAAATAATTACCCATTCCATATTGTGCTGTGTTTTTCCACCTGTGTGAACTATAACAAGAGATAATCTCAAAGGTACAAAGGATTTTAAGATTTCCAGTGGTTCAGACATTGCAGGATGTTTCCAGGATGTACAGTCTCAGGAGGCTCTTGGTTGAATGTGGGATGGCAACAAAACCCGTAAGTGTTTGGGTTTGGTTTTTTTGTTTGTTTGTTTGTTATTTTTGTTTAAGGAGGACGTGGGAGGCAAGTGCTTAAATACAAAGTTGGATAAATAAGAGGGAGCATGCAGCCTGGATTATGGCATGGAAGTGTTAATTAAAAGTGCTGCAGTTCTTATTTAGTCTCTTAGTATATATGAATTTCTTGACTTTCCAAATGGGCACTAAAACATCTGTTGCTTCCTTGTTTATCACCTGTATTCTTCATCCTTCAGGTCAGAAAGAAAAACAATGAGGGTAACTTTTCTCAGCCTGTTTTCACGCTGGCCAAGCTCTGCCTCTTCTAGCCCTTGCAATGAGAGAGACTTCTCAACTTTCTTTGAGAAGGAAACCCTAAGAAGTATGACTCTGGGATGCCACAGAAAGGCACCCTGACTGGCAGTAATGTTAATGTCTAACACTCAGGCATGCACTTCACCTGTTTGTAAAATTGTTGCTGGCCCTGCTCTAAGCTCTTATTTTATTGCTTGGGGTTTTTTAACCCAGATGCCAAAGAACTAGTAGTTTTGTGTAATATATGGATATATCCACACCACTCTAGTTCACCTGCAGGTGGGAGGACATCCATCATCTTTCCTCTTACTTCAGGCCAAAACCCTTAAATCTAACTAGATGTGGCAGAAATTCACAAAATACCAGTCCCAGTTTCCACTTAGGTGAGATGAGATAGTTAAGCAAGGAGGGTCTGTCCGCATCTCCAAAAATGTGCTGTCATGAATGCTGTGGGACCAAGCTCCGGGAACTGTAGAAACCAGTTTGGTGATGAAGGTGTTTCCTTGTTCCCGGAACAAGGAAAGAATTGGAAATATTTGCAAATAAAGATGTCAGTTGTTCACTCAGTCATCTATTTGCTTGTGGCAGAACAGAATGCAATCTGTTTCGTACATTAACGTGCCTGTTCCCAAGGCACCTCACTCATTTGTTTATAAGGCAGAGCACATCTGCGGAGCTATACTGGCCCCTGGATAGCATGATTTCATCAGGAGTGGTGGAGGAAGGCCAAATGGGCGCTCTTGTTTTGCTGTCAGCCTGCGACTTTCCTCTTGCAGATCAGTGAATTTGGCTCTCCCGAGTAGGGTATAGGTTAGCTCTTTAAGATTTCTCATGAAATCTTTCTCATTTGACACAACCAGCCACTTTCAATTACATCTGCACCTGCTGTTTGGAGCACAACAGCAAATACATTTCAAACAAAAAGACAAGAAATTACTCAGAAGCGCATCAGCCTGTCATGTAGATAGTATATTTGCTTCTTTACATCTCTCCATGCACTAAAACATTTTGGGGGGGATGGTTTCTGTCATTACAAATTATAAATAATTTCAGGGTATTTCTTACGAACACTTCTTTAGACGAATGGGTTGTTTGCTCATGCCAAAGTAATTTGCTATGTCCAGAATACATATATGCTATTAAGAGTGTTTCCATAAAAACCTTTGCATCACAATTTTGAAGGAGATTGATGATATATTTTGTCTTTCATGAGTTTCACCTCACTATACTAACGACTTAGCTATTTGTTACTTCTACTTTCCATGTTGTCATATATGGACATAGTGATAAACAAGGATAAAAAAAATCCACAATACCCAATTCACTGCTGCCTGCAGCAGTCCTTTACATTTGTGAAGAAGGGATGTAAAACATACTACCCTGATTTGCACAAACGCTCTGTCTGTTTTTTATGGGTGTAAACAAGGGCATGTAGAGTAAGATTTTCAGAAATGTTCTATATTGGTCTGATTCTTCTCAGTATTTGGCCTGTGATGACAAAATATAGAAAAACTCTCTTTTTGGTGCAAGGTAGAGAATTCAGACCATGTCTCTGCCCCAGACATTGTGAGATTTCTTCTTCCATTCCTCTCTTTGGAAAAAGTAAGCTGGAGAAATATCTGAGTGTGATCACTGGGCAATGGTATGGTCCAGGTAACCAGTAGGTCTGTGTCTGCTGCCTTACCCTCGGGAAAGTTAACAGAGAGTTAACATGCAGGGTTATTATAGGGGAGAGAGGTGCATTCCTTTTATACTTACTTGCCTCTGAGCTCACAATTTATAGTACAAACTGTATAGCAAGGCAGCAAAATGAATGTGTGGGATTAACTCACATGGACCAATTATTTTCTAAGAAATTGGATAGCACTTTAATGCTTCCTTAATGATTATCTAAAAATGTTAGTGATCCTGGTCAAAGTCCAACTCTGACTAAAGTGTGAAATTAGCTCAATCACAGATCATTTCCAATAAATTCTAGAGCACAGGAAAAGATGTACTTGATTCTCAGAAATGTTTGGGCCAGCACCACACTACCGTTGTTTGCTTTTTACCCCAAACAATAACACTTGTGCAGGCAAAACAGCCTGTGTCAATGCAAAAACATTCTATGTCATTCAGGGACCTGGGTTTGCTTGACGGACGAATGTTTTTTGCTGGTACAAATGACGTCCCTATCTACTAGGAAGTTCTTCTGGTGTCAGTGTCTTGGCAAAACCTTTTCACTGTGAATGAAGTTGTCATCCCAAAATTTGTGTTTACTGTGCTGCTCTTCGTGCCCTGAAGCACAGGGTGTGAAGTACTTCACAAACAATTTAAAAAATCTCCCAGAATTATGCTTCTCTGATTCTGCTGAGGCTGAACTAAGACCCCTTACTTAGGTTGCTCAGCTTAAAAGAGAGATTATACTGAAAGGAGCTGCCTTGTTTTTCCTTTTTTTTTTCCCCCGCTTTTTTCTTTTTTTTTTTTCCCCTTTAGTTTTCAAAAGAGTAGTGGACTTGCAGCTGCACTGTTTTAACAGGCTCCAAAGATCTTTGTAACTATATCCTCTCTTTAATACCGGTAATGGTATTCATGAGCAGAGAGGGTGAGTTTTGGAGCCAGGAGGTGCTGCGTTGTCCCGTGCTACCTTGGGCAGGAGGGCAGGGAGTCGGAGCGGCAGGACTCAGGGTTGGCAAAGCAGCCCAGGGCTCGTTGGTGTCAGTGTCTTTAGGGCAAAATGCCCAGGGCTCCTCAGTCAGAGGGTGATGCAGAATTAATTGTGCTATATGCTGAGGAAATGTTTTCCTTAACTACTCTTTTATTCACTAAAGCTTGTAACTTTGGATGGGCTGAATTAGGTGTCATTTGTGCTGAAAGTATTGAATAGGTCTAAGTATTTTTAAACTTGTGTAGTATTTTTAAAATTGAAACTTTTTATTTCCGTGTTTAAAAATAGAATATATATTTTTGGTTTAATGTGACATACTGAATCTGAATGTTTTCAGAGTGTTTTCTGTTTCAAAATGAAACAAGATTCAATCTTTTGTTACATGCATGTAGGATGTCATTGTATCAAAGAAGAAAATGGATTTTTTTTTTGACAATCTAGAATATCTCAACACAACTCCTTGCCCTGTTTGCTAATTTGGTCACTATAACCGAACTCCTCAGCTCTTCGCTACACTTCGCTCATTGCCCGAGCTACCTTCTACTGGTCTTCAGGAGTTTCTGCTGCTTTTCTGTTTCTTGTTCCATGAGCAGCAACCAGGTAGTGCTTTCTGTCTTTAGAAACCAAATGCAGACAAACCTCCCTGAAGGGCAAAGTTTTCAGGGTGTGTTTTGTATCGTGATATCCAACTTTATAAAGATGAAATTTAGTAGGCATCTTTTTAGATTACCTTTGAGTATTCCTTGTGGGTTTCTGACATTTTGGATCTGTTTTTTTCTTCCATTTTCTGGGGATTACGATGGATTTAATGGAAAGCTATACTGAAACAAACATTTTAGTAAAGTGTTTCCATAGTGTTTTTATTCACCTCCAATTCTTCTTGTCAACCCTGAAACGGCATGTTCATGAAGTTTGGTATGTATGTTGGAAAAGACAAAATTATTCTATTTGTATTCTCTTTTTTGCTGCTCACTATATAAAATCAGTGATTTCTGATTTTCTTAATAGGTCTCTGAAAATCAAACTTCAATTTGTGTACTGCATACCAGGATCTAGTCTGTATCAACAATGGCAAAGGTATAACATAACTTGATTCTTGAACTAGAAGGCAGAACACAGAAACTGTATCTATATAGGTAAATAGTGAGGAAATAAATACTGAAAGTCTGTTCATAACTCTGTGTAGGATATATACCGAATCTACAGTTTGTTCGTCTTACCAGAATGTTTGCTCAGAACAATACTAATCCTTTTTTTGTCTGACATATACATTTGACACTTAATTTCATACTAACAAGAGATTCCACACTTGGAATGCAAACTAAATGAACGGAGCAGTCATTATAGTCCTTGCTGGACATAGCAGACCTTTACACAGTCAGAGGGATAAAGGGACAATTCTGTTGTGGGAGAATTCTTCATGAACGTTGAAGTAAGCAAGATAATTCAGGAGAAACAGGGGTATTGCAATCAATCCCTGCTGTCAGGAAAGGACTAGGTTGATTAACTACAAGATGGATCAACCTATTCAATGCCATCTGTATAAAATTACAAGATGGATAGGACCGAAGGAATAATAGAATGGAAATAAAAACCCAGTAAGGTGCAGCAACTGTACAAGGCCAAAAATTTGTGAAAAGATACATAATAAAGAGAAATGTATGTGGAGGCCAGCAGTTGAATATATTTCCACTGATCAGTGCTCATATTTCTGTCTGGAGTTTGCAGGTGTCAGCAACTTTAAATGTGTTCACCTTTTTGTAGCCTCTTAAACAGTCTGAAAACGGTATGTATGCCTTCCTTTAGAGGCAAAAAGGATATATAATATGTCATCCCAGAACTGGCAAGCAGGTCTAAGGTGTTTTAAGGCACAAAATGAAAGCTTACAAATTTGCTGTTTACCAAGTCCATAAAGAAAAGGGTGAAGATTAAGTGGTTATTTGAGGAGTAAAATAATTTAGGACTTTATGAAAAGAACTGGCTGCCAGGGCTAGCAGGTGGCATAAACCAGGCACGTTGAAAACCGGGAAGAAACTAGTCACTATATAAGGTGTACAGAACAGCAGGCTATTGTAGAAGGTGACCCACTAGAACAGGTACAGGAGTGTGGAGCATACCCTTAGAAGGCTATTTTAGAAATGAAGAGCTGGTGAGAAATCTCGTGTAAAAGATATAGTGGGCCTGTTTCTTCCTAGGGATAAATCCAGTTTCTTTTAAAGTATTATCCTGAGGTTGGTTTTGTCTGATCCTTTGTAGCTTCTTGGAGATGGATTCATAAACCACTTTGAAACGTGATTTAAAAGAAGAACAAAGAATAGTTACTGAGAATATTCTGGGGCTCATCAACCTTTTCCGTCTGCATCATCTGCCCCTGAGGTGCCCTGCTATTCCACCCACAGAATTGCTTTGCTTGTCCTCTTATGAATATTTCAATTAACAGCCAACTTTGCTTCACTGGCATAGCATAGTATTATTTTTAAACAGCATTTCCTTATTGTCATCAATGCTTGTTTCATCAGAAATTAGTCATGTCAACTGTTATTTTGCAGGCAATCATCAAGAGTTTTAAACTTTGATTCAATTCTCGCTTTGAGAATTTAATTCATATCTAGGAGGAGTAAGTGTCTGACCTGGGGGTTGTTAACAAAGCACCAGCTATCACTGCCATCCCCTAACAATTTTTGTTGCTAATAGCTGTTAATTTAATCGAGGTGGTGTTCTCTCTGTCTGGATGATCATCAGCCTTATTTATCTACATAAAGGAGATAACAGAACTAGCCTTTTTAATTATCGTTCTTTTTAACTCCTTTCCACTTTGTCCAAGACTTTATCACAAATTGTGTATGGGCAGTTGTATAATCATAATGTACCCATGGTTATCAAGCATGTTTTCTGCCTTTCTGCTTTATAATCCCTGAGTTTGCGAAGGCTCGTCAGAGATCTTTCAGTGAGCCCCATCTTCTAAAATCCCAAACATCTGGTTTACCAGTGAACAATTTTCAGACCTAAACACAACAAAAGTATTTATCCTCTGCTTACGATATTCAGATTTTGAGGACCTTTTGCAGTTGTTTGTTGTTAGGCTGGGCCTTTCTTGGGGGAAAGTGTTGCATACCCTGCAAGATATTCTTGGATCTGTATTTTACTGCAAAATAATTGGGCATTGTGCTTTGCTGTTTAGCTGACTCCACTGAGCAAGTTTGATGAGAACTAGGCAGTGGCCCTTGTTAGGGTCTTCTCAAAACCCTACAGAATGTGATTCTGAAATAAGAACCCAAACAGTCCTCCAAGAATCAGTAAAGAGCCTTGGGAATCAAGAACAATAAAGCTGTTCTGCTCTCTCAGCATTTCAGATTAGGCAAGGCTTTCTTTTCTCTTTATCTCAAATACACATGCTCTAAGTGTGCCTTCATTTCTGGTGCAGTGGCTCACTCCTTGGAGACAGTATTCTGCCTGATGCAAGAACTCAGTTGGACATCAGTGAGTTTTGCATAAGATCTTATGTAGGACAAGTCTTCTGGGCTTCAGTCAGGCAAAACTATGCAATTTATTAATATGAGGAAGTAATACAGGAATTAACTGTAACAGTGTAAAGATTTTGTATCACCTTATTTTCTTTTTATTTAATATAATACCTTATGATGTAGACTGGATTTGGCTTCAGAGGTGTTTGGAGTGCAGCAGAGGTGGATGAATCTTGATTCCAAAGAAGAAATGGAGTGGATTATATTCAGGTATGGGTGTCCCAATTAGCGTACAGCTTCTTATACCTGCTCTTTGGAAGGCAGATGCAGTATCCATCTCCACAGCTTGCTTCGTGCCTTGGCCTCTGTTGTGCCGCCCATGCCTGTAGAGGACCGTCAGGAAGGGATGGGAATTCTGCATTCTAGATATGTGGCAGCTATTTCCAGCACCACCAGTATCAGAGGAAAATAATTTTTTTCCCAAATTGTGATATTTTGTGACATAAATCTGTTTGAGTGCATAATTTATCATATATTGTTACTGTGTTTTTTATTTTCTTTACGAGCTTCCAAGATCCTCTAAGCCTTAGCTTGCCCAGTTTTTCCCCTGTTGCTGCTTATTTTAAGAACACATATGACCCATCTTAAGACTGCATTTGGGAGACTGAACTTCAGTCCCTTGCACAACCACCTCATCTCAGGCACAGCTGCTAATTTAGTTTTAGTCTTCCTGCTTCAGCTCCTCATCCCTAGCGTGAGTGCAACTAGATGAGATCCCTGGTTTATGTTATAGGGATTAAATGAAATAGTAGTTCTGAAATGAAGAGGATATTTTAAATAGCTAGGTAAGGTCTTTCCAAATAAGATGGCATAATTCAATAGCAAGTAGAATGTTGAATTCACATTGCACAATATTAGAAAATAAAGATCATGAGGGAAAATAAATCCCCCACACCCTGGTCTTAATTTATTTTAAACAGCAAAACAAATGAAACCCAATTAAGCTCATAAGTCATAGTGTGAACAGAGTCCAGAAAAATGTCAGTTCCAATAAATATGACAAATAAAAGTATTGGCATAAACTCTAAGGATTTATATCATTGGAACCACAATAAGGCCTTCTTTAGTTGATCTTGAGACATGACTTAAAATGTGAAGAATGAGAAGATAAATACAAATAAAGGGATTTATTTTTTTTTTTTACTAAATGCTGAAAGGGTTATTTTTAACATAGTAAACATTTTCATTTTAAGTTAATGCTAGCCAGTGTAATTGGAAGAACTACTGAGTGGGTTAGCACAACCAGCTCAAGTATTCAAGATAATTCGTACTGAACTGTCATGGAGCTGGATAAATAGATTATTATACTAATCAGATTATAATAACCCAAAGCATGGCTCACAGTCTTCATAATCAGCTTTTGGTAATGAGTTCTGCATTACTGTTCCTTAGATATAACATTTCTGGAGAGAGAGAATTTATTGTTCATAATATAAACTCTACACTCTTAATTTTTTTATTGCAATCTAGGCTACAATAGCAGAGTGATTGATGGACCGAGCAGTGAGGACCAACTCAGAAAGTTTGTGACTAAGTCTTTTCTGAGAGCCACTTAGTACGAGTGAAATACAACCCATGCAGATGAGTGCATTGAGGAATTACTTGTGCTCTACTGAATTGCTTACACGTGCAGGCCCCATGGTTGCTCTTTCCAAAGGATATCACCTTTCTGTGTGGCTGCAGGCTTGCTGTTACAAGCTGCTGCACTGGCATCCTGACATCAGTGAAAGAAAATTAGCCATGGGCTTGGCTCTGTGCTTTCCCCTGTGTGTAGCTCCATGAACATCATCAAAACTATTTTTGAGGCCTGGGGCTCAGACCTCAAAGGCTGAAAAACCCATTCCAGAAAAGTACACCAGCATATATGTAAAACAACACTCATTTCAATGAGTTTTTGACCTGAAGTACCTGAGATATTTTTCATCCTTTAATCAAATAACATGTGTTCAAATAACAAATACTGCCAGTGAAAGAATACATTTATAGTCATTCAAGTGATCTCCGCAGGAATAATTGGCCTACAATCAAGCTGTAATTTGGCCTTTCAAGTAGATGGAATGATCTAGATTGATTTAAAAAATGGGGCTCCTTTTATTTTAGAAAATAATAGATGTTCATTTCACATTCCACATTTTTAAAAATAATTAATCGTGAAATGTCATTCAGCTAATCTGAGATGGGTTCTGACAAAAAGAAAAGGATTTGGCACATAGCTTTAAGCTTATACTAGTGGGTGGTAGAAGTGCGTATGTGTAAGTTAATTGTAGTCTCTGTGGCCTTATTTACGATGAGATTTGTCTTGTCTTTGGCTATTTCAAACTATATTGAATTATTGTATCCAGAAGCCTAGCCACAAGGTAAATTGCTCAAAGTGTCCATATCAGGCTGCCTTCTTCATTTTCTGCTAGTGATAAATTCCCTTATCCAAACCCCCTTATCCCTACTCTGATGACTGGTAAAGATAGAAGCATCTGGGGAAAATCCCCAAGCAAGAAGGGTCTGCAGTATTTTACAAGATGAATTGCCCTGGGGTCAAGGTTCTCAGTGAGTATAAACTGCTATAAAATATGCTGAATTCAAAAGAACTTGGCTTTCTTACACTGAGTTGAGAACATGGACCTTATTTTCCATTGCCTTGCACTTCGTGTAGCTAAGTACAGTGAGCTCTGATGCAATTTTATTCCTATTAGGTAGCATTTGAGGCTGGCCTTGCACATATAAGGATGACTAGACAAGGCTCTGGGTATTTGTGCCTTTGCAAGATTTGTTTCATATTCCTGTAAATATCCTATTTCTTTTTTAGTTTGCCCTTTAAATTTACATGTAATCCTGATTTTTATTAAATCTTAATGCTATACAAGACCTCTCTTCAATAGCTATCTGTTTAAATTAAAGTATTTAATTTGAGAAAATCATCATATTGTACTGATCCAGAATACTGAGAGCAGCAAAAAAAAGCTGACATGCAAATGACTGTCTTATAAAAAGCTAGGAAAGGTACAGAAAACAATATGCAGAGAAAAACCTAAAGCAAACAAAAGAGTTGACCAGCAAGTTAAATTATAAGGGTAAAGTTTAAACCCAGCTGTTCCAGAAAACCTTGAAGGTTTTGTGGAATAAGGCAACTTCTTCAGTCCTGAAGGACTGACTAGAAGAACGTAGGAAACTTGAATAAAATTAATAAAAATAACTATTTATATCTTTGCTCAACCTCTGAACCAAACAGTACCTAAGTTTTAATGAGATTCAAAAAGATATTGTTAACTTAAAAATACAGTGTAAGACTATGCCCTTCTTGATTTGTGTTTGAACTGGATGTAAATGCTATGAAAATAGTTTTTCATGTGGCGTTTCTGGTTCGTGGCTAACCAGGCACTACGGCGAATCTCATGCAACTGTCATTCCCATGAAATTGGAAAAGATGCAGTTTATGGGCCAAGTTTCAGATATGCTGTAAGTAAACCATGCAGTTTTGGAGCAGCATCCCAGATTTCTGAGTTTTCTAAAGTTAAAATAAGAGAAGAGACTGGAAATGATCTGGTTTTGGTAGAGTTCATCTTTCTGCCAATGCACCGCTGTCCATTATTTTCCCTTTCCTATGATATGCCCACTGTAATTTTAAATAGGCTGTGTGATATAGTTGGATCAAGCTGAGCCATCAGAAAATCTGTCTTCATCCTAAGCAGCCATTAGGGGTCTGCCTGTGATTCAAAACCCCACACCTGGAAGTTCTGGTTCTGTGGGGAAAATTGAGATGCTTCGTATCTTTCCAACTAAGCATATAATTCTCACAGTCTATTTGGTTTATTCTAATTCTGGGAAACAAAAGCACGGATGATCTTCCATCAAGCTTATTCAGTATTCACTTGTTTTTATGCATTTTACCTGCAGTTTTCTAGAGTGGTGTTGAATTAATGTATAAATTGCTTTCGTTCATAATTGCAGTCCTGAATATGTAAATCTGCTTTCTGTAAGGATAAATATTAAGATGAATCTATTTGCATAAGAAGCTTATTTTCATATATTTATTCAATCCTTTTACTGCATTTAAAATCTTTATATATGGTCCCTCGATTAGGGCTACTGTGATACCCTTGATCATTATGCTAGTGAACTGCAGATGTATAAAGTGAATGATTGTAATTACAAAAGGAGAGTGAAAAGATAGTTTTACACTGATAAAGCATTTGATATTTAAAATACATTTCTGAATCTGGCATAATTTGCTTCTGTAACTTTCAGCAAACTATTTAAATGTAGTTGGTTCACTTAGATGAAATAAGAGGAAGTATCATTAATTATCTCAAGAAGAGAAATAGTCCATAATAATTCAGTGCCTCAGTTTTTCCCATCTGTGAAATGGACACAATGATCTTTCAACTTTTTTGTTCTTAACTGTTCCTTTCTAGTCAGATATTTGGCTCTTCAGAGCTGACACTGTGTGTGCACTCAGTGCTTGGCATATTGGCACTTAACACAAAGACTTGGAACTGGGATTTTAGGATATATTGCTGCTGTATCACTGGTTGAAATTAATTGGCAGATAATTTATGATAATCTTTTTGAGAAGTCTTCCTGTTCCAACACACATATTTAACAAAAAACAAACAACTTCCCACCCCCATCTTCCAAATAAGATCCAAGGAAGCCACATTCAAGTCCCGCTAAAGTCAATGGCAAAGTTCCCACTGACTTCAAAGAGACCAGGAGTTGGCTGTTTATGTATGGATATTATTTTTTCAATAAAAGCAAGCGAAGCTAACTGAAAACAACTTGGGCAGCTCACATACTTGCTGGTTCCCATATGCCACAAATATTTTACTATTTGGTTTGTGTCCATTTCTCATAATAAATTTGAATCAGACATTTATTATTCAGCTTGCTAGTAGGATCTTTGGAGAAGAAACTGTTATGCAAAATAAATCACTAAGTTCTGTCTAAAATTATTTTCTTAATGATTACATGTTTTGAGCTAGACCTCTTTTACACCATCTAATGTGATAGGAAATAGCATACATCAAAGAAGCAGCCTCAATTTTCCTCGAGTGGCTATGTGCTTAGTTTCTGTGATTCATCTAGGATTCACATATGTTTTACTTTATTATTATTACATATTGTAACTTTGGTCTCTTAGAGAAACTTCAAGAGAAAATTTAGTCTTCTGTTGAAGTCACCATCTCAACAGAAAGATTTAACTGGAAAAGCCATTGCACTCCTACTAGTTTCTGCTGGAAAAATTTATCATCTTTTTTCTTTTTCCCAACTATTATTTACCCAGATAAAGAGCTTATATATTTTTATAGCAGTGACTTGTTCCTTTCTGAGCTCTCTGGAGGGAAATCTCAAGTGCTGGAGTTTCAGAGTTATCAGCAGTGCACTTGGGCTGCTCAGATCTCAAAGCCCTACAGGAAATCTTTTTTCTTCACTATGTGAATCTCTGGACATCTGATCTTACTACGTGCCTGCTCTCATTCTTGACACTCAGAACAGTTCACAGGGAGGGCATTAGTGACCAGGTGAGCTGCCCAAATTAATTTGTTTAGTTTAACTTAATTTTACTGGAAATAAAGTCCTGGCCAGCAACTGAACCAGGGGTGGAACCTTTCTGCAATCCTGAAGTTTACAATACTTGTTATTTTAGTCCTTTTTACTGCCGCTGATGAGACTGTTTGACTTATAGTTTAAGAGATGTTTTGGGAGAAAAAGCACTATATATAAATGAAAGATATTATTATTACTATTACAGGGTTCTCCATAACTTTTATAGTTCATAGGCTGTCAGCATTTTCTTTAAGAAACCCTGTATTTTAGGTGTCTACAGTTTGGCCTTGAAGTTGTCCTCAAAGTTAGAAGTCGAAATACTAGAAACAAGCTGAAAGCAAAGTTGTTCCCCTCCTCTTCTGTCATCTTATAAAATGAAAACGAGCGTTTTAGAAACCTTCACATCACAAAGACTCAGATGAATAAATGACACTGTTGGCTCCAGGCTTTGTCATGCTCTGAAACATAAAAAAGCCAAGAACAAAAACCCAACAACAACCCCCCCACACACACCCCTGGAGCCAAACAACAAACCAACCCCCAAAACATTGTTTCTCTTTTACCTTAACAATAATCTCTGGAAGTCAGCACCCCAGTGGGATAGATCTTGTAGTTTACATCAGTTTGGTGGGTCTCATCCTCTTGACACCAGTATCAGTGAATGAACTCGCTATACTGGAAAAGAAAAAAAAACCTTGAGTAAAGCAGTAGGGGAAATGTGCAAAAAGAGAAATGACACAGATATCCTTAGAAATGTAGGTGATAAAAATGCCTACAGGCTTTTTTGCTTATATGCTATGGGAAAACCTGTTGAGCAGTTATGTTGTCAAACTTTGGACTGTGATAATGTATACCGCTGAGATACCAAGGTATATGTTCTGGGCAAAGATTTAGTATGATTGAATTTAATAATTTGCTGTATTACATATAGGCTGAAAAACAAGAGAATGTGGCCCAGAAGAGAAATATCAAAATGTTTTGAAAATGTCATAATTAAGGGACAATTTTTTATCATTCAGTGATTTCTTAGGGAAAATGGTATGGAAAATTAGGTCTGTTCAATATTTTAATTTTTAGAATTTCATGACATTTTTATTTTTCCAGTTCCACATTATACCAAGAATGGAAAAGCCAAACAAAATTAAAACAACTCCCCCCACATCCATACAAAATGTAGAGAGGAATATTTGTTTCATGTAAAATTTCAGGAAAAATAAGGAACAATTCTTTGTGAATCTTTGATGAGTTTTCTGTTGAATGGATGAACTTGGAAATGGGTAATTTCCCACCACGAAACAATTTCATGGACAGGCATACATGTGATTTTCTTCTTTGCTGTATGTGTATGAGAAAGCTATCCAAATCTCGCCAATAGGTAATTTTATATCTCATTAGGCTTCTGACTAGGCTGAGCACAGACTGTTTGTGCACTCAACATTTGTAGCTGTGGCTCTTTTTTGGATGTGATCCTTTTTACTATCAGATAAACTGGAGTCTAATTTAATCTAATCGGAGAGAGTTCTTTCCGTGAACAGAATGTATTTTCTGAGAGTCTCTCCCTCCTGTGTTCATGCATGCATTTGCGTAATTTCCAACCACAGTCAAAATACCGCTGGCATTGTCCAGAGAATGTATTTTAGTTTGCAGTTGTGCTGTGTGCCCAAACACATTATGTGTTTCAGCTTGAGAACAGAGTAGAAAGAAACACTAGAGATACATGACACTAGAATTAGATGCCAATAGTTCTGTTTCAATAATATCCACCCTGTTTCAGCCTAACATGGAAGTGTTCTCTCAAAGAAATTTTTGTGACCTCGATGAGTGTGGAGAAACGATAGTTTTCCTTTTTCATCAAATGGCCCTCTAAGAAAAGTATGTTTAAAAGCCACAACCAACCAACAAGATAAAATGAGCTGCCTTTTTTTAGAGGAAAGAAAATTGTAAATGTTACAATCAAAATGAATAGAAAAACCCATTGCTTTTAATTGTGACAAATCTGCACACGTTAGTTTTCTGAGGATATTTTAAACCTTGCCTCAGCCCTCAGCGTGCCAGCAAACTGCTTTATATAGCTTGTGTCAGAGGAGCTGTGTTAGTAATTGATGCTGGGGAACTGGAGACTGCCATGTCAGAGTCTCATGATTGCTATGTTTGTTGGCCTGTGTGCATTATTAACGGTTGGATAGCAGCCTCCTGGTGTAACATACATTAAAGGCTGCTTGTGTTAATTACTAGGAAGAAGTAGGCAAAAGTAGGTATTTGGGATGTCATTTTTTGTCAGCTGAAGTTGACGAATCCAAGTCTAGCAAGTGCTGTAACCTATAATATCCATGTACCACATAGCTGTATGCTGCAATTTGCACAACATATATAGCCATCTACAGTAATTACATTAGATGGGCTTTGTTGCTACGTATGCTTTGATTTATCTTTAGATTTTTCAATATTTTACCATGTTCCCACTGAGGCAGAGGGATTGTTAGGCACCCAGTGAAAAGAACAGAGTGGAGCCTCATGTGCCAGTTCTTCAGCGTGTGGTTGATAAAAGGATGCAATCTAGTTGCAATCTCATTTATATAAAGTACGTCAGGAATGAGAGTAGATTACTGCTGTCTCGACTGCCCAAGGCTGGAATTAGTTTCACTGTTCCTTCTATTAAATTAAAAAATAATGTGATTGTTGTTATGATTTCAGTCCTTGAGGGCAGGGAAGAAAGAGAAGCTAAAAGCAGTACAAGTGGCATGTGGATTTAGGGAGAAACAGTATTTTAATAGCCTTGATTCTTCAAGCCCAAACCATGTCTGCAATACAGATTACAGCTAATAGCCCTCAATAGCGCATCAAATACCTACTCAGTAGACCTGAATATTTACATTTTGCCTTCAGATGTCTTTGTGTTTATTTTATCTTTTTGTTTTCATGTGCAAGTTCTTGTGATAGTTATGTTGCACGCCCTAAATATCTCTACTAACAGCAAACAAGAAGATCCTTACAGTGGTGCAGACCAAAGGACATGCATAATTTTGATGCCTGAGTAGCCCCGTCCTTTCTTTGGGAGACTCAAGTGGGAATGATACTCATGTCTATGTGATGCCAGATCAGTCCCTAGGTTTCTTTTCTGTGACATGCAGTGCCTAAGCACAATGCAGATGATTTAAATCTTCTTCAGCAAGACTGTAAATTTCTCTTCACAGAGAAGTAGGTTATACTTTTGGGAAGAAGATACAGCTGGAACCTATGGAAGAGATTAAGGAATGGGAAGGGCCATTGCATACAGCAATCATTTTTTTGTCCTGAATATTCCCTTACACAAATTCCTCTTTTGAACACAGCAGCTCGCATTCATGAGCATTAGGGCAACCTGTATCTGGGTCAATCAAAACCAAAATACTAGAAAATAGTGCAACCTGGATAAACAAACAGAAAAAGTAAAATGTACCCTCAAAGTGGGCCCCACCTTTGTGCTGTAAAGGGCTCTGGTGCTGTAAGGCTCTTGTTGGGCTGGCAGCACTTTCAAATAATGAAATCTGGCAAAATCTGAAGTCTCTGAGGGTGTTAATGAAGAATTTTGCTGGCCCTATAATGGAGACAATGATCCAAAACTCCTTTAAATCCAAAGAAAGGCTGTAACTGGCCTAAATGTGTTTGGGATCAAGCCATGAATTCTGTAATGATGCTCGCTTCATAGGCAGATTGGGGTGGACATACAGACACTTGATTTATGTTACAGCTCAGTCTCAGTTACAGCTGCATCCACCCTGAAGCTTCGTATAGGTCCAGTGCAATGTAAAGAGACTAAGCGTGACAATGACAGGTTCGTTTATAAAATTGCATTAAAATGTCACAGTGAACATCCTTAATGACCAGATTGTTAAAAGCTGCTTTTACAGGTAGCACACATTAGATATTAGATATTCCTGAAACATACTGACTCACCTGAGACATTGCATGTGGCCTTTTGATTTTGTTGCTTTTCCTGCTCTCCTGAGGTTGAATGTGGAAAGAACTAGGAGAGTTTACCAAGGCAAACAATGAGAAGTAGGAACAAAACTCCAAAGAAAGTCCGGTTGGATCAATATTTTGCTGATGGGAAATAAGCAGAAGTGGCTCACTACTGTGTAGAAAAGAAACAAGAGGCCTGGCTGTGTTACTGAAGTCCTGCTGCAAGTGCTTAGAAGATTCCCTGAGCTCCCGCCCCCAATGAGTGCACTGGGCGCATCTTACTGAAAATGTACCTAACGTACTGGGTAGCACCAGTCGTAGCTGACTGTTGTGCAACACAGTTTGAAGAGGCATCAGTGATAATCCTGTTGGTAAATAATGTTTCAGATGGGATTTTGCTGATTTTGAAAGTTGTATTTTCTTTCATTCTTTTAAGTGAAGTACTCTTAGACAGACTATGAGCTCCTCGTACTCACAGGTCAGTCCAAGAGGAAGAGATGTGTTTTCCCTTCTGTCTTCCCTCTTCCCATCTTTCTGTTCCCTTCCCCAGGCTCTTCTGCTTTTGGATTCTGTGCAGCACAGGGAGACCATAATGACAGGCTGACCATAAACTAGAAGATCGTGTTTAAATTATATTCCTTTTCTTTGTATTGAGGCTCAAGGCTGTTTCGCTCTGGTGCTTTAAACTTCTGATTTATTAGTGGGCACAACTTGGGCTGTCCCCTACAGTGGTCATAGTCCCCACTAGGTAAATTACAGCCTTATGGTACAGCTTTATGAGAGTGCTTGTGTGATGTTCCCATTAACTGCAGCAAAGCCTTTTGTATGCAGGGCAGTCCAAGAATTGCAGTGATAGCATTGATGCCCCTGATAACTTACTGCACTGAGGAGAATCTAAATACATCTCCAGGGAAGGTTGTTTTTCCTCTTTCTCCTGTTCTCCATTTTTAGAAATACTTAATTTTGAATTACTTATCACAAGAGTGTGTGAAAGAGCCTCTTATCTATGTAAGAAATGACTTTGCATTTTTTTAATGAACCACTTTTTAGTATTCTTAAATAAGCAGTAGATGGTACAGATGTAGGATAGATATGCATAGCATGTGGCATTTTTGGTTATGAGGATACTAGAAGCTTTTAAGTTATAAGTAATGGTTGGAAGGAATCTCTTGACTTATTTGGACTGTGTATCACTCTGTGACAGGTTAACCATCATCTGTTTATTAAAAAATACATTTATTTTTAAGGCTGTCAACCACTTATTAAAGTAAGTATTTATAGTCTATAAAAAGGAGGTCTTAACTGGAAGTGTTGCCCCATTGGAAATATTCCCATGAACACTTGCAAAAATGTTTCCAAAAACAACGTCTTTAGCAAAAGAAAGACATCTCCATGCTCCATGGCATAAAGCATCCTGAACTAGCACTCTGATGACAATGAAATAGTTGCTGTAATGTTCTGAGACACTGTGTTCCTAAAACTGGACCGTCTTTAATAACTCTTAACCACAGTGGAACAGGAATATTACGCCTTGTACCTACCAAAGTCACTGGGAGTTTCCCTATGAAGTTCAGCGGGAACAGAACAGGTGCCTCTGAGCTTGTAAAGCTGCTGTCATGAAGTGGTTTGCTGAAGGCTTTTGCTCTTTGGTTTGTAATTTTTCTGAAGTTCTATAGAATTATGCTGGTAAATTAAATTCTGCAGTCAGCCATTTCTGTTTGCGTATGATTATAGTTTTATTAGATATAAAAGCATTTCCCCTATTTATGTAATATATTTTACTTAAAGAAAAAACAAGACAAAAGAAAATATTTCAATTGATTTACAGGGTGCCTGTGTCACAGGAGCTTACTGGAATGTGACACTCTGATATGTTGCTTAACTCCTGGCCACTGCATCTTGTCAAGATTCTTGAAAGTCCGGGTTACCACACAGTGACATTTCACAGAAGTGCAAGAAAGAGAAAGGAAAGGGGTGTAGCAGCATTTCCACTGAAGGGAGAACATAAGATTTCTCTTTCTTTGCCCATTTTGTTGCTGTACTAAGTAATCGACAAGTGAGTTTAGAGATTTTGCAAAGCTCTAATGGCCATAGCTGCATTCCTCAAAGCATTAGATCAGTTTCCAGAGGGACACATTGCTGATTTCAGGAATCACATGGAAAAACTGAGCTCCACGCAAACAGCACAAACTGGGAGCTCAGTAATTAGGGAGGTATTCAAATTTATGGCAGAAGATGCCTTTATGTGACACTTTATGATATGCCCAAATGGATCAGCTAGCAGGCAGTAATACCTTATGGAGCTGCTTATTCCTCTTCCTGAGCTTGCTGCAGTGCGCTTTGGGTTTGCTTTGCCCCTCTTTTGTACAGCTGCGCACAACTGTTCTGGTGGAACGTTCGTGTAAACTTTTAGCTGAGGAAAAAGAGAAAAAGCTGGTGTTATCTGCAAAGCGGTGAAAGACTGAAAGGTTGAATGTACTTCAAAACTTTCATCCTGGTTATCCTGAACATGAAACACACAGGGAAAATTCAGAGCTCCAGCTACTTATCACGATTCTGAAAACACAGCCTGGAAGCTGCCTTTGCGTTGTTTCTCCAGTCCCAAGGGCTCCCTGGCTGGCCGAGCCGGGTGCTCGGGGCTCTCCAGCCCCTCTGCCAGCCCAGGCTGCCCCGTGCTCCATGAAGTGCTGGAAGAGGGCGGCTGGCTGTGCTGCAGCCTCCTTGCACCGTCCTTGTACAGCACCATAGTCGTAGCAGAGCCAGGGGTCCTGGCTTAAATTACGGTCGGCTATTTTTCTGTCGCTGCTGTATCGGCAACAATAACTCCATCTGCGTTATGTCTAGAAACATACACAAAGCTCCGCTAACTTCCATTTTCTCATCTGAAAAATGAACTCAATGGCTTAGTCTCATATTACTCAACTTTCTATCTGGAGTTAATGGACCAGGCCTAATTCCAGAGTGGTTCCCAATTCGTTGGATGTGGCTGATGCAGAAATCAAATAGTTCTGGCACCCTGACACTTCCTGTGAATGAAAAATGACACCAAGCCTAATAGTTGTGTGAATTTCATCCCCATTCATGCAGCAGACTAAAAGACAACTCATATTTGGCAAATGTACAGGAGTGGGAGAAAAGATTCAAATCAGAAGAAGAAAAATGTAAATGTTCTTGAGAGAGGTTTTTTCCCACAATGAAAAGAAAAAGAAAAAAAAAGCAATGGAAACCCATGAGCTTAATCCTAGAAAGATCTAGTCAGGAGACTATAATATCTTAATAGGAGATTTAGGTCTAAGAAATAGAGGGTCTTGTAAGAGAGGGCGTTACATCTCTCTGCTGCTCAAGAAGCATTACAGAAGAGTATTTTTGTGTCAAGATGAGGATTAACTTTAGACCAATGGTGTGCAGATCTGGGTTGTACCTGAACAGAGCAGTCCTGCTCCTGTCCTTGCCTCCCTTGTCATGGGTTCCTTGTCTCATTTATTGATTGTACAGCTTAAGACAGCAGCTGTAGCTTATTACCGTGATAGATTACTTGCATTTTTTATTGGGGTTAATTTTCTCTTTTTCAGATCATTTGCACTCTGTGGCTGTGTGTTTGCTAGAACTGGAACAAGTGAAGCAGTAGGCATGTATTTCCCCGCCTGGAGTTTGGGGAGAGAGAAGTCAGGGGAAGAAAGTCCCCGGGTTCACCAGGTACTTGGGGAGGTATTCAGGTACTCCACGGCTGTTATCAGAAAATGCCACAGTATTAGGCTGTGTGTGAACACAGGTTTCCTCACTGGCCTCTGCAGACTTCAGCTGGATTTCCACCATGCAAAGCATAACAAGATATAGGAGTCATATTTTAGTCTGAGACATTGCAGACTAAATAGGATAATGAATGTGAAATGAAACACATAGAGACAGGAAAGAACCTGTGAAAAGTCAGATGAGGAAAGTGAATTTGAGAAGAAAACCAAGTGTCTGGAATCCAAGTGATTTTTTGATTACACAGAATAAACATTCCCTTATCTCACCTAGTGGGCCTGACTATCTTGGCCTTAAGCAAGCATAAGTTTTTTGTAATATTTTCCAGTCTGGTTACAACAGCCTTATCATAGAAGGGCTGTGTGCTGTATCTTTCTGAAAGTCTTTGTCATGAGATGTGGCATTGTAACTGGAATGTTTATTGTACTCTGTCATTATTTATACTCCAGCGCTGCCATTGACTGCCTGTCCCACCCCCTCTCTGGAGATTAGCAGAGTCAGGGAAAGGATAAATGATGATTAGCAGCTAGTCAAGGGATGTAAGAGCTGAAAGGGTCAATATAAAACAAAGGATGCCACATATAATTCACAAAGAATGTGAGGCATTGCTTTTCAGAGGCAACATTCGCATAGCCAGGATTTTAATGAGAATGGAAAATGCTAACATATAAATCCAGTCCTAGCAAAAAATATTAGCAACAAATGTACTGAGTGGTAAATATTTTTACCATTAAGCCTGGTACTCTGTTTTTGACGTGAACTATTAAAACACCTCCTAAAGCTTTCATTAAATCATGTATTCAAAACAGCCTTTAAAACACAAAGCTTTGTTTGGAAAGAAATGTTAGCAAATATGACTCTAGAAATATATGATGATGAACCAACTGAATATCTTGAAAAATCCTGGCTTTTTCAAAATGTGCAATGCAGACCTGATCAAACTCTCACTGAAGCTGACAAAGGGGCTTCTGACATCTGAAGAAGCTGGTATTTTCCTTCAGGAGTACGATTTTATTCATATTAGTATATCTACTTTGCAAACCAGAGTCACATTGTTATGTGCTGTGCGCACACAAAACATAAAGGATTTTTGTGCCTGTGCCTTGAAGACCTTGCTCCTTGAGTGCTCACTTAGCTCTTGCTGCTTTGCTGTCACCTCTATTCCTCCCCATGAAGGGTTGCTAAGCTGTCGCTTGTGCAGATGTGTACATGTGAGACAGGACTGTGCTTCAGCTGGAGCCCTGGGCAAAGCCTCACTGGTTTAACTGGGCTCCCAAAGGAGCTCAGGGAACCTTCCCCAGGACCAGCAGCCCTGGCCACCTTGCTATATTCCTATTCCCATGGTACCCTCTGTCTTTATCCTGCTTCATGAGCAGTTTTTAGCCATAGCAGACCTCTTGCGTTGCCAAACTCCCCAAGTCACCCATTCCTGGAAGCTAATTTTCTCTTTGGAGGTGAAGTGCAGGGCACTGAAGTCTTTATAAAGAAGATAAATGCATTATTCCCAATTATTCCATAAACAGCCTATTATTCCTGTTGTTACCATGCAGAGTACATAAAATGCTAATATTTCACTGCTCCAGGCGGTCAATGTCCTTGTGCTCTTAAAAAATAAGGACACAGACTTTGTTTGGTCTTTGTGCAGGAAAATTAGGACATCTTTGTGCTTTTTCTTTTTGTCCAGTCAGAAAAGTCAATACATATTGTCTCTTCACTTGGAAATCTATCTTGGGCTGACTACTATGTGCTCCTGCTGTGAAAAATTGCCTAAACAGTCCCTAAAGACTCTTCTATAATAAATATGAGTGAATATGGATTGGTTCGTCTTGTAATTACAACTTTCAGTCTTGTGGGAAACAGAGATATTTGCTAATTTGGATGTCATTTGTGTATGTAAAGCTGAAACAAAAAGTGCCAGTGAGACTTGCTGTTGCTGTTGGGTTTTGTAGCTTCCTGGGTTTGAATCTGGTGCAACACCTTGCTGTTGCCAGTGCTTGTTAGTTGTTGGGACTGAATCTCTGTTTTAAAAGTTTTCAGTTTCAGCCGAGCTTTGTGAAATCCGGTTATGAAAGGCATGTCTTTTTTGGGATATGGGTGGCTGTACTGTGGAAATCGGAGCAAACCCTCGCAGGTGCTGCCTGCCTGTCTGTCCCGCTGCCCTCCATGGGCAGTGCGGCAAAATGGGCAAAGTGTCCAACTCCTGTCCGGCTACTGCTGAGTTGTCCCAGTTTCTTGTTTCTGCTTTCAATTCTCTCTGCCCAGTAACATGGGGATTGTGAACCACGACTGCAGTTTAAATGTTAAATCTGAGTATCTTGAATGGTTTGTATCTGATGCGAATGTTTGTCTTCTAAAACAAACAAACAAACAAACAAACCAAAACAAACCATCAGGAGGAAAAGTCCAAGCACCGTTTTGGAAACTAAGAATTGTGGAAATATTATGTAATAGGAAAAGTTTTCTTAAAACTGATTCTACTCTGTGCATCCCTTGAAGGGATTATGCTTTATGCCTGCATTCTGGTCCCTGTCACAGCTCTCATCATTACCTAGATGTTGTTTTCTGTTACAGACCTCTGGATAGTTGTATGGCAAAGGGCAGTAGTTCTGCCTATGTCAAAATACTATGAGTGAATGGGGAAAAAAAAAAAAAGAAAAAAAAATTTGTTGCTTCTTTCATTATGGTTCTGTTGGATTAGAAAACGTGTCTGTTTTTAAATACCCTTTCCAATATCAATCAGACCAGTTGTTTTTCCTTTAGTAGTACTTTCACATGAGTTAAGAAAAATAGAGGAGATTAAGAAAAGGTGTGTAGAAGGAACATCTGCTTCTTGTTTTAGAAAAGCAGTAAATTTTTAATATAATAATGCAAAGTACAGAAAAAGGCACAGCAAAAGGAAACAAAAAATCTTAGCAAAAGACACCATCAGCTATTTCACTAAGCAGTTTTGGAAAGTTATCATGAACTTGTATCAGCATGACCACAAAATCTAATTTAATACACTGATTGTAGGGAGGGTGGGGAAGAGCTGAAATGAGATTTCATTTATCTATCCAAATGCATATGTGACTAGAATTTTGGAAGGCTAGTTGGTGGTTTGCACAGACAACTTCATAAGTATTTCACTTTATTTGCATTAAAAATAGTGTTTTCAAGGAGCCAAAGAGTGCAGTAGCAACATAAAGCAACACAATTTTGGACCAGAGGAATGAACACGACAACCAGTTGCATTAATAACCAGCCTTGGCAAGTAGTAACTCGCAAAACGATTTCTTGGAAGAACCAGACCAAATGACCAGGTTTAGGTTAGTTTTATATTTTTAGCTTTGCTTCATCTGTGCTCAAAGTTTGCTTTCAGCCTGGCCCATCAAACTCAGATGAGCTAAAACAAATCGGAACATAAAAGACATAAATGGGATCTTGGTTAGGGGAGAACAGCCCCGAGGGACTCGGTGTTTACAGCCTCTCAATGTCAGCATATGCAATGTCTACTTCAGGTAGGCCTACCATTGACAACAATGATAGATTTCCTTTTATTTATTCATTTGCCAGTCTGAAAAACTCTTCCTGAGCCCTGATAGTCAAGCTGGGTTTCTTCTTCTGTCTGGTGTGAAGTTCTGGTAGCTCTGAGTGTGTGCCAGATGGGAAGGGAGACGGCAAAAGCAGAAAAGCTGCTCTGCAGGGCTTTGAATTACACTAAAACAAAATAAGGTCTTTTAAGCAATGAGTAACTGCTTCAAGACAGGCACCTTGAGTGAAATAACTTGCATTTTAAATTACCTGATTTAAATTAGATCTCTTTGGAATCAGACTGCAATCATTAATTTTGGAGAGGTAATATCTAGTTGGAGGTTATGCCCTGAGTCATTTGGAGGCAATGTGGAGTGTCCCAACAAGTTTGATGACCCTGGCTCTGCGTAAACAATCCTATCAATAACACGCAGGAAAGAAACTAGCTTTCTCTTGCGCTCTCATTTGAATTGACCTGCTAAAACTCTGAGTGAGACGTGTCCCAGGTGTTTCAGTATCAGTGACTTCACTTTGCACTCCTTAGTCCCTCCTTAGATGTCTAAATCTCGTGCAGGTTTAGAGGGCTGTGTACATATAAATTTTTTTCTTACATATGGGTATAATTGTGTAACTGTAAGGACATATCATAAACCAGCTGACTGCTATATTGCTAATTACTTAAATGAGACTATTTCTAGAGAAAGAATATTATTATTTTCACTTTGTCATTCTTTGGAACAGAACTGTGCTTTAAGGGACACGAGAAATAATTTTTCACTTAAGCATTAAGGCAGCTTTTCGTATAGATCATCAGTTCAATCCTGTGTTTATTAATGCTCACGTAAGGAAAGCCTGCCATGCTGAGTCCCATTTCTCACTTACTGGCATTTAAAATTTTTAAACATCAAATATTTACTGATGTAACTTGGTTGCTGCCCAAATTGAATTTCAAAGGTCCTTATCCTGCAGTTTCTATTTGTGCATGCCTTCCATTGAAGTTAGCTCCGTGCATCTGTAATGAAAATGAACCTTCTTCTTTCTGTGGCTATTCTTCAGCCTTTCTGTGCTTTCCATTTATTACCATGATTTACAACAATATTGTGAGTATTATTAATCCAGATTGCAGTCAATGGGAGTTTGGCATGGTTTTACGCTGCAGTATTGCATCTTAAATAGTTTTGGCTTCCAAGCTGAAAGAATTTGGCATGCAACTGCTTGTCACTGCCCAGCGTTAACAAATACATACAAAACACTCATCATGCCCATATGCACCCAGGCCAAAGAGAAAGAAAAAGGGAAGAAATATACTGATCCATTTTTGAGATCTTTTAAACTGAGGCATGTATGAAAGCATAGTCCATAGAGGATACATGGCTTAGTGAGGCTGAGCAAGGTACTTTGTGCTCAGAAGTTCCTGAGTCCAGGCCTCAGCTCTCACCCACTGATGCTGTGCTGTGTTAACTGCCTGCGGGATCTACGTGAATGTAACATCTATGTTAAGGTGGGAATATTTTAGCTGTAAAAATAAAGAAAAGCCTTTTGGGAGATGTGCATGTGTGTTTAGGGAGATTATAATTTTAACTCAATGGTTGCAGTCAGTTTCCATTGCCAAAATTGCAGCTTTCCTCGAGTAGTTTGGAGAAAAAAAAAAGACTTTTATGCTTGTCAGCACCCAAAACCAGAGAGCGAGCTATTACTCTTTTAACCTTGTCATCACATTGCACCTACAGTACATTCAGCAATCACTGCCCCAGCTTTTCTAGGTGCCATGAAGCCTGACTGTGCTATAAACAGGTAAATCAAAGTGGATCAAAGAGACAAGCTGAAGAAAGATGAGCACCAAGTAATAGATTCAGTTTCTGCAGATCATAAGCAACTGTTTTACAGATGCACAGTGCCTGACAGCCCACACAGAGGTCTGCAAGTGGTCAGATGTTGGATGAAGCTGTTGGATGTTTGGTGCTGTAAGAAAGATGGGATCATGTTAAAAAGATGGCATTTTCATTTAAAGGGATGTGGACTTGCTAGTCTAAGAAAAATAGCAAGATCTTCTGATGCTGTACACATTCAGAAGTAATCAAATTTTTTTTTGCTATGCAAAATAATTAAAAAAAAAAAAAGGACAACTTCCCTATCCATTCCCTCCTCCTTTTCTTTCTCTCTATATAAAAATGCTATCTAGTAGAGCCGCCAAGATATTTTTCAGTCTGTTGCTCATGGGTTTTTTCATTATTTTTTTTGTTCTCACACTGCTTGCCCAATACAGCAGCTGTTAAATGGAGAACTCTGAGAACTGGGGAAGGCTATTGGTGTAGCATTTGATTAACAATATTTTTGCAGGAAATTGATACGTTGACTATTTTTAACCTCAGGCAAAGGAAGGATCAAACCCAATCCATATTCAATTACATATGGGAGCCTTTTTTAATTTCAGATGACTTTATAGCCTCTGATATGTCACTGTTTCTTTCGTTTATATTGTTGTCTGTCACAGTCTTCCACCCTTTGTGATATCACGGGATTTTTTTTTAACTGTATGATCGTACCAGTAAGAAATGTATTCAGCGAGCTTTCATGTTGACCCTGGGAGCCTACAGTGTTTTTCTCATTGCTTCAGTAACTGTGTGTTGGCATAGCTCTGTTGACAACAGTGGAACAGCTAAAGGCCTGGTTTTTATGCATAACACACTGTAATTCGCTATTCATAAGTTATATTCATTTTTGTACAATTTGTAACATTTTTTTTTTCATTTCAGATGCTAGTTACATCTTAGGGTGAATCAGTGAAACAGACTCTAAATTAAAATAGTTGGGTGATCTAAGCCCAAGGTCTGTTGCAAAGCAGTTTTCTCACAGCTTGGAAGAAAACGTAGCTGCTGTAGAAATAGGTGATTATTCTTTCTCTTTTTGTCTGTCTGTCTTTTTCCAGGGAACTGAGTAGATGAATGTACCTTAAAGTTTTAGTTTTCTAGGTAATTAGGGGAAGTAGATCATATAAGGTGGAAAGGAAAGTCAATAAACCCTGTAGTCCAGGATAGGTCACGCTAACAGGATGTTACTGTGAGGACAGGAAATCCTTATATTAGAAGCATCATTTTAGTCTCTAATTTAAACCATAAACCAGAATCAAAAATGGTCATACACCTGTAAGAATATTTCAGTGGAGCTGTGAACTGCAGAAAAGACAAAAGCATACTGACAAGAGGCTTGTTTGTCTTAGTGCCTTTTCTTGCCACCTTCAAAATAATCCATGCTGTTCTTGGAGGTTGAGAAGACAAGGCTTCAAAATCTCTGAATTAGACAAAATGCTGTATTTTGCAAACAGAGACGAGTGAACTCCAAACTGAACTTCATAGGGTAAATTATTATCTGCTTTGGATGAGAGGAAGTCCAACACCCAACACATTGGGATTGGAGCTACTGAGTTTGGATCAATGGCAGATCTGACCCACAGATTTGTCCTTCTTGGAGAAAAATACATATTCAATTAGAAGGTGCACACCCTCCTCCCTTGGTGGCCACCACTGTGTAGCTAAATATTTGCTTTTAAATTCAGGGGAGGAGAAACAAGCTAATCGCGTAAAAGTTCACCCCACCCTCTGCTTGTCTTCTCTCCTTGGCAAGCCTTCCCAGCAGCAGCTGGCTGACTGTTTTTCTTCTGCAATTGTGTTCATGACAGTTCCTGCAACTAGGTTTTCCTGAAGGTTTCCAGCAGTCCTTTCAGCCCTCTACTCCCCTTTTCTGGCCTCTGCACCCACTAACCATGGCCTTGTGCCTAGTTCCCAGCAGTGTAAGTACCGTACCCCCACCGCACATCCATGTATATCCTCTACATGCTCTCAACACGTGCAATGGGTTTCTGTGGTTTGCTTGTAAGTGTGACTAATTTACCGAGTCAGTGGTCAGTGCAAGGGATGCTGAACAGCCGTGATATAAACAGAGACACTCCTTCCTCAAGATACCTGCTCCATTAGACAGACATAGAGTTTGCACTGTTTCTTAGTGACACGAGGCTGCTTTCCTCTTCCAATGTAATTCTTTTTTGAAGAAGCTGCACGTACCCCTCTCCATGCAGAGGACTGATATAAAGAACCTGGATTAGGGAGAACTGATGCACAGGCTCTGGGTTACTCAGTGCGCTGGTACTTTCCCTCTCCACACTACTGAGAGCTGCACAAACTGTCCTTTCGCAGGCTTTTATAAACACTCAAGTGACTTAATCTTTTAGTGTAAAAGCCTATTTGTATATTAAGCTTTCTGTTATCAATGTCATTAAATCAATATCCTCAGTGCTACAGGATCCGAGTCACATATAAGCTGTCACACACAGTTTAACTTAAGAAATGCAGTATTGACATACAGTCAGTTTGTTTTTCACAGATTAGAGGGTACTTTGAAGTAGAGTTGTTGAAGATCAGAGAGGGTTTATTCCTCATTGTAGCCAGTTTCTTATATGTTGGGGGGCTTTCTATTCTAATGACAGTTTTGTTGCAGAACTTCAATGAAGTCTGAGAAGATGAGTATTTTATACAGTTGTCATAAATAGCACTGAAAAGCCTTGTGAGGCCTGTCGTATGTGTTAAAACATGGGACATATTCTTTAAGAGAAGTAAATAGGCAAATTGGTATGGACCCTTCTTTATACACATTATTTATCTGTTCTTTCTCCACGTGGTTACGCACACAGTTCTGGTCAGCTCAGAGACTGTATAGCCTCACTTGGTGTAGTTCTTTGTCTAATGAATGACATCTGTGTTTAGAGTTAAAGATGGAGAAAACCAATAATTTGTCCCTTGCCAGAGATACTTAACTGAGAGTAAAACATACATCTGGGATTTATTTGTGTAAAAAGATACACAACTGAAGTACTATGTCTTCTTCCAACCTGACCCTGCGGTACTCTTTCCATTTAGTGTATTAAGAATCAAGATTTATCTAGAGATATCTTACAAATCAGAAATGACAGTTATTGTACGATCTTAGCTGTTATTACAGTGCATCTTTCTCTCTTTTTTTTTTTTTAAGTTGCTGTTTGTCTGTCATACAAGTGAAGTAATTTGTAATACAAACTGACTATGGATTCTTTCAATTGCTTACTTCAGGAAAGCTGTAGACACGATGGACATAACATTATACAGCATAATGGCAAGCATTATGCTACATGCCCTTGCTGCTGGTAAAACAGAATGAACTCTGCCAACAAAACTCTAAATTAACTGGAGTTGCAGAAGGCAGTTTTCCAGCCGTGGGTTACGGCTCATTAGTCTTCTGCAGTTTCTGAACTAGTGCTCTTCAGGAATACTCTGAGCAGCAAGAGGTGGGATTAAGGGAAGGGAGCAGTTTCTGAAAGACACTCCATATTTCACGGGTGGTTTGTGATTTGGAAGGTGTGCAGGACCCCTGCTGTTGTTAAAGGTGAGGCTCGTGGTGGGGTACTTTCTGAAAGGAGCGGGAAGTTCAGATTTGATGGATCTAGCAGGGAACATACCAGTTGCATCCTGAGGCCTTGCACGGGGCCTTTGCAGGGCAGCTGGTGATGGGGAAGGTCTTTCACAGATGAGGAAGGACTTCTCTGTATTAATTAATGTCAAATACTTGGTTTTACTACCTATCTCTCACCACAGCTGGAAAGAAAGTGGCATGAGCAGATTGGGGGTTATACCAGATATTTCCTGGTGATAAGGGACATCAGTCTTGTCCCATTACCACTTTCTAGTGTGGCACACTTGTGAGAGTGTGAGGTTTTTACCATTTGCTTTGCTCCCCTCGTGGAAAAAGGCTACAGGATGTCACCAGAGTCAAAGGGGAACATAGAGACCCTCGGCAGATAAGTGGCAGTCTTTCCTCTTCACAAAGCTCTGCTTCTGTGAGTACCTGACCTGCAGTCTCAGCTTTTCTATGATGAAGGCTTAGGGAAAACAGGGTGAGTCAAAGAACTAGAAATTTTTCTGGGGATGTTGCTCAAGAAGATAAGAAAATTCCATTTATGTTATCCAGAGATGTGAGTTAAGAAGTAAATGGCCTTATCTACAGCATAGCTCCTTGAAGCGTGTGGAAATCCAGTATGAGTGTGTGAATGTCCTGGGTTAGGCAGAAATGCTTTATTATCGCTAGTAAGGAGGGAACTGTGCTACCTTGTGCCTGACACTCGTTGTTGGACTTGTGGGAGAGGAGAAGGAAAATTGCATCAGGGACTTCTTGTACTTGGTTGAGTTTCAGCATGATCAGCTGGTGGGGGTTTTTTCCTTCCTTCTCTAAAACAAGGAAAGCAATACTTGGTTATCTTTTGACTTGACAGCAGAATTGTGTTGCAATAATCCAAAGGTTGTTAATTCACAAGTGATTGGTTTATGTTGAAGACTCTTGTAATTAAAAAAATGCCTTAAGGTAGGGTCTAACACAATGAGGACTTTTGGGATTTACGTATTAGAAAGGGTTGAACAGATCCTGGAAATGCTCTAGTTTGCATATAACAAGCTATCACTCCAATATAATTTGAATTATTTTGTCCTGAAACTGGTGTAACAGAGTGGAGAATGGGGTCTCAAAGCTTCCAGAATAGAGGAGATTGAGTTAGTGGCAAAATCTGCTTATGGAAGATAGACACGATGTCATTATAATGCTAAGGTGTGTTAAAATAAAATCTTGAATTATGGCATTGCTCTTTAAGTTTGATTGTATGTTTTAAAATAATCACTACTGTGGAAAGAAAATGTCTGTGAGTTGGTCATTGCAATGCACATATTTCAGTGTTATTAATCCTAAAATGTGAGATTTTTATTACCCAATGAGAACAAAACCCAGCGAAGCCAAATATATGCTGAAGAATAACTCTCCAGTCCTGCAAAAATTAACACATATATTTGTGTTTATATACAATAAATAATCCTGGTTTGCTATTTACTTAAAAGAGACACAGATTTCTCACTCAGTGACATGACTTTAATCCCAGTGTGTAAAATTAAGACTGAATACCAGCCTTTACATATTTGGAGTTTGTGTTAAAGCTACGAAGGCTGACAAAATTTGCTTTTGGTTATGGTGTGTTAATCTAGAATAAGTCTATTGAAGTTGTTATAACAATGAGAGTTTAAAGTTGTTGAATAGTGGAATTTAGTCCTTTTTAAACATTCCTTCAGGGTTTATATTTTCTTTCTTGCAGACTCCCAAACAATACAGCCAAGCACTAAATAAGAGTAACAGAGTTCATCTTTACTGTGCATTTCTGGACTATAGGTATGTTACATAATTTCAAATTCTTTAACTTGGTTTAATTAAATTACACTTAGCTTGTAATGCTATTTATTGCCTATATTCTTCTTGTTCTCTTTCATTCATGGAAATAGTTAAAGAAATAGAGCCACTGGTTTACAAAAACCACAATCTGATAGTGACTTCTTACCACAAATAGGAGACTTGTTATTCACAGACCCTGTGTTAGGTAGGTAGTTGAGAGACTGAAAAATTTTGGAATCAAAACTGCAGACTGGTACAAATCATGCTTATCTTGGTTTATGAGTATGTCCACTTGGGCAGATGTTTGGATGTTTTAAGATGGCAAACCTCCAGCAGAGCCATTGTTTTCACTGGATCTATGCCTATGTCACAATATCATGTGAGATCAGTATTTCAGAGCTGTGAATTTTGGCCAATGTATGGAATGGAGAAATATTATGCCTCTGAAGGCAAATTAGAAAAAAAAGAGAAATAAATATCACCTTAAATTTCACTCTGAAAATAGGAACTATGGAAAAGCAGTAGCTAATATTTTTTTTTAGCTCTGAATGTATTTCATCTGTTTTTGATTCTAAACATGCTGCTATAACTGAATTAATTGAGAAAGAATACAAATAGTGAATTTTTAATTTCATGGAGATTAACAGTTTTTGAGCCATAATGGTATAAGCCTAATTGGTGTACCAATGGCCCACAATGCTGTGATCCCTCCTATCCAGCATGCACGTGGGAAGGTCACTGTAATTGTTTTATTGAAGTTTTGTTTCAAGTATGTTGAACTGTCCCAGCTGTTGGCAGTTACTCGTTGTTATGGTCACTCACAAATTACAATAAATTAGAAACAGATTTTACTGAAGTGAATTAATATGGTTGGGGCATTCTTCCCGTACTGTTTTCCATTGGGGCTTGGGTCCTTGAGGCTTTGCCTCAGGACAGAAACTGATATATGAAATCTGTCCTTCCAAATGAGGTTTATTTGTATCAAGATGCTCTTATTCCCTAGTGCATGTTAGTTAAAGAATAAGCAATTGGTTTCTGACCTATGACAAACTCTCTCTGAGAACTCAAGGAGGTCCCAAAGGACAGAAGAAGGGTGAGGTAATAACTATCTTTAAAATAAGCACCAAGAAAAATACAGATCACTCAGTCTAGCTTCAGGACCCAGCATAATATCAAAAGTAATAAACGGTTAAGCAGCAGGCAGTTTGGGTGGGTGACCTCTGGTGCCTGAGCCCATGGAGCCCCCACAGATGTGTGCCTGTGGCTTCTATGTCCCCACTCCACTGCAGGGCTGTGATAGCCCAGGGGTTTCTGGGTTTCCCTGGCTCCAGGAAAAAGCAAACTCAAGAGGATCACTTTTCTGCACAGCCCTGGGACCAGGCCACACAGCCAGCCCAGCCATATCCTCGGTGCAGCAGGAGCTGCTCTTGCTACCCCTAAGAATGAAGCGACAAAAACCAGTTGACATGGATGGGTCACTAGAAATCATGCTCACTCTGTCTGAATTACTTTGACAGGATGAATGGGACAGTGGATGAAGGGAGAAGCAGCAGATACTATACATTGACTTTTTTGACTTTTGCAAGATTATTGACTTGTTTGATATTATAGTTCTCAGAACATAGAGATTTGTGACTAAGTGAAATGCCATAAATGGGTTGCACAATATAGAGAAAAAATGGAGTTACTCATTGGTTATAAAACTGGGAAGAAGTCTCTAGAGGTGTTCACGTAGGGGTCTGATCTGGGCCCTGTTCTGGTCAATATTTTCCTTAACTATTTTCATGATGGAATTGAGAAGACACTAGCAGTGTTTGTGAATGCTCCAACCTGAGATGACTTTCAAACCTTTTTATCTCCTGTATAGTACAATGCATGTCAAATTAGCCTGCATAAGATGCATTTTGATAGAGATTATATTCCATTTTTTGTGCTTTGCAGCAATGGAACTGGTGTTTGGTCTAATGAAGGTTGTGCGCGTGAGAGTGGGGACCTCAACTACTCAGTGTGTCTTTGTAACCACCTCACTAACTTCGCCATTCTGATGCAAGTGGTGCCTCTGAAGGTGAGATTAAGCAAAGGGGTCAATGTGTCTGCTAAAAACGAAGCATAAATACATCAGTTGCATCCTCACACAATGTCAGTAAGTGACTGGAACTGGGCTCATTTTTGCCCAACTCAGACTTATTCCACATCTTGCTTTCTGGGATGATGTTTTAATACTTCTTGATTATGTTTTTAAAACTTTTGGGAACTGAAATGGAGCATGAAATGAAACACCTCTGTGGTAGGTGGGAATTCTCTTTACTATATTCTCACCCTTTTGGCATGATTTCTTAAAGTGCTAGGCAGGAAAAGCACTAGAGGACATTGTACAGATGACTCTGGCTTTTCTGATTAATTTTCAAGACAGAGACAGCTGAGATGTGGCTGTTTAATACTTTTAGTAACTAGACTTGTGGAATATGAACAGCCGAGCTTGCACTCCATGTGAAGCAAGCTCTGCTGCCAGCTGGCCCCTGCCATTGTCTCTGCCAGCTTTCCAAGTGCCTCCCCGCTGCTGTT
Organism: Grus americana; assembly: GCF_028858705.1. Lineage (NCBI taxonomy): Eukaryota > Metazoa > Chordata > Aves > Gruiformes > Gruidae > Grus > Grus americana. The sequence goes on along the minus strand of NC_072867.1, from coordinate 11,395,415 downwards.
TCTTCACCTTGTTGCCAAGCAGGGGCCTGTGTAGAAGGAGCATGAGAAAGAAAATGATGCTTTAGAGTTGAGAGTGAACCCCTTATGTATAGTTTTCTCTATGCTCACTTCCTTTGTCCAGAGTTACCAAATAAGCCTCTTTTCAGCGGGAATACGACACTTTTCCTGTTTACCCAGGACCTTATGCTTTCGATTCGTACTCATCACTGGTTTCAGATGAAGCTTTGATGGCAAATACGTTGCTCTCCTCACTAGATATGTTCTTCTCTTCATGATACCTTGTGATGCCTTGAGATTTCCTCAGAGATGGAGCAGAGTGTTTGCTCCTTGCAGGTGAAGTGGTGGTTTGTTCCTGCTGAAGGACTCCCTCTCCAAAACTCAGCACCAGGCAAGGTCAACCCCCTCCTGGGTCTTAGCAGACAGACAGCACCGCCATGAGCATGAGAAATATGTTTTTACTGCTTTATTTGTGCTACTGTCAGGGAGGATCCAATGGAGATAGTGATGAAGGCCTGCTCCGGACAAACCTCAGTTAATAAAAAATGAATGTGTAATATAAATAATTTACAAGCCGTACATTTAAAGAAATGTATACTAATTGTCTGTCAAATTTATACTCTGGCACATTCTCAACTTTCTACAGACACCATCCTTATAATATAAATTAACAGACTGAAGAAGAGCTTTAGTAGGACAGTAGGAGTCCGACTGTCACATTTATCACTGTGTGCTGCTAACAAGCACAGTGTCCTCTGTAGTGCAGCTACAGGGGTTTTGTCAGCTCTGTTGGCGTGAACACATTGACTATATGGCCATGTCTCAGGCTCCTGTTAATTGGTTTGAATGATGGGTTTGCTCTTCTTTTAGGCAGTAGCTTTGCCAAGACAGCTACTGCTGCAGCATGGGCTGCATGTGCTCGTGAGGGTGGCACAGAGGTTCCTGCAGATAAAAGTCAGCTTGTGGTGTAAGGGAACCCTGATCAGGGTTATACCACTGAGCAGCACCAAAGTCTTTTCAAGGAATGAATGGTCCCAGACTGCTATTAGGAGTTACTGATTCAGCAACACTGTGAGCACAACTACTCACCTGGTAATCCTGCTTAGACAGCGTAATGTCGAAGTCAGGGTCACAGTTTAGAACAAGGTGGTCTGCTATCCAAAGAGCTTAATTAATACCCACAGCCCTTTGTGTTAGTCGAACCATCCAAAGACGGGTGGTAGCTTGCTCAGGTCACCCAGTTTTTATCTAACCATTCTTATCTTTATTACTTGTAAAGCACCAGATGAGCCCAGCTGGTTTCCAAGTATCATTTTACTAGGAACTCTTCGTACTGATAATAAAATGCAGCTTTGCCTGAAGAGCTTCCCATCTTGTGAGACAAAAGTAGCATGGGAGAAATGCGCTATTATTAACCCTGTTTTAAAAAGCAGTATACAGGGCTTAGGAATAGTTAGGGTTATTTTTTTAAATGAAACTTAATTCCCATGATTTTCTGTTGTATTTTGACCCCTTATACCTAAAATCCCATTTCTGAACAGAAAAAAAGAAGGGAATTTATAAATTTGTGGCAGGAAAACTGAAATGCTAAAAGGTGAGAAGAGTATTTCCAGTATAGAGTCCGTATGTTCCTAGTGCAAATCCATGAGAATTTGAAATGCTTGCTGCAGATTTCAATGGAAGATTGTGGAGGCTAGGTAGAAAACATACATTCATTTCTAACCTCTGAAAGTTCACCTAAAAATCATTTTGGCAGAATTTATAAATGCATTGTAGCATGGAGAAATTTGGGTTCAGTGGTCAGCAGAGCAATGAACTTGAACTATGCCTTGACACGGCTGCTTTGTCCAGGCCTCCCATCACCTGCACAACCTTGATGTCAGAGCAAGGTGGCAATGAGAGTGGGCCCGTGTGGAGGCTCGGGCAGTGCTGCCACTAACGAGCCAATGAAGGGTGCCATCCCGTCAATGTGCTTTAATTCCACTTCCTCTGGTTTGGCTATTATGTAGTTCCTCTCCCATTGTTCATCAGAAAATCTCATCCCAAATCTTTGACCGAGACATACCAAAGGCTATTTAAATTAAATATAAAGAAATTGACTGTTTAGGATTATCTTGTGGTACTAATTTTTTTAACCAGTGAAAAAATTAGGTATCTTCATTGCGTAATTGGCATGAAGTTAAGATTTGGGCAAATAAGCTTCCTGGCTTTTGAGCTATATAAGCAGACTGTGCTCAGTTACAAATTCCTAAAACATTTGCTAAGTATTTGCTTCACATGCCTAAGCAATAGAGACTACTGAATCAACTAGACAATTGGAAAGTTCTCCCAGGCGTCCTTGGAACCCTGTTAAGAAAATGTTAAAATGCTGTGGATTTTAAACGCATATACATGTTTATTCACCATGTTCTGAAATTCATGAGCCAAGGTTCAAAGGGCCCATATAAATCACTCGTTGGAATTCTAGATTGTCAATGCTCTAAGAAATTCTTGCAATGATGTTATATTCGATCTTGAACTTTTGTATATTTTATTTTTCTTTTCATAAATGGAGTTCACAGATCATATGAGACAAGAAAAAGAGAGGGTGGGAGTATGCAATTGCCCACATTTGAACAGTTCTGTTTATATAGCTATTATATGTCTGTGGCCATATAAATAGAACTAGATGAAATTTTTCCACATGAACGCTATTTTTGACAGAACGTTTATTTTTTGTCTAGATTTTGTTTCTTACAAAAAGGGGTCTGCTTTTCATTAAAAATGTAGATATATTATTGGAAATGGATTGCCTGAAAACTGGAGAGGTTTTCATCAAAAGCTGTATTTTGGTACAAAAAAGTGACTTCATTCTTCATGGGAATTCTACTTTGGGTGCTTCCATTCTCCTATGGAAAGCATCATTTCCCTTTCTCTCCATCGTACTGATAAATGTAGCTCTCAGGGTAGCACAAACAGGCAGACATCCTCTCCGAGGGCACCATAACAGCCTTTAACCTAATAAACCAGTCAGCAGAACAGTAAAACCAGGTACAAATAGTTCTACCACCCCCTGCAGAAAGGCAGGCAGACGCACAGAAAACAATAAAAAAAAGAGAGGGGGATATTGACAATTCTAAAGAGATGTAATACAGACCACTATGTATGCAGCAGCTTCAGACCTGGGAGAACATCCCTAGGGAGAACACTGTTGATGTGGAAATCCATGAACTCTTGAGACCAGTTCAGTGCGATAAGTGTTCTGACTCTGTCAGCTCCTCTTCAAGAGATTGATTTTCTTTTTGCTTACACACACACACCCAAAAAAAAAAAAAAAGAAAGAAAAAGAAAAAGATAAGCTTTCCATTAATCAGACATTGCAGTTTTTTAAAGAGTTTGCTGTTCACCACCAGACAGTACGGCATACTCTCCGAGTTCAAAGTCAAGGTGTCTCTAAGCAACAAATACTGAAAATAAGTGACCCTCCTCAGAAGTAACCTGCCACATAAATACTTGTGGCGAGCATTTCTAATGACCAGAGTGCTGCGCTTGTGTGATAACTATTTGGCAAGGATGGTGACTTTTTCTTCTGAGTTATGCTAAATTCGAGCAAGCATCTCCTTGCTTAACTCTTTCTCTTCGTTCCTTCAGATGGTTAAGTCTAGCTTTTTCCACTTACAGAACAATAGCATGATCCAGACCTTGTCAGCTTTGATGCACTGTGAACCTGCCCCAGTGCCTCCCTTCCTACTAGTACTGGTCCAGCTCATTTTCACGCCTTTACCAATCTCCAGCAGATTTCTATATCTATATCTACACAGCTTGTGTAAATAGATATACAATAAATAGTGCATTTCTTGTGGGCATAAATGCCTTTCTATATCCTCCAGATTCTTTATCATTGCAATTTTATTATAAGGTACAGAATTATGTTAATAATTTATGCATCTGGCTTGGGGAGCAATTATCATGTCTCATGTGGATTTCATTTTGTTTCAGTGAGACATTCATAGGAAAAAAATTGTAGGATATCTTGCATCTGACGATGCTTTTTCTTGAATATTTGAAGTGCTGTGAGATAAGGAATGCTGACAAATTGTTAGATGTTTATGGAGCAGACTGTCAGGTGGGTCTAATTTCCAGGGAGCACAGAAATGCAAGAAGGTTCTTAGGAACAAGCTGCGACTTCTTGATTTTTCTTCTTTATCTTTACTCAAAACAGGTTAGATTGATTCAGTCACTATTCTACTGTATGCCAGCTGGAAGTAATCTCCAGAGACTGAAATATGCTGAGATGAAAAAGCATTTTTATTCCAATATTTCAGAGAAAGAAATTGAAAGAGAGAGGTCACAAAGAAAAATTTTAAATTCTGAAAATTTAACTTAAATGTCACAAAATGAACCTCCGCTCTGATATCTGTGTGCTATAGAGCAATGTGTGAAGAAAAAAGAACTTTGAATGCTGTGAATTAGCTAAAACCGAGCTCAGATTACAAGCGTAGTTGAACACTACTCCAGATTTTATATTAGTTTCAGCAAGAGCTTGAACGCACTAAAGTCTCCGCGGTTGTGAAAGAAGGGTATGAACAATACTGCTGATTAGCTGGAGATACATGTACGCAGTTTAGCTGCTTTCAGTGATGCAGGGGATTAGCGGTTGTAACAAGTTTATTTCAGGAATGAAATAACCATCTTGGAAAAACTTACAACCATGTGGTGCTCAGATGTCGGCCTGGCACTGACCTCTTTGCCTGCTGATGAATTGGCCCATGTGGAATACCAAAATTATTTATGTTTTTATCGCTCTGCTGTCATGTCTGTATCACGGCTGGCCCAAATTCATGCTTGCTTACCAAGATTCATTTATCATCTTGGTTTTAACATGAGAAATTATAGCATTTATTTGGAGTTTTGGAGTTTAGTGATCATCAACTGGTTTAAATGAATAAATAAGTTAATTGAAGGTAAAATGTGACTGAAGATGAGCAGAATGTTCCTGAAGGGACATGTTCAGCACTTGATTGCCTTTGTGAAGTTGCACGGATGTAATTAAGGTCAGCACATGATCAGAATTTGGAAACTCGGTTGAGAAGTCTTTTCACAACTCTGATCAAGTTAGTAAGATTGAGAATTTTACAATTGCATCTCCCAACAAAATGTGTCAGTGGGACGTACAGAATAGTTGTGCAGATATTAACTGATTCATGTACCCCTCCTCTGGGAAACTCATTGCTCTGATCAAGCTTCTCTTTCTGATGGGGGGAAACTGAGGAAGAGCAAAAAAGTCCCTCATAGTACATCATTGCTAAAGCTGCACTCTTGGGGGTTTGTGTCTGTCTGTCTTCTTCCTTGATACACAGAACAGTGTTCCAGGTTTTGCTTCATCTGGTGCAGTCAGAACAAACCCGTACTGCCAGCTGCCCTGCAATGTTATAGTTAGGGAGACAATGGTGCATTAAGATAGCTGCGGTAGGAAAAATAAATAATCCATTTAGTTTGACGTGTTTACACTGCTTCACGTTTTCTTCTTCTGGAGAAAGTCCAAGCAGAGGGCACCCAGGGTGATATGCTTCCTGTGGTGGTTTTCTTGTAGTAGTGCTGTAATATGACCGTCCTCTGCTGTGCCGTGGGCTTGAACCCGGATAGGAACAGCAGAGGATGGGAGATGAGATGTTCCCTTGAGGAGGCATCCTCTGCTGGCACAGAACCTGGGGAGGTTTCAACCTGCAACGCCACCTCCTGCACCCACCTCCCTCCCGCTGGAGGGGAAACGGCTGGTGGAGGGGTCGCGTTCCTGGGGTGGGAGGGACAGATGAAGTCGGGAGGAGAGACGTGAGCGGTGCTCCTCTGGCGCCGTCAGACGAAGGGATGTCACAAGGTGCTTCCTAGACAGCAGGAATCAAACCCAACACGGATTAAGCCACATTTCAAAAGCACTCCAAAGAAAATTCAGACGCTATTATTTTATTTTGGGCAGCTTTACTTCCTCTCATCAGTCAGTGGGGCCCTATGCTCCTGCCAGGAAACATGCCAGCCATCTGGCAGTTTTTATTTTTATAGTGATCCAACAACTACAAAGCATGCCAGGCTATTTGTACCATCTGCCACATAAATGTCATTTCAGCAAAAGGATGGTGGACACCTGGGGACCCAGAGTTCAAAACTCCTTTTAAAGGGGAAATCATTGTATCCCACAGCAAAAGAGTTTGAGGTTTGGGTCCCCCTCCCCCAAGTGACCAATGCAGGACACAACTGTAAAATTTATGGCTCCCAAACCATTCTCTGAAATTGTCTTTTTCCCCCTGTTTTTCCCTCTTTCTGTCTTTTCCAACTGTGAGGGTATAAAAACGTCTGCTATAAAGTTCACATGTGGATGGACATTTCCAGCAAACTAATAGTGTTGTACAATCTGTGGTAGAAATTGTTCAGGTTTTTACACACATTTTCTGCATTTCTGAAGCTAGAAATGACTTCGTTTTTCATGTCGTTTGTAGCTCTTGTTCCATAATTCAGAAGGGAGGATCAATTAATATAGTTCAAGCTGCTCACCAATGGGCTTGAAAGCAGAGAGGTGTTTATAAAGGGGAACATATTTAAAAAGTCTGATCTTGCAGCTGGAGCTGTAGAGACAACCCTAAGCATCTTTAGGGAGTCCAGGATTTTGAAAAGGCTTGGGGATTTGTCTGTGAGGTTCTGTCTACAAGAGGAAAGACATCCCAATTTTCTTCTTTGGGACAATATGTGTGTTTTTATTTTATTTTTCACTGTTATAGCTGAGTTTGACAGCAAGTTTTGACAAGTGCATCTATTCATGTTTATAAAGACTGTTTTGAAAATGTCCTAATATTGTGAAATGTCTTAAAAATATGGGGGGATAGGTGTGTAATTTATAAGTTTGGAGCATTGTTTTCCTAAATCTAATATTGCAGTTATTAATCAAACATTGCATTTAGGGGGCATTAAAATAGCAGTCTGAAATTTTTTTTCTTAAATTTTTCAGCCAGATAAGGCTAGGATTATATATACTAATAGGACAATGAAGTGGAAGTAATGTGACATTCTCCAATTTCTGCTGTTTTGTAATTTTATCATAATTACTTTTCTCAGCATGTTTTTCATTGCTGGGAACACAAAAAGAATAATGTCTTAGTCCAGTAATTTTTCTTTTGTGTTGCATATTTAAAAATTGGATAGGCATTGCAATTTTTTGGGTCCTGTTTATTACCATTGACAGTTTATTTAACTGAAGAGATCTCTACAGACAGTTTAGACAGCCCTTACCCATCAGATGAACAAAGATAAATCAGCCTATGTGTTTATTCTAGCATTGCTTTGTAAACTTCCTTTGCTCTTTCTCACTCTCTTCACTTTCCCCTCCATTTTATTGCAGTGAGTGTTGTCCCCATGGAGTAACACATCTCACTGATGTGTTCGCAGTATGATTGTGCATCATATTTCTTTTGTCCTTACTATGCTCATCCTCATCTTTCTTGAAAATTGAGCACTGATCTTCATTTTTAACTCAGAGCCATTGTTCATTCTTTTGCTATTCCATTCCTGTGCCAGTACAGCTCTGCTAATTTTGATGGGAGGAAATAGGAGACTTTCTGGTTCTGTCCTTAATCCCATAGAATTACATGGAAAAACTTGGACTCGTGCTGCAGGATACTAAACCCCTCAAATTCCTTAGAGAATTGTTTGGCAGTTACTAAATTTCACTCAGCAGAGGAGAACAAAAAATGATTTTTTTATTTTGGAAAACACAAATATTTAAGAGTACTATAATGGTCAAAAGAACTCTTTTGTTTGAGGAGCATGAAACAAGACTCTATTTTAATCAGAATACTTAACAAAATAACATAGACTTCCTTTCTATGGTGAAAATGAAAGCACTGAGCCATTTGGCAGCTGGGTCTTCTTGCTGACTAAAGGATTTCCCCATGCAGTATAAAAATGTTATGATTCTGCACCTTTATCCATCACTGTTCTCTGTTGAATATCTTTAAATTTAGCCATTCTGTACTGTTGAGTTCAGTCTGTCTCCTGCATTGCCCTTTTTATGCCCTTTCTCCCCAAAGTGTGGTGTAGAGGAAATTCAGGGCTGGGTACCTGGAGACTCTTGGCTGCGGTGCAAGCCACAGCTAGCCGCAGTCCTGAATCGTAATGGATGCTTCTGAATCAAAGCCCAAGCCTGGGATAAGGGAGGTAGACATACTAATTTTCATTGAATTTTACTGGGAGCTGGGTATTTAATTATCCTCAACTGCTCTGAAAAATCTCAGACTCAGAGTCTGGTAAGAGACCACCGTTTCTCTGCCTGCAAGAGTCTGCTGGACCCACGCTGGGTTTTATTCTCCTCGTAGCCCTCTCTGATGGACTTCAGTTTGGCTGTTAATTGGAGAACAGGATGAGTCTGCTCTTGCTGGAACAGAAGGTAGAGAACAGATGTACAAGTCTTAGGTGTATGGGCAAAAGTAGCTCCTTCAGTTTCACAGAGGATGATCTGCTGTAAATACGGCATTTAACATTTCTTGGGAAACACTGCAAGTCTTAGGACGGAAATGAAGGCAGAAAAAACACGCTGCGTTGTGTTACACAAACAGAGAAATGAGGAAGAACTTGCAAATATCTGCTTTTCTGATCCCCAAACTTTATTATAATTTGGTACCACTGCCATGCTTCCTTCAGGCTTCATTTGAACTAAAACCTTGCTGTGTGCGATTTGTAATGAGCAGATTACCTACTGTTTGATGACATCTTGCCCAGAACTCCTTTAAAAGACAACGCGGGCTTTTAAAAATACTAATTAATACCTTGGCAGAGATATTTGGAAAATTCTAAAGTATTCTTGTCGCAGTGAAAAGTTTTAAATAAGCAGCCACCAGGCTGGGCTGGCTGTAGGAAAACGTTCCTTTAATCCTGAAAAGCCCCCTTCGTAGCACTTTATTGCTGATCACTAGGAGTTGTGGAGTTAATAGAGAATGGGAATTCAAAAGCAGTTCTGCTGGAAAAGGCTGATAAAGACAATTGTGCTGCAAAGCGTGACTCTCAGAGGCTTTTTTTTTTCTCTAAACTTATGGTATCTGATACATTGTGGCTCGATAAAAGAAGTCTCTGATTCAAGTTAGACTTCTTTCTGTGAGCAGTGATTGTGCAGTGCCATTAGATAGAGCCCCACCAAAATCATTCTTATGGGCTCAATGAGTAGACTGAGCCTCCTGAACTAAACACAGATGTTAATTTGAAAAAAACATAATGTTATGTACCTAACAAAATGCTTGGCAAGCTGAAGGAAAACAGATTTGTATTGTTATTTTTATTTAATATATAAATAAAGGCCTCACTGGACTGAAATTGAATTTCAGCAGCCTTTCTGGAGGCAATTAAAACCATTAGCTTCATCAGCCAAGGCCAGCATTTTAATGTCTCTGAAACACTCAGGCTGCCAAAGTTAATTATTCATCCTTTTCTTAATTGGATTCAGATTGCATTTTAAAGGTGCAGCTTCAATAGGGTTGGCTGAGCCTTAATTTTTCACCCCTACCTCTCCTCCCTTCCCTCCCCTCAAGAAATGTCTCATAAGATATTGTTTCAAGCCTTTGCAGAAGGGTTTGGTGGTGGATTTCAGCCCAGCAGCTGATCGTCTCATGGCAGATCTCAGCTGGTTTGATAAACAGGGTAAAAAACATACGTCATTGTCAGTAACTTTGTGGTAGGAATGCTGCTTTGAGATGGAAAGCTGACCAAAAGGGACACTAAAATATAACTTGCTCTTCTGTTTGGGCTTAGGGCAAAAATACAGTTATCATGTTTTACATTTCCACCAGTAAACAGATAACTTTGGTTTCATAAAATATATACACTTTATAAGCTCATGCAAAAATATTATATTCTGTGTTCTCTAAAATACAAATGATAGGTATGATATAGTCCTTAGATTGCAGGGCTCATTTTTTAAGGCTGTAAAATTTCTTTTTTCGTTCAAGAACTTGTCTTTTTTTGGAAGAAGATGAATTGCTTTTCAGAAAGGAGATTTCAAAAATAGTTTAGACAATGAAATTACTGCCTTTGGTGGCTAAATTGTGAAGTTGTAATTTGGTATATGGAGAAACCCTTTCAGGATCAGCCATGACAAACCTTGTTTTAAGTATTTGCATTTGGCCCTTTGTCCGACGTGTTGCCTCTAAAGGCAGACACAGACGGATATTTTGCAGTATGTAAAGAAGAAAATTTTAGCTTAGTACTTCCCCAAAATGTCCCTGCCTCTGGACAAAGCCATAAGTACCCGCCTTTGCAAAGCAGAAAGTGTGAAGTCAACAGCCTGAGAGATGGATAATGAGAAAAAGGGCCAGGAGTGCAAATTTCACACAAAAACATGGGACGCTGGGCAGAGAGAGCCCAGTGCTGCCCAGACAGATGCTCTGATCTGACCAGTTGCTGTTTTGTGTTCCTCTAGCCCATTTAGCTTTTTGATGGGTTGTTGTGCTGTGTGGTTCATACAGTTGCTCATTGATGTTACATAAATAAGTAGGTTTTCTGTTCTAGATACAGATCAAACAATTTTTTTTTCAGCCCCAATTGACTATTTCCAGATACTCCAGAGATGAAAAGTTTCATCCCGCTATAATAATATATATAATAATATATTTTCATCTTCCTGTGCAGTTATTTTTAAACAGAAGAGATAGATGTCATTCATTTTCTTGTTATTAACAACATCATAAAGGAAAAATAACTATTTGGAGTCTGAACTGGTATCTTTCCAGAATCATTTCTCAGGCTATCCAGTTGCCTGTGAGTTTCCAAAATAAAAATGTTGAGCAATGTACTAAATTCTTTTGTGAGTGAGAACCAGAGTAAGACAATAGACTATAACATTGCGGATGCGTGTAGCTACCGAAACCATCAGAGCTTTGTCCATGCTATTAGTGACACTTGCAAGGTAAAGGGTGTTACAGCCTAAACTAAAAGAGTGGGAGTTTTACATGGAATGTGAATTTTTGATTTGATTGTTTGTCAAAGCTGAAACTGAGAAACATCTGTCTTTTAGCGTTCATGATTACTAACACTCATGACTGCATGAGCTTGTTTCCTAGCTTTTCAGCTTGCTGCAGAGTAAGAGAATGACCTTATAAACTCAAAGAAGCAAAACCTTTTAGAAGAAAAGAATAAGTTAATGTAGATTGGGAAAAGAGTGAGAATCAGGCTCATGGGACTACTTCACAGATTGCTCAATGTTTTATTTGGTACTTTTAAATGCTGTTTTCTTTAGTAATAGCATTACAGCCTGATTAGCATTTTTGTGCTGACTACAAGATCATCCCAAATTACTGTCTTACATTCCACGTCATGCACAAAGTCTGAAAATTTTCAAAAAGACAAGCTGAGATAAGATGAAATCAGCTCATATCAGGGCACTGGAATTTACAGGAAATAATTTCTTAACTGACGGTACACAATGCTTTGACAATCCAGGTATTTCTAAAAAAACCTGCATGTTTCTTATCCCTTACGGTATGAACATAGCCACACAGCATCCAGCTGTGCTGTAACAGCTGGGTTGTGAGAAATTAGTAGAGACCTGATATTTTAAATACAGTTTTTCTTCTCTCCCACACTATATACCTGTCTTTAGAAATGAGGCTCCACACCCTGGAAATCATTCCAAGCCTTCCTTTCATGCTGTATCCTTCCCCCTGCAATTCATATCACCCACAGAAAGGAGCTGGCTTCACCGCCTGGAGCAGCTGTGAACAGGACCACTCCCTGCACACCTCCAACCCAACAGTTCAGTTTGGGAACAGCTATTGCAAGGGCTCCACCTTTTCCTTAATAAACAAAAAATCATTCAAAACTACCTGCAGGCCTTCTGTTGGTCACACTAGGCAAGATGAGACTGTGAACTACAGTAATGTTATTTTTGAAATAGTTGTTACCACACTGATGTGGATATTGATTTAAGGGCATCATTCTTAAAGCATCATCAGATTTTGGTTGCGTTTACCAGAGCAAGAACAATTTCCAGTTCATAGATGTGGAGACCCAAGCACGTTATTTTAGATTTGAATGAATATTCTACATTTTGTTGAAAAGATTTTTTTTTTTCCTTTTTGTTTTTAAGTAACAGGCTTCACTTGGGAGAACTTGATTCATGTCTTGTCTTGCCTTGCAAGAGTTTCTGGAGGAAGACTGGGCTGAAACCCAGAGAAAGACTTTCTTAGGGGTGTTAGTTATGATCGAAATGAATTAGAAAAAGATGTTTGTGTGATCATTATCTTCTCTTGGACATATTATGGAAAAAAACAAAGGCTTTGATTTTTGCCCATTTCCACTAGATGGATCCCCTGTACCTTCTGTACTTGTATGTGACAGTGAGACATTACCTTTCCTTTGCAGACCTTACCCGCCTTTGCCAATGCAAACACTGTGATAGACCACTGTAAATCTTAATGAGCACTGAGCAGCTTTGACCTCTGTAGGGAACATTTTCTGGCTGCAGGTGTTGGGAGTGAAAGGAGTGAAAGAAAGCCTTGAACTGCTGAGAAATACTGATTTCAGAGTGACTTGAAGCTGGAAAACCTTCCTCTGCTCCCCTCCTCCCTCTGCAGAACTACAAGCCACTACAAGCAAGAGAAAGGGATGTGTATTGGAGCAATCAGGAAATAAGGTCCATGCATTTTGGACATGAATATCCCTGATGAGGAAATCACTTCTAAACTTCTGAATTTACCACACAAGTTATTCCTATTTCAGGAATAATCTGTGAAGAATGGCTATACATGGCTTCTCTGGCAGATGGAGGGACGATAGGAGCTCTTTTGTAGAAACTATATGGACCTTTTAAGCTGGTCCAGCACACAGAACCCTTTTGTTTCTGTAATTGATGCTATCCAAGTCAGGGAAAAGAAATGTGTCTTTGGCTGAAAGAGAAAAAAATACTAAAGAGCTGCATCATATTTCCTAGGAACTGTAACACCATAGCAACAGTTGTCTTTCAATGCTGCTGCTGCATCGCTTAATAGTTCTCAGATTGCTGAGCGAGTCACAGTCTATTCTGCTGTAAAGCTTACTGCACGTGAGCTGATGCTGTTGGCAGATAATTACAAGAAAAAAGTCCATATATGACACATTGGTTTTGTCTGTATTGAAAAACATTTTTTTCCTCATAACCATATGGCATGTCTCTCCTTTAAAAAGGAATTTTAATGGGAAGTTTGTTGGTAGAACAGGTTGGGTTTGATAATCTGTGATGAAATACTTTGTTGGGGGGGGGGGGAATTTTTATTGTGTGTGTGGAAAATAATAGGAAATCCCAAACTGTGAGAAAGGATTATTTTTTTTAGAGTTACTGTAAAAAGATTGGAAAATGTATTGTTCCTTTCAGTATTTTTCAGAATAAATAAATATTTTGAATGAGTTTTCAGCTAGGAATTTAATTTATAGTGAATAGGCGTTGAAATAAAAGCAATATTTCAAACATCAAAATTCAATCTTTTTGATTGACCACATTTTTTTTTTTCCCCAAATGTTCAGTTTATGAAAATGTCAACTCTATCCAAATTCAAGTCAGGAAAAATGTTTGAAAATTCTTCTGAGATGAGAAAACTTTTTCCTGCCTAGCTCTGTTCTATTTATTATATATTAATACTGTCTGGCTCCCTTTGTTGGGTGTGGCTTTTTTGTCATTCTTTATGAGAACTTGCATGGAAAATTAAAGCACACTTTCTGATTAATGTGGGATGAATGATCAAAACCCACTGTCCCTCCCTCATTAAATCTATCCAGGTTTTAACACAGATCGTAGTGGCAGGCACTATGGAGTTACAGATTAAATGTTCATGAAAATTGAATTACTTCTACAAAAGGTGCCTGCAGGTGAAAAGAGAGGCTGAGACGAGAGGCTTACCCTCTGACTGCTCATGCTGGGTCTTTCCTGTGGTTTTCCATTCTGTAAATGTCAGTCCAGCTCCTTCAACAGGCACTGAAAACATGATACATTAAACAAAACAAGTGGGCTATAAATGGCCCATGATTTATGGGTTATCTTGGTTTGTCAGTTCTCACTGTTGTGAAGCACTTCTGGTATTTGCACAATGATGTAAATTATTGCAGCGTGAGAGCATTAGCAAAGTGCCCTGCGAGCTGTGAAAGATCCCATTGCTGACATTGTCTGTGCAGCCCAATAAACTGCTCTAATCTCAGGCTTGACGATATCGCAGCAGCAGTGAAACTTAACTCAGGCCGAGGAAATACTGACTTATGAAATAAAAGAGGGAACTGAAATGCCATGGGCATGTGGATGCCCTGGCTGTGTCACTGAGTTTGGAGTTGGCTCTTCATTTCCCGTGTTGGAAACAGCAGCGAATGATTGTGAACATCAGCTTACATATGAGCAGATGGAGGAGGAAATGCTATGCGCAGGGGTGCTGACCTATGGTTCTGTAGTGTAATATATCAATTAATAGTTTTTATTTTGTTTTTTTTTCTTTGTGTACAGCTAACAAGAGAACACCAGGTGGCTCTCTCCTCCATCACTTACATTGGCTGTGCTCTGTCCATCTTCTGCTTGACGATCACACTGGTCACATTTGCTATATTGTCGTGAGTAATTTTAACTTAATACCTGCCGAGCAACTATTGTGCAGAAAGCCAAGCAGTGCATTTCAGGCCACTGGTTAGGATCCCTTCAGGTGCTTGGGATAAAACAAAGGCTATTAATTCTACAACCTTCCTTAATTACATTCTGCACATGTATTTGTAACGGTTGGTTATTTCTAAATTACTTTCATTTCTTGAAATGGGGTGGTCTTTATATAGCAAGCTATTTCCATCCTCTGAGGGATTTTTGGATGTTTTTTAAACCCTGCATGTTTTGCTATAGTTCAGGAATCTCTCAAGGAGGCTGTAGGAGGGCTTGGTCTGGAGCTCAAGGCAAGGAGAGTATGAGCAAGGAGTGCAGGATCACCCCCTCTCTCCCCCCAGATACATCTTTGGATTGTTTGGAGTGTACAATCAATACTTCTTTTTGCTTTTCAACTCTCTTGTCTGTAAGGCAGTCTGTTTAGAAAGGTACGCCCAGAAAGGAAGGCTCGGTCAACATTAGCTGCTTCACTTTTGTTTCATACAGCTTGTACACAATTACCTCATATAACCCACATTTATTTTCAAGTATCTTGCTGTTCTCTGTTAGGCTAGTTTTCTGATGTGTTACTTTAGTAGGATGAAGGACACTATAGGCAGTGTGGAATTCACTCCATGGCTTATGTTTAAATCCCCTGGATCTCTGCAGCCTCCTGCCTGTAACACGGCAGCCCCTTCCAGGGCTCTCTGTGCTGGGAAGGTTTCTGCCATGGGGCACTTAGGGGCTTTGTGCCTGTCTGTAATCCAGTAGTGACAACTGAGTTTGAGGCCCAGCTAAGCTTAATACAAACATTTCTGAAAAAGGTTTCATAGAGGTTTCTGTCTAAATAAAAAACAGAAAATCTGACAAAGGGTGAAGTTAGTTGTCCAAGGTTGCGCAGCAAATTGGGAGCACAGCACGGAATGGGATTCTTGTTTCCTTTCACACACTAAACCATGTTCTTCCTACTCAAGAGTTCAATTTTTTATTTCTGTGCCTAAGCATGTTTTTTGGACATCCTGTTAAGAGGCCAGTTTCTAGGAAAAAGGACTTGCTGAAACCCAGTAATTTCAATGTTTGTTTGTTCCAAATCCCATATTATTTCCAAGTGTTGAGATCTGTGTTGGTCATACTTGGATTAAGTGTGTAACGCATGGCAAAATCCACTCTAAATAAGTCCGACGTCTGTCTATCTGGCATCACGCTGTTGGCATGTTCAGGCTAAGGGGAATGATCTGCTCCATTTTCGTCTGAGTGCAAAACTGGATGTTAGAGTGTTTAGAAAGGAAAAAGAAGCAAAAGGAGCTAGTATTGCTGCAGCTGGGCTGAAAACTCCTCGAGAAACTGCAGGCAAACAGAAGACTTGGAAAGAGAGCTTGGACCCAGCAGACTGTCACAGGGTTAAGCACCCCACCTACATACAGGATCACTCGAAGTGCCAATTAAAAATAATTTGATTAGGTTTTCACAGGAGACCAGGGCCTCATTAAACAGCTGAAGCGAAATTTTGCAATGTAGTGTTAGATGGCCATGAGGTAAGCGAAGAGGAATCTGGCAAGTTCTTTGCTACTCCACGTACTGGCAATGACGGCTGCTTCCCAGGAGGGCAGTCCTGATTGCCTTCCGGGTAACGATGTTCCAGCTTACGACTACATGAAGTTCCTTATTAGAAAGCCATTGGCACCAGGCAGCGCAACCTGTCTCTTTGTATTACTGTTAGGACATCGATACTTGTCGTCTCCCTCTTCGCTCCCTTCTAATGGAGCACTGGCTACAACAGTGCTGGAAGAGCGGGGCTGACAGCAAGCCATCCTCTGCGTTGTCTGCTCTGGGTCGCCCTGCTGCAGGGGGCACGCTCCATGTGTCACCAGCGGTTGCAAAAGTCATCACCATCCGGCATGATACAACAAAAAGATGGGAGTGCGTACTGTTGTGTTAAGGGAGCACTGCCATTCACATAGCCAAACGGTCCAGGTCTCCTGAAATGATTAAAGTGGATGGTGGGGGCTGGCAGGCAGTGTGGTTTGAAATAGAAAACCTGTTATCGCTAGTACTATTCTTTTCTTTTTTTAAAGAGAAGAATAAAAATATGCGAAAGGCCTGAAATATTCAGATAAATGTTTTTGTTTGTTTTCTACTTCCTATTTCTGGATGAGAACAGAAACACGAGGTCAGAAGACTCCCAGGAAAGCAGATTTCTTGTCAGATTTCCAGCTGTTTTTGCAAAGCCAGAAGAGATAGGTTCAAATGATGTTGTAATCAAGGTCAGGTCTCTGTCAAGATAGGCACTGCCCATACATGTAAGTAGCTATAGTTCCTGCTCTCAAAAGCCGATAAGAGTACAGTTAAAATTGTAACCAATGTATTTTCATGTTCCCTTATTTCTAACACAGGCAAATACCAACAAAATAAAACTACTCTGTGGCAGTGTGGGCTAGATAGTGCAAGACCCAATATGTTTACTGTGAGGTGCAGATCTGACTTTCCTGACAGCACAGCACCATTCAGGATCAAGCCCTTTTTTAATATTCTATCACAAGTCATCAGCAGAGCTAGTTAATGTGCAAATCAGGTTTTTTGCTGCCTTCAGGACAGCAGCGGAATATCAAAGAAACCAGTTAGGTACCACTCCATCCTGATGGAAAAGAGTGCTCAAAAGACATGATAACCCCACCAAAATGAACGATCAAAAGCCAATCAAAATGCTTGCTGATAAATCATAAATACGTTTGTGCTTCTTGGAATACTGTTTTATTCATGTGTCTTTCTATCTTCTGCCAGGTCTGTCAGCACCATCCGCAACCAGCGCTATCATATCCATGCCAATCTGTCCTTTGCTGTCTTGGTGGCCCAGATCCTGCTTCTCACCAGCTTTCAGTTCAGCCCTGGAACGGTAAGTGCAAGAAAAAGTGATTGTGTTTTTGGTGAGGCACCTCCATGGAATGAATGCCACATGCCACGTGCAAGAAAGTGTCTTGCATGTGAGATCTCCTATTTTTAACATGCCTTAGCCAAAAATGACATCCTACAACACTGGATAAAGTCTTCTGTGCATCCAAATAGTATTATCATAATATGTGGCCATGTCTGGATGTTTGCAAACCTGAAGGAGGTATGCACCCATCAAATGGAAAAATCACCACAGTAGTGGAGAACATTTCAGTTGTGTGTTCAAATGGCATGGCTGACTTCTGCCTGACATGGCTTCTGTTTTCGCTCATCCGTTCTCTGTATTGAAAACTGTAGGAATTCTATATTGGAGAAAATTGTGTGAATTTTGTATTTAGGTAAGGTATTTGTATTTCTGTTAGGGTTGGGGGGTTTTTTTGTGCTTTTGTTTGGTTTTGTTTTAATCATCTGTTCTCTGCTATGGTACAGTTTGCCTTTTTTTTCCCCCACATTAAAAAGTCATCTTATTCTTGTTGCAAAGTAATGACTTTCCTGATGGAGCTGTGGCAATTTCTTCTGGAGAGCAAAACAGAAGGTCTTTGCTTTTTGCTCATAAAGTTTTATTTGTGTGTAGAATACACTGTTTTTTCTGAACAGCAGATTTATTGATCATGATCTCTACTCTGGAAATTTAGATGATTTTTAAGTATCATTCAGTTTATTTGATCTGAGTAATAATCAATGAGAAAGGTATAGCAACTATTGCTTAATTAGCCAGAGCTCGCAGAAAGCTTTATCTCCAAGTATCGCTGCATAAGAGTTTAATCTGAGATCCTCAGTACTGTAAAACATGTATAAACTTCTCTGGGCATCTAAGGCCACCACTCAAGCAAATGACAAACATCTTCACATTGCTTACGTGGTACTTAAGCTCTATGCATGTATAGGCTTTTTCTGCCTGATCACATAGATCGGAACTTGAAATTACAGATTGATTTTATGGATCTACTACTACAGGTGGGAATTCCTTGTGGAGAGTACCAGAATCTAAACCATTAAAACTGGCATCTCAAACACCTGGGTTAGATTAAGACGAATATGCCAAGTTAACAATATTACATACCAGTGAAACCAATTTGTTTCCACTGTTGTGTTTAAAAAATGCTATTTAAAGTAACATAAGGTCTGTTGATGGAAAGTCCCACCTGCAAAAAGCAGAAACAACCTGATTTTAAAATAATCTTCCAGTGTGCTCTGGTTTTGTAATGGTCAAAACTTGGCTGCTTGGGTGACCAGCTGTTGCTCGATATGACGTTTGACAAGCAGCGAGCAGTTTCTATTAATCTTTTATTCTTTTTATTCTCAGTACAAGTAAATATGAGGTTTGCACACTCTTCATTTTGCCAATACAGCAGCTACTTAAATTTATATTCAGGTCAAATGGGATCCCTTGAATTTCTGTTAATTTTATAAATAAAAATGATGTCTGGTTTTACATAGGCTATTATTACCTGAGGATCTAAAAGCACTTTCTCTTAAGAGTAAGTTCATACTCTTTCGCTGTTTACCATTCAGGTAGGTCCTGAATGAGTAAGATAATGTGCAAGGGAGAAAATGGTAGGGAATGGTTTAGAAGGAAAAATAAATAGAGACAGAGGAGAGCAGCAAAATATATAACTTGAAACCGAAGACAATGGAAACCAGGCATGAAAATAATCCTCTCTGAGTAAGTACAGAGCTAAAACTCTGCTGAAAGGACATAGGCTTGAGGGCAATAAGACGTTCACTCAGCATAACAGGGTGTCTTATTCTCACAGTTTTTCCTTTTTCATCCATTCCAGATTTTCAGACAATCCAACTGAGTCACTTCAGATAAGGTGTAAAAACCACTTTACACCTTATCAAGGCCAGCAACACCTCCGGTCTTTTAAAATACTATGAAATACTAGTTGCATTTCCTGGTTTTAGTTGGACGTAGGTAGAGCCTGAGTTCTTCAGAGATCTGTCCCAGTGTCCACCTACATTTGTAATGTGCCTTGTCCACACACGGACACCTTGCTTGTTTAGTTAAGCAGATGTAGCTAAGCTTATGAAACGCTCACATAGACATAAGTTGTGGTTTAATAGGTGCATATTTTCATTTCTCTTAAACCTATTCAAAACCTACTTTAGTTAAATTGAAACAGGAGCACACAGAAAGCAAGACCTATTTTATGCCACAGGCTTTCTGAAGTGAAACACTTCACAGAATCCATGGATAATTCAGCATTATCTCCTCTGTTAACAGAGTAATTGTAGGGCACAACACTGTAAATAAAGATCTTAGCGTGTACATCATGCTTTTCAACTTTATCTGCTACACTTGTATTTTTATTGTTTTAACCTCTTGGGATCAAGGATGTTGTGATTCATCCTTTTATTTGCCTTTATTTGTCCTTACCTTCTGCATGCTCAGTTCTCACTAGCTTTGACATCAGTTTTAATACCTTTAAATTACTGCTTTAATTGGACTGCTAAATGGTAGTTTACAAAAAGACAGAGGCAGTATTTACACTAGAAGGTGTAAATTTCTTAATCTTCTGCTTCTGCCACAGATGGGTGTATCTAGTGCTAAACAGTTTAGAAGTGCCCTTGCTCCAGAGGACAAGTGGTACCAGTTTGCTCGAGGAAATACAGTGCGATAGGGAATGGCATCATTGAAACAGGCCCTAAGCTGGCATCCCTTTCTTGCACGACTGCCTTTAGACTCTCCATCCTTTTCCCATCTCCATCGCTAGGGATATTTAGATTTTGATTCCAGATATAACATTCAGTATTACACTGCTAATTTCAGATGTATTATTTAATCATTTACAATTTATACTACAGCAATTTTCCTTTTGTAGAGTAGGAATCATTTTTAACCACAAAACTCTATTTCCATGAATAGGACTTTGATCTAATGCATCAAAGAACATATTTTTTTTATGTTTTATTTTTAAAAAGATGGTCCTTGATACCTAATGTCAGCAGTGCTAAAGCAGTAGTCCTAAATGATCATGGCATATTCCAGAAAGGCAACTGTTCCTTAAACCAGGACATCTTTCTTCTGGAGAAAGCAAATATCTTCGCACACAGCATTTTCTTCCTATACTGCCAAGTCCCCAAGATATCTTTGCTATCCACATGCCAGTCTAATGACTTCCCTTAGACTTTCCGCAATAGATGGATTTGTTTCTTCAGAGATGTTTGCTGTCTTTCTTACTCTCTGCTATAGACTAGAGAGCACCATTTTTTTTAACAGAATCCAAAACAGTGGTGTGCATGTAACAATAATTAACCATCGACATTTCTTTAGGCTACTAAAGCCTTCCAAAGACTTGAGCATCTTTGTGGGAAAAAGTGAAGTATGCTTGGCATTGCATAAAATACTTCCAAAGAGAGATGAGCTACTTTTGTTTATGGTACATGTATCTGCAGAAATTCAAGACTGTGTATCAAAGCAGCATATAGATTGCAGGGAAGGACATTTTCAGAGAGTTCTGTATAATGCAGTAAGATTGCCACTTAAATTGAAAACACTGTTATAAGTTGAATTTAGAAAATATATGCAAATTTACCTATCTGTTTTAAGACTGTCCTCAGTAAACAAATGGCTATTATTTTCTGAGAGGTGTTTCTGAGAGTCTGTTTTACTTTCCAACAACGATAACATGATAGGCCTTGCTACTGGCTGGACTGATTTTTCTGTTTCCACAGACTCACAAGTAGTAAACTGTAAGAGTAACAATAATAAGATCTGTCTTTTACTTTACAAAAGTAGTGTGCATCTTGTGATACAGCAAGGGACAGCTGCTTGTTTTTAATCTTTACAGTCTCAGCTTTTCAATACCTTTTTCAAGAGGGCAATTCTGTCATTTAAGAGTATCTTCAAAGTAATAATTAAGGCACAAGTACAGAATGAGTAATAACTTTGCTGTGGATTTTTATGTAAAAATCTGCAACTTGGTATTATACAAAATTATATACAGACCAGCCTCCTGCTACTTCACTATGTTTTATTTTTCTGCCGTTTTGTGATTCATATTGTTTGGCTACTCAAAAATTGGAAAGTATCCATTTGACAGAACTAGCTTGTAAGTCACCTTTATGTTGCATTTTTATTTTCATGGACTAGTCTTCTGGTAGAAATCAAAAGGCATTAAAATGAATTTAATACCCTTATGATAAAATTAACTGGAAAGTTTTTTACAGTTTTTGTCAATAAGCAAATCTGGTTTAGTTATATGTCACCGAACATTGCGAAATACTAAAACACTTACAGATCTCACTCACATGAATTAAAAACAAAGTTATTGCTTTTTAATACGTGTGGTCACAGTGGATTTGCATTAGAGTGTCCTTGTATTATCACAGAACCAACTGAGTACAAGTGAGAAGGTAAGGGAAAGCTTCAATTTTCATTATACGATCAAGTCCCAACATTTTAATTTTCATTAGTGTACAAAATCCCGAACCATCAGCAAAAAGAAATAAATGTCAGCACAGGACAGCTAAGCTAATGCAACAAAGGGAACTAATGATTAGCATCGGAGAACCACTGTGCCAGCAAACTAGTTCCTACTAGTAATGGATACCTTACTGTGATTTGTCCAGGTGAGGAAGGGAAACCTTGAGGAAACGAACAAACAAAAAAAAATCTTCCTATTTACGTGGACTGCATGCAAGCAACCCCTCTGAAATTCTGTAGGTGTCACGAAGGGATGTTGCAACTACAGAGCAGAATGACCATCATCAGTATGCTGCAAGATATAGCTGGGACTCATTCCAAGAGCGTGTTTAAAATGTGCCTTAACTGAAAGCAAACCAAACAAGGTTATCTTGTGGCAAGATCATTGGCAGTCACATCTGTTCAATTACTGTATGATGAGCGAAACCACTTGTGGTGAGACATCCTCGAAAAGCAATTAGTGGGGAAAGGAGACTGTGCTGTGCGAATACGTGAGGAGCGGGGAAGAAGAAAGGATTAGGTTTCCTGTTTTCATAAGGTGGGTTGATAGGAGATTTAGAGAAAAATGTAGAGATCTCTTTGAGGAGCGACTTAAGGAAAAGCCAGGTATTAAGCCCAGACTGCATTTCCGGTAGCCCGCAGTGGGCTGTAAGCACTGAGGCGGGTGTAAACAGGACTCAAGAGGATGTTTTTACTTCTTGCTGCATTGCTTTAGTCATGGCATTCCTCTCTTAGGGGTAGCATTTGTTTCACTTCAAAACGTGTTATACTTTAAATCGAAACGGATAGTCCAGTTTACACCAGGTGGGCTCACTTTCTAGAAGTTTTTTTCTGTTGCTTAAACTTTCGTATTAGCTGCTGTTTCCAGAATCTTGATAGCACATCGTGAATAAAGGACTATCAAGGAAGAATCGAAGTGCCTGTAAACATCCTACAGAAGAGACTTTCAGTTCTTTGCCTGAATCACTAGATGTATTCTTGTTAAATATGACTTCATATACAGCTGGTACATACTTCAGACTATGTGAAACTGAGAATTCAAACAGGCAGGTAAACTAGATGTCCACCACAGAGCAGTTAGGACTCAAGAGCTAATGATAGCTTGCTATAACTTTTTGAAATGTCTGTATTAGTATTGCCGATGGAGGAGCATGTGGGACTTTTACAGAATTTCTAACCGGACAGACAGACACTGGAATACGATGTGATTTAATTTGTGTGTTATCCTATTTTTAATATGAAGAACAGCGAAGTAGGAAAGCTGCGTGGCAAAGTGTAACTAAAGAGCAGGTTCGACATGACACTTTATTTTAAAATTTCCATGTTTCGCTCAAGCTTAGCTGATCCACTGACTTTCTACCAGTTCCTCATAGAAAATAAGGCATGAACTATGCTGTTTTTTCTACCATCACAGAACAGGGAGCAGGGTACAGGACAATGCCTGTACCCCCACTTCTTTGACTCTCTTATATTTACTACATGCTCAGCAACAGGATGTTGACCCTTCAGTTTTGAATTCTTAAATATGTTGTAGACTTTAGTAGGAGTATTGTTCCTACTGTTATAAATAAAAAATCAGTTTGGATTTACACATCATATTTGGCAATGTTTTTTTTCTTTTTTGGTAAAAGGTAAGATGATTTGTTACTCTAAAGCTATCTGAAAATGCTGTAGAAAAACGAAATTCTCTAGTGCTTTGTTTTTAAGGCTGTTTTACTCCAGTGATTTAACATTTAGCGTGTAAATGTATACAGAAATAAAAAAAAAAATAAATTGGAAAACCAATGTGACTGCATCACAAAGAAGTAATGTATTAATTTTTGTTCTTAATTTAGGTGCCTTGCAAGATCTTGGCCATTCTCCTTCATTTTTTCTTCCTGAGTGCTTTTGCATGGATGCTGGTGGAAGGCTTTCATCTTTACAGTATGGTGATCAAAGTATTTGGGTCAGAAGAGAGCAAGCACTTATATTATTATGGAATTGGATGGGGTAAGCATTTAGTAGCTGCTCGCTTTAAGTCTCCTCACTGTAGGACAAGATTGTATTCAGAAGCATACGTAAAACTGTCATCTTATGAACATAGTTTGCCTTACTGAGAGTAGGTCTGTTGGATAAGAAAATGCGTAATTTTTCTGACTGTAATCAGACTTTAAAATGTATAGTCCCTAAATCTAATTCCACTGGAGTGAATTCCATGACCTCACTAGGCCAGATCACATCCTTAATTACCAAATCAAGCGCAGAAGTGTGGGAGGGAAGGTCTCACTGCACTGCTATGTTCCTTTTTTGGTTCTAACTCACAACACTGACTTATTCTATCTGTATTCTGCAATCTGTACATAAAAAATCAGCACAGTAGCACAGGAGTATCACAAGACTTCATTAGGTGATGTTTTGTGCCTTGAAATCTGTAGATGAAAAAGGCTGCACAGAACCTCAATATTATTATTAAGAATAAAAAAGTAGTCCTATGACACAGGAATCTCACAGATAACAATTCAGAGCTTTTTATATGCAGTAATGAAAGCATAATTTGTGTGCATATTGAGGAATCGAAACTGAATATTTTGTTTCAGACTCTTCACAGCAGATGAAAGCTAACTTGCTTTCACTGTCCTGGAAGAACAGCAATGATGCTTGACAAAACTCCACATTTAAAGAAGAAAACCTCATACATTGAGTCAAAAAGAGAGATGTAAAAAGATAGCAAAGCAATATCTATGTAATTACAGATAATTTCAAAATATGTTAAAACATTCATTATCTTTCCCCCCAAAAAATTCATTTGGAAGCTGAATGAAAACCAATTATATCAATAATACAGACCTACTGCAGTCATAATTGGAATATTTTATACCTGTTGGCACCATGCAGATCTGGGTGATAGTAATGTTCACTTATATATATATATATATTTGTATATATCTCAACAGCTGCCTACTGGTCCTTTTTTTAATATGGCCTTTTTATTCTGTACATCATTCCTCTTTTGTTTTAAAATCTCCTTCTTAGCAGTTCTGTCTAAGGGCCGTTTTATACCGTCCTCTGGTGAACACGATATCTGCTAGATTAACGGGACAAACTGCAGTTTGGTTAGTCAGAATTTTTTTTCTTTGTGGTCATTGTTTCCTCTGTGACAGGTTCAGGAGTATCATATATATGTGTCCTTATCCTAGTTTCTTAAAGATAGGGTTTTTTCTCTTGAGGAGTGGCCAATTTGCTTGCCAACAGTATGCACCTTATAGCTTCGGTTGCTAAAAAGATTTCAAAGCTGTTTTGCTGAATTTTTGTTAGAGTTGTGTAATTTTTTTTTTTTTTTTCCCCAGAACCACTACTCAGAATAGGCTAAGTGGAGTAATTAATCTTTTCATGCACATAGACCCAAAAGTAAAGAGAACTTAGACAGGCTGAGAGTTGAAGACTTTGGAGATTTGTAGATCCTTCTAGGTTCAGTGCTAAAGGTAGAGAAACCTGCTGATGCTAGAGAGGTTTCTTGTGGATTTATTTAATCCAGAGCTCATGGAATACAAATCCAAGTGGATCAAACCAAAGAAAATGTTCTCATAAGCCCTTGAGAACTCTTTCTCCTTCAGAAATATTATGTAAAAAGCCATAACAGTTAATAAAATAATAAGAACTGGCATTTAATTCACTGGGGTATTTGCTTATAGCAGATGCTTTGATTAACTCAATTTACAATCAATCATTAATTACCTTATGAAAATAAATTAATGATTTATATGTGCCGCAATGCACCTTTACCCTTTTTATCTGGCATTTTGTGTAAGGTTTATGTATTGTAAAATGGCAGTGATCTACGAAGTGATTTAGAAGACAAAAGGGTAAATGTGGCATCTGACTGCAATATAAATAGCACTAAATGTTGCATTTTTGCCTCATTTCATTGCGATATGATTGCTACCACTCAATTAGTAGTAATTAGCACAATGAGTACATAGCCTATTGGTACATAACCCAATGGGATGTTAAATGTAGTTACTAAAAAGTCTCTTCAGTGGTATTTTTAGATATGCTTTGGATGATAATCCCTCAGACCCAACAGTTAGGTTTGTGTCATCAAATTAGATATACACAGCAAAATACAGGAGGTACCAGCGGTAGAAGGTTCTACATCAGTTCTTCTAGCAATAGTCTTCTTGGTAATGATTGTGTAAGAAACCTGGTGGCAAATGTAGCCATGGTACTGTTGGAGGCAGATAGTGGAAGACATTGTTCATATAACAGTAATACATTTCTCTGTGTAAACCCTTCAAAAGCCCTTTTTTGACAAATATTTCAATTGTGGAAAGCATGTGGCAATTATTATTTCTACAATGACTTGGAAAAAAAAAGTTTTCTGAAATCCAGTAAATCTACAGTGTTGCTGGGAAAGTAGTTTGTATTGCTTTATTTTTTCCTCATAGCTCAAAGTATTTATATTTGAATTAAATGTTGAATTTCCTTAATCATATCTAACATCACTTCATTGCTGCAAGTGTGTCCAAACATCCCTGAAGTAATTTAACTAGGCAACTGCATTCCAAATTGTTTATCTCTTGATAAGTATCAGGACAACCTTCATTCAGTCAGCAGCATTGCAACTCACTGCCTGGTATGTAATGTTCATTCAGCTGGTAATAGATGTTGCTGAATAAGGATGTTTTTAGAGAGAAAATCCACATTGCAGTATTCACTACTTAAATGCTTAAAAGGACACCCAGGTTTTCCCCACTTTCTCTTTTGTTAGCACACTGGCACTGAATGTGAACAGAAATGTTTAGAGATCAAGCAGCAGTACTGCCTTCAGCAGCAGTGTGTGCTCCTGTTCTGTGGGGTAGAGTTTGGGTTGTTCCTTCAGGAACTTGATGAAACTACAATAGAGAGAAGTTATATTTATTCCATAAAAATCACACATCTAAACAGAAGTCTTGCAAGGCTGGAGAAAGAGGCTAAAAAGGTTTTGTCCTGAAATTGTTTTGTTTAGCTCTTAAAATGAGGGTAAGTTTTCATTGTATGCAACTGTCAGGAAGTCGAGTGTTGTTGTGCTATCCTGAGACCGTAATAGATATACATTTTCCAGTATCTAATAAAAATGGCCATTTTTTTTACACTTTGGCTTAGCTAATTATTATACTAACCAAAGACAGTAGAAAGAAGTTGAAGACAAGGATGTCTCATCTCACGTTAGCCAAACCGGTCATGTCTTCATTCTTTGCTTTTAATGAAGTGTGAATGCATTTGACTTTTGCAAACTCATAGTTCCCAGACAAATGACAACCCCCAGCCCTGAATTTAAAAAACCCAGACCCATCATTCTTATTTAAGCAGAAATACTGGGTTAGGTACATGTCTAAAAGTTTACAAGTCTATTGTCATGGTTTAGCCCCAGCTGGTCACTGAGCACCATGCAGCCGCTTGCTCACCTCTCTCCCACCAAGGGGATGGGGAGGAGAATGGAGAATGGAGAAAAAACTCATTTAATAGGATAAAAAAGGAAGAGAAAAAAGATATGATGATGATGATAATAATATATTTAAAAAGGTGATACACAAATGCAATTGCTCACCACCCACAGAAACAAAAACTAATCTGATGCCCGGTCTGTTTCCAAGCAGTGATCTCACTACCCCAGGTATATCCTGAGCATGATGTTCTATGGCAGGGAATGTCCCTCTGGCCAGTCTGGGTCAGCTGTCCTGGCTGGGCTGGGCTCTCCCAGCTTCTTCTGCACCTGGCAGGGCCTGGGAAGCTGCAAATTCCTTGACTTGGTGTAGACACCAGAACTACCCAGCAACAACTAAAACCATCAGTGTGTGATCAACATTATTCTCATACTAAATCCAAAACACAGCACTATACCAGCTACTAGAAAGAAAATGAACTCTATCCCAGCCAAAACCAGGACATCTGTATTAATGACAATTTGAAACTTGAGGCAATGACAGGAGATGGGAACAAGGAACTCTGCACTGAGTATCACTGATCTCCTAACATCTATTGAGATTTCTGAGAGATATTACTCCTGTAAAATGAATTCAACAGTAATCAGAGACAGGATACCAAATGTGCAGAGTTGATTGAAGTTCCTGTGTATTATCTTTAGTCCCAAGGGTGCTAAAAGTACCTGGAAGACTGCAGTTGCCAGGAATTCAAAAGAAGAGCAATTTGAGGAAGGTGATAATATCCTACCTTTAAAACTACCTTGAGACTGATTGGGGAAAAAAAAAATACTTTGTTGCCTTGGTGATTCAGCATAACACACACAGATTATTGTAGCAAAGCTTTTCCCACCCACCCCTTTGTAGGATGCTGATGATAGAGTTTTGATACTGGAGATTCTGCTGTGGCACTTTGGCCTTAACATGTTTTCCTATTTCAGACAATTTCCTTTCTTTTAGAGGCCACCTTAGAATGAACGCCCTGTTCTGAGCTGTCAAAAGATTTAAATTTCCTTATTTGCTGTTGCTTGATGTAGTCCCAGACTTCTGCATAGATACAGTGTAATGCAGCAGAAGAAAAAGAAAATAATCGAAAACTAACTTCTACAAAACAAATGGGAGAATATACTTTTCCCCATCAAGCAAAGTAGATCTTTTCAATATTAGAAGGAAATATACTTTCACTTGGGTCTAACGCTTCATCTTTCTCAATATATGACATATTTAACCTTTTAGAATTAATGTCCTAAAATTGCTTTGAATTGTCTGCCACACAGTTTCTATAGCCTGTCTGGTTTTTGCTATGTATAGAAGACACAGAAGCTTTCAAAATACAGCATGCAGATTTACAGGCATTTTTCATTTTATTTATCATTAGTGCCTCAGAAACATAAAGCAAATGGATTAGATGTGAAGTTTAATGCTGAAGAAGAGGACCTAGCTGACATTCATTTTAGACTTCACCCTAGTTGACTGTATTTGGGCTGAATTCAGGGAGAATCTTGTCTGAGCAAGGATTGTGTTATGGGGCTTCCTCTGCCAGGTATTAAGAGTTTATGCCTGCTCTGCAGGCTGTATTTTGATGCTGAATTTGGGAGGTAGCTTTAAATTAGCTGGCTTGGGGACCCAGAGGGCTCAAGCTGCAGCAGCACACGTCTCCATGTGGGTTGATTTACCCCATTTGAATGTGATGCTGTATTGCTCTAGGACTACAGAGACACAGATGACACCAGTGCCGTAGATCAGCTGCCAGAAAGGTGTGCAAGAATATTTTCATCTGATACTGCGCTCTGGAAAGCACGGTCTCTTGCATCGTAAATTTGGCGATTGGGAGTAGGGTTGGTGAGCATATTTGTAGCATCTACTAACTGAGAAAACATTCAGATACAGCAAAAAACCATATCCATAATTCTTTCATGGATGAAAACCAGTGCCAGGACAATATTAACATTACCTATTATGGGTGTAGACTAAACTTCACAGCTCTTATGTAATTATTACTGACAAAAGATTAAGCAAACATACTTACTTTTGTGTATAATAAATAATCCATATGAATTCCTTAGTCCAGATCAAATCTTATGATCCCCTTAGGCTAAATATATTTTTTCAACCTTTCTGGAATTTATTGAATGGTTGTTTCTTAAAGGAAAAATACTCCAATTTCACTGTAACAAAACCTTGATTCTGCCTCCATTGCCGTTATCCATTTAATACCTTGTTAATGCGAAGAAAAGGCAAACACTGCACTATAGGCTGTAGACCATTTTATTCTCACTGACTTAACAGCTCTTTTTATGCAGATGACTGCTCTATGTTTCATCTGCATAAGTTTTATTATCTTCCAAAGGAACTCTGTATTTAATTTTCTTCTTCACTGCCATTTAAAATTGATAAAGAGTCATGCTAAATCCTTTGACTATCCAGCATTTGACTTGGAAAAAAAAAAGGCAGACTAGAAGTACAAGGGAGACTTAGTTAAGCACAGGTATTTTTTGCTTCTGTGACAAAGTCCCTGCGGTGGGAAGACAACTTGCATCAGAAGACAAACAGTGCCAATCAGCAGTGTCTACTCAGCAACCAGAGGTGTAATTGGGAATGTGTAGACGTGCCTGTGGGACTTTTAGGTACTCCAGGTAGCTCACATACCCATGGTAGACTGTTTCAGCAGATAGGCTTCTGTCTGTGCTTAATTGCTCTGTTGAATATAATTATTCTTGATTTTGTTCAAATGTGTGTAGGAATTCCCTTTCTTAAATAGGCAGATGTGATAGTAAGCTAAAATCTTGCCTTTGCTTAGGTCTTACACAAATATTACTTCTAAGGAGCTATTCCTGATTTGGACAAGCATGGGAGAGAAGAATCGAGTTTATGGGATATTAAACCCCATCGTGCAGACTGGATTTCAAAGTTGAAGACCTAAACAATGCCTGTAGATGCTGCTTTTTAACTACTGTCTTTCTTATTTATAAATACAAGGTGCTTCTAGCCACAGTCATTACAGAATGAAAATACTTTTTCCAAAAATTACAGTTCTGTCATTACAGGAAAATTTCACAGAATTTTACGGGGCTGACATTGGTAAGATTAAGCAGAAATTGCTTGTCAGGGAATTTTGTAAAGGCTCATGCAGAAAACCTGAAGAATTTAAAAGAAAATTGAAACTTTAAGCTATCATGTATAATACTCTGTCTGGGACCTGGTTATTAAATTCCATAAGATGATAAAACCCCAAACCTTCACATTTTATTAAATCACACAGGAATTAACAGACAATCATTTAATATTTAAAGGGATGAGGTTTTACTATATTCAGAACTGTTGGCAAGAAAAACCTCAGTTCCTCTCCAGCTCCTGGCCTGGAAAGCTGTGCTAAAGTGGCACAAAGGATATCGCAGTGCTGGGGGCCGCAGACACGCAGCTCCCCCCGAGAGCAGGACCGTAACTGTCCACCTTCGTCTAATTCCTGTGTAATCCCGTAAAGCACTCCTCCACCTCCCAGGATGCAGCACACTGGAACTGTCAAAACCCGTCTGGGAACTTCTACTTTAAACACAGAAATCTTGTAGAGCTATTCCATATTTATGTTAAAATAAGTCTTGGTTGGGCATCTGAGTGGGATCTGAGTTTGCTTCTGTCTCTTCATAACAGTCTCTCGCTGCTGTGTGGTGCTCTAGATAATTAAATGTCGCCATTTCCGTCCTCTTGCCTGCTAGTCATGCACCCCTGTGAGAAACTCAACTTTGCTTTCTAGATTGTTTTGAATTCTTGAACAAGTTGCCCTTACTTGGAGGAACGTGGTTAAAATAAGCTTGATATTGCTGCACAGGATATCACTGCTTGAATAGCAAGAGACAGAAATTGCGTAAACAAACACCAGGCTGAAAAAAGACTATGATTCTCAATGAAATTAGCACTAATTCAGTTTAACTGTTTAGTACTTTATTGAAAAGTCATTTTGTTTGTCTGACATTAATTGATTAAAACATGTTGTATTACATAGCTGCAGGAGGATGCCGAGTTAGACTTAATTGTAAAATTACTCTGAACTCTTCTGTTCAAACGAAATTTAGCTGAACTTGTGGGGTTTACTGGAAGATGTGCTTTTGTTACTGATATTGCCACTGACTTTGCCTTTTTGCAGGCTGCCCACTGGTGATTTGTGTAATTTCTACAACATCATCCCTAGACAGCTACGGAGAAAGTGGCAAGTGAGTATGAAAATGTCTTCAGGTGCAATAAGGATGAGAAGTCTGATGGGGAGAAGAACGTGTACATCTGTTAACAGGGACACGGTTCTGCAAGATCCTGCCGAGGAGCAGGGGAGATAGCCTGCAAAAGCACGACTGTTATATAGGCATATTCTTAGACCTAGAACCCTCAGGTTTGCTTTTCACTGCTGAGATGATGCACAAAAAGCTCCTGAGATGTTTTGCCAATTTTTCCCTTTTGCTGCAGAGGCATAAGGGCATAAGGTCTCCTACAGTGAGCTCCCTGCTTACCCCATGCACAGAGTAAAGCACAGGATGAAAAGTTTCTAACAAGATGAGAATAACCTTTGATTAAAGATATTTAATCTTTCAAAGAAAACTGCAGTTAAACATGTGAAGATCAGGAGTGGATATTGTTAAAAATTTTGAAAATTAAGTTCCTTCTCATTTGGAAAAAGAAAAGCAAGTTTATTAAAAAAAACCCCCCATAGGATTCAATCCTACCATAACGTAAGCAAAAGATTTGGAGCAGGGGTTATTTTTTGTGTATGGTAAACTAGCTCATATCATCACTGCTGTAAAACAGACGTGTGAAGCTGACAGCATGTTTCCCAGCCTCTTCCTCACCACCAGCCACGTGAGGCAGGGAGGGCTTCAATTTCTCTCTTGCTACAATGACAGTGCTCACAGCACTGAAATGAGTGACTGTGATACAGGACACAAGAACAACAAATAGCAAATAAAACCTTTCCTTTCTTCCCATCTTTCCGCCCCTAATGCTGTTTGAAGGCGTGCTGGGGCAGATAGCTGTCACTGACTCTCTGCAAGATACAAATCAAAATGAGATCTTGCCTCAGATTCCCCAAGTGCGAGGGGAAAAGGAGCTTCTTATTGATGCTTTATCATGTCTCTTGCCTTTAAAATTGATCAGCCTTTTTGCACTCTCTTTTAGTCTCTTTTTAAATTAAAAACATTACTAATTAAATGACCATGTGTTTCATCTACAATCATTCTGATTTTTCTCTGCAGCTGCTGGCTTTCACTAGAGAACGGAGCAATCTGGGCTTTTGTGGCACCGGCGTTGTTTGTAATTCTGGTAGGTAAACCCACGGCTGCTGCTGTTTTCTTGTCGCACATCTGTGTCAGCCACAGAGCAGAACTCGCTGAAGGTCTGATGTCAGTCCTTGTGCCAGGCCAGTGAAACTGATTGAATGACAGAGATGAATGATCTAGAAATATATTTTTCCTCCTCCTAATTTTGTGCGTATTAATTCTCACACTATTAATTTCGCTCTTCCAAGACAAAAATACAACCTAAAATACTGGGACAGCCCTCTTCTGAAACAGCCCTGTTGGGGCCATTAATAACTGTGTAGAACCAAGTAATCTTGGGAGTTTTAATAATTCTCAGAAAGATCCCCCAGAAGAACAAACTCTGTGGTTTGTGTTTTATATCTACCATTAAAAGTTGAAAGGCTGATTCCACCCCACTGGTATTTGAAGCTTTTGCTTGTAGAGAGCTCACTTTTCCCAGTAAAGCTGAGTGCCCTCAGTGAAGACGATCACCGGCAGAGTTTGCCGGCAGTCAGCAGCCTGCAGGAACAGGTTAAAACAACAGCACGAGCTGTCACCCTTGGGGTGAGCTCTGGAGAAGGTAACAAGCTGCACCCACCTTCGTACAGTGAGAAGGAATTTGTGCTATTCCTCTCGTTTTGGAATTCGATGTCAGGTGTGGCACTTTGTCAGGCTGATCAAGGCAGGGCTGTTAAGGCGAGTTTGCCGGGGTTCAGGTGGCTGCTGCAGACACCTCTGCCAGCTGTAATGAACATCATCTTTCCAGGGAGAGTGCAGGTTCATGGCTCTGATGCTGATACATGAATGCTCTGCAGCAGTTTAATTATGTCCGCACATTAAATTACAGTGAGTTGTAGCTTAATCACTGTGATTACTTAAGGAGTCAGGGGTGTTTGCAGGGATTAAGTGGGAGATTATTCCTCTTCAGCACTGGTTCCAATACTTTAATTGATCAGGTTATCTATGATTTTTGCTGCAGGTTATAATGTCAGAGTGACAGTATGAACATGGAATAGACTCACTGATTAGTGAAATCAGATTGTCTTTACAGCTTAGATTTTAAAGGCATGAGCCCAAATCGAGACCAGAGTCTGCCTGCTGTGGTGTTTAAGGAGGGTCAGGTGAAATAAGATCCTGACTGCTTGCTTGGAGGAAGAATCAAAAGAAGCCACTGACTATACCTTGTACTTCCCTAAGGAAGCTAGGATTTCCATGGAAAGCAGAAAGAAACTTCCCCAGATCTCGTCATGCAGAAAAAACCCCACAAATCCTGCTCACAAGCCAGAGGAAGGAAGGAGAGCTATGCATATGGAACTAATGTTTACCATTGCATATCTCTATAACTATTTGGCAAGCAGAAGGTGGCTCCTTGGCTCACCTTTTCCATCACAGGCAATTTTACACTGCAGCTGAGTGGACATCCTAACATTTGCCTGGGAGACAATGAAATCAGCATCTCTTATAGGCAGCCCAGCCCAGCCTAATCCAGCATCTTCCACCCAAGAAAAACTATGCTATATAAACATATATTAAGAAAACAATGAAAATAGTTGCTATATTGATGTGGCAGAAATTGCCTCATGTTAGCATTTTAATCAAATTATTAATGACAACACTGGAAAATCCCTGTGCAGGAAGGGCAGAATGTCTTTTACCTAAGTGAAAGCATATACATGTAAATAAGAAATGTTGATCACTGGATTAGAGCTGGCTAAAGAGCTCTAGACTTTGTTCCAACAAACTGAATTTCTTGTTGGCCTGTACCTTAGACCTTCTGCATGTGAGTTCATATTCAAAGATACGTAGATATTGATGATTGGAGAGCAATTAAAATAATCTAATATTGAAATGTCTCCTTCTCACATTAGCACTTGCTTTCTGGCCATTGTTCAGCAGCAAAGGAGGAAATGAGATGCAACCAGTGAAATCAAATCTTTCCCAGCTGCTGTCCAAAGATGATATTAATCAAAACATGCCAGATAGTGAAGTGCTTACTCACCTGAGTGAGCACAGCCTTCAACAATTTGCATGTGTAGCTGCTTGCCAGTGAAAGTAAGGGTTTAACTGTCTGGCTCTCGCTTATGATATATAACATTTGTGCAGCTCAAGTTATATTCTTATAGGGATACAAATATTTTGAGAAAGAGAAAAAATGAGCTCACAAGGTTGATCCATGTAGAGCAATTTGTTAAATAGTCTAAACCCAGCTCTGCCCAAAATAGCAGCAAGCCAGCTGACAAATTATTCTCTCTGGGCATTGAATATGCTAGCTGAAAAATGTGTTAGTGCCTATAGGGAAATAACAAGGCTAAACACTATTTTGTGCGTGCATGTGTGCCTGTGCTCTTAAAATAACAAATTAGCCACTAGTTGCATGAACTAGTGCTTAGCTCTGAAAATACTTTTCGAAAGGCAGTTTTTGACTACTTCCATCCACAGTTTCTCTCTGCCAAGAAAAAGGGATTATGCTGTGAAGAAAACAGGGAGACTGCTCTTTTCAACTCCCACACCCTGGAGACTAGGCAGACACAGTCTGATTTTGTCCTGCCACAGCCTCACAGGCAATATAGACATCACGGAGCCTTAAAACAGAATGATGTGGTGGGAGTGTGACTGGGAAAAAATACTCACACATACTTTTCTAGGGAGTAATTCACAGAACCTCCCAGCCCTATATGGATTCCCATATGCAAAGTGCTCTTTCCTTGGGGTCTGAGTCAAGGGATGTGATGAAAGAAATAGTTCCTTCTATGTGTAGGTCTTTTGGCTTCTACCTGCATCTTAAGGTTTAAAGATTACTCTCCCCCACCTCCCAACCACAACACTCAAGCCTCTATAGCATCCTCTTAAGGCAGCTTCACAAAAAAATTGTTGCAATTAATTTGAAACCCAAACCAATCTCGGCCAAAGTGGGCCTGGGACATGTTTTCAAAGGGAAAAAACCAAAAACCAAACTTGACAAAGCACCTGAATTTTTGGAACAAGACATTAAAACTTCTGGCAGAAGGCTTTGTTTGTTATCAGCCATCTGCTGCCTTGGTGTGTTTCCATAGATATGGCAGAATTAAGGAAATTCTGTGGAAAGCATCTGTGTATGCAGAGCAGTGGGTGTGCTGCAGACTGTGAGCAATCCGTTGCGGGGGGAGATATTGGGATGTAGTGGCAAGCCCTTTCTATTGTTTTCCCTTTAAGTAGTTACTTTCCTGGTGGTTTTTTACAAGTCTTTCTGATAAACAGCATTTTTATGGAGCTAAATGATTTTCATTAGCATATTGCTAACAGTTCTGTGCTGTGGGGACATCAGCTTTGTACCCGGTGTCTTCAGATGGGACTCCGTGGAACTCGGGTCCCAGGCTGAGATTGCCATCACTGTCTTTGGTTGGTACTTGCTTACGAATGTTCTCTCTATATAAAAAAAATATTCTCTCCCTTATACCTGCTGATCATACATGATTTATTTCTGTCGCCTCATGGTATTTATTCATAACTTTACGTACCAGTGCGGAATTAGGATCATTTTTGTAGGCTGAATAATATCTTACTCTGCAGGTAGGCCCACTGATTGAAAAGTGACAATTTGTGTTCCTTATTAGACATTGTTCATCATGGGAAAAGGTGACAGAATTGGACCCATAGTGTTTAAAGGCCCTGAAACAGTAGGATTCCTCAGAGTCATTGAAATCAAGTACATACTTAAGTGCTGTGGTGGATTAGAGCACAAATGAACAGACCACAGCTGCTAAGCTTCTCATTTTCTCATTTTTTTCTTATTAGCACTCAGTTATGAGCGCTTTTACTATTTTAAAATCAAATCCCTTCATTATTTTTAAATTATATTTCTTCTTACTTAACCAACAGGAAAGCATGCAACATTTTTTTCAAAGAAGACAGACTGTAAGAAATTAAAAATTAAGGGTTAATATTAGGAAAGAGTAGAAGTCAGGGATCTGTAATGCCTTTTATATATTATTTATTTTCTTGTGTATTTCCTTTCCAACCTCAAAGTTTTGCTCTGATATTCAGCTCTGACTAGTCTCATACTACGTGCATTAATATGAAGTAATGTACACAAGTCTAAAAATCAATTTAGCCTATTCCATACGTAGCTGCTCTGGGATAGGTAAGAGTGGAAGCAGGCTTTCCAAAATCATTCTCCCATATTTCAACATCGATCTAATTTAATCGACTAGCTGTATATGGAAATGCATAATATCCGGTAATGACTTCTGATGTGACCTAGCAATGGGCTGCAACTGCAACAACTTGCAACACTGCTGTGCTACTAATGATGTCATGATAAGGATCAAATTAACTTGCACCGTGAGAGAGTATGTTAAACCTCAGATTGGAGGAGTCAGTTATAACTCCCTGTACTACTGCCCGAAACTGAAGTGGAGCCTAAAATAGTTTGTGGTTTTAGAGGAAAGCTGGTCAATGGATTTAATTAAGGCAATATGTTTTAAACATTTTTTTTTTAATTCCACTGTGCTGCCAAGCCTTTTCTTGGCTAGGATGCAACACACCACATCAGAGGGTTTTACACATGGGATTTCTGCACTGCACTAAAGAAGAAACAATAATCTCATGAGACTTGGAGGAAATCTAGGTGAAATCCCTGCAAAAAAACCCTAAGCAATGGAAAGAATTTGTCTCACTGTATCTGGTCTGACAAATTTTTGATGAGAAAAGATATTCAAAGTGGTCCTTTTTACTCATTTAACTCTCTTCCTGATCTGACAACTTTTAGTCAGATAAAGTTGTCACCGGAGTAAGCCAGAGCTCTCTGATGTCATAGGGATCTTTCCATGGGCTCTGGTGGGCTTTGGATCAAGCCCACATTAATGGGAGCTGGCATCTCCTGCCGATTTCACAGAGACTTGTGAGTGCCTGGGGTTGGACAAGCTGCCTTGAAGGGAGTCCTGTGAGTTAGGAAACAAGTGCGAATGTTATTAGCTTTTTTTTTTTTAAAGTAGCGTGTGGCCAGTACCTGCAAGTAAAAATATTCTAAGTTCCTGAGTAATTTTAAGGCAAAATAACTCCAACTGTCAGGTAAGCTGGCCTTTCAGAAAAGTAAAAAAATAGGAAGTCTATACAGTTCCCTTATCTAAATGTTTATTCTCCTAGTTTGAACATTCTGATATGTTAAAACATAATGAGTGTTTCACCAACTAAGCAATCTCCTATTCAAATAATTGGTGAAGTATTTACATCAGATGCCAAAAAGGAACAATTCAGTGGCTGTATTTTGGTTTCCCATTATAAGGGCAGTGGAAATACCTCCATGCTTTACTTACTGAAACATTAGCAAAGGAAGACATTTATAGCTAATCTGTTTGTTTAGGCTGGATGAGATTACTCTAATTTCTCAAAATACCTAAACAAAAATTTCCAAGTGGTTCAGAAAATTTAAATATAGAACTTTGGGACTTGGGTGTAATGGTCCATTGCTCATTTTACTAGTGCCTTGGTTTTTATCAGCAGTGAGATCACAGTGTTTTCTTCTCGTCTTTTAAACATATTACTAATGCACCCTGGAAAGGATATAGTCACACTGACTGCACAAGAGGAGAAGCTCAAGGCATTTTTAGATTTCTGCTTTAGACCATCCAAAATACCTAGGAAATTAATTTCCAATTTAATTTCTTTTAGGTAAAGAAATGAAAATTCAGCTAGAAATGCCAAACAGTTTGTGCTTTAGAAAACCATCTAATTTTTCTCCTCTGAGATTATCTCACCTGTGCCATTTGCATGACCAGATCTTAGGGTTCGCGTCCCGTTTGAGTGAGAGTTTGCAAGATTCTGAGTATCCATTTCTTGGTGCTTCTCATTCATAACTTGCACTGACTTTTGTAAGACGGAGGAAAATCAGAAGAATAAGGTTTCATTTTTTATTTTTTTTACTTAATTGGATTTTTTGGGGGGAGTATTCGAATATACATTATTTAGGCATAATCTTCGTATTTTTAAAAATGCTATGCAGAAAGCAAAATGTAGGATTGTCTAAAAACAATTAGAAATGGAAGTAAGCATTAGGGTTAAGTGCTTGTGAGGCTGGCAGGAGTGTACTGTTGCCTGCAGTCACCAGAAAAAGAGATCATGGAAAACTGCCAGGATGAGCTGTCAGCGAGACATCACAAGGAAGTGTCAAAAGGTGAGATTGATATTTTAGATAAAAGACTAAAAACGGCTGCTGAAAGATCATGTGTCAGGAAAGAAGTCAAGGGTACAGAGATGCATTTCCTGTGCAGTTCCCATGAAAAGCAGGAGTAATGATGATGATCATTTGGTGGACATGCAGCAGAAAATTGGAGAGTTTGGAGGAGAAAGAGGAGAAAGAGAAGAGAAAGTGTAACTTGTTTATGCTCATCGTTTGCAGCTTCACTCAATATGCATATTTAACATATAAGTGGGTTTCTCAAAAATGC
This sequence comes from Grus americana, assembly GCF_028858705.1. Classification (NCBI taxonomy): domain Eukaryota; kingdom Metazoa; phylum Chordata; class Aves; order Gruiformes; family Gruidae; genus Grus; species Grus americana. The sequence continues at coordinate 11,356,293 of NC_072867.1, read as the reverse complement.
TTGTTACCATCTCAAAGAATTTATAAAAGATATTTACAAAATATGATTTCATGGGAATAAGGAAAATGATCCCAAGACCATTGAATTTCACTTCTTATTCATCTCTGTAAATCTGATTGAACAAGTATGCTTGTAATTGAAAAGCTGTCAGGTTCCACAGGGTATTCTTAGGATGGGCTAAAAAGCTGTGGCAGGAATAAACTACCACAATTATGCTCCTACTTTACACCAGGTAATGATCCGTCCTCAGAAATCTACAATGGAAATAGTAGTCAGAAGATTTGAAAAATATCAAGGAAATCATTATCATCAAACTTAAACATTTTTTAATTCACCCTCATCCTCAGAATTAGAATATTTATGTCAAAATAGAGAATGATTATTGAGTTTTAACTGAGCAACAGCACTATACTGAAGTCTTCTCTTTTTGTTCTGTAGTTCAGGATAGTTTTGTTCTACCCTTGTTCTTAACTTGATGCTAAATATCAGTTTTGTAGCTGATGCGTAACTTTGGACAGGAAAAGGGAAATACGTCTTTCACCTTCACATTCTCTCCTCTCTCTTTTTGTTTTCTCTCTTTAAACCCAAGGTCTTTGTGCAGCAACGCGATCTTTGCCACATTTCCTTTAAGTGATCAAGATTTCCTTCTTTCTTCACCTGTAGCTCCAGAGCAAACTCTCGTTTGTTACACATTTTCAGTGTTAGTCTTTTCAAGATTTCCTACTTTTCTGGTGGGAGTTCTTTTCATTTTATTGATGTTTCTGCTGGGCCTGACATCAAAAAGAGCAGGGCTTTTGAAGAGCAGAGTTCAGCCTTAACATATTTTCCTCATTGCTGTTTTAAAATAATCTTGTGCTTAAATTGCAAGTAGACTTTGGTAGGAAACAGGAACTGTACACTGTGAAGTCTAGCAAGAAAGGTGCTCTCTGAAGTCTGTGCACATGCAAGCACAAAACCAAAAAGAATGCAGACACATGCCCCCGTTCACTGAAGTTCCTGTTTAATTTGTCAGTTGGTAGTAGATTACTAGGGTATTTATTTGTACAGTAGGAATCCTGAGCACTTCTTTAGCTGTGAAGCAATGCATCAGTCCAGCCCTATCCTAAACAGACAAGGACTGCTCCTGAAGGAAAGAAAGTACAAGCAAAAACTACCCACTGTGGGGAGAGGGAAATCCATTGACACAGGTCAAACTATACCAGCCCCAAACTGGAAACCTCTTTTGCCAAATAAATACAACACACAGAGTTCCTATTTTCTGTTGTATTTATACAATAGACTCCTAGGGCAGTTTGCACCTCTGACACAGTCAGTACGTACCTTCCTGACCGAGTCTCGTTCCTTCCTCTTCTTCAGGTCAATATTGGTATTCTCATTGCTGTCACAAGAGTTATCTCAAGAATCAGTGCAGACAACTATAAGGTCCATGGAGATGCCAATGCCTTCAAGTAAGTTTTTCTCATTCAAATTATAATATAACAAGTTAATAATCTCACACAACGTTATATCATGAAGACATGTATCGTGGACTTCTCCCAGAACACTGATATGATTCCTCTTTAGTAAAAAGCAAATAATGTTAAAGGTAGCATATCATTCTCTTGAACGCCAGTTAACCTATATTTTATGAAAGCCAAATACTGCACAGGATGAGACCTGTGGTTCAGCATGAGCTAAAGTGTTTTCCTGCTTATTACAGTCTCCAGCATTTGCTGATTCATGATTTTCCCTTTTATTAATGGAGACTTTCCTCTTCCTGCTATATTCAAAGATAAATCTCACAGAGCATCATTAATCTGTACTGGGGTATTGCAACTATTCTGCTCCTTCAGAGGGTAAACCTTGTTTCTAGCTCGAATTCAGCATAATATTTAGGCATATGCTTATCTGTAAGTCTCTCTTGATACTGCAAAGCACGCAGACTTATGCTGGATTTAAATGTGTGCTTAAATTCAAGCAGGTCTTATATTAAGGTGTCTTGAGCCTCTTGGGATGGTGGCCTCTCTGAGAGTGTAGCGTCTTTAAAATACTGCAATAGCAAGGCTAGAGGGGAAATGTAAGGTAGATACATCCCTACGTCTGAATACACAAGGACAAATTCTGATTTCTAAAATCTATAGGATTACATATGGGTAGCTAAGAAGATAATTTAACATGAGTTTAAAGTAAGATGCTGAATGTTTCATTTTGTATTTTGTATCTCATAAAGATGCTTTAGTCCAAATATAAAAAGGACGCTTTATGCAACTCAAGGAATACGTAACGGATAGAAGAAAAATGTGATGATGGTTTGTGTTTAATGTTTCTGAGTCACAGGCTATTGTATGATAAGGATTTGGTGCCACTGCTCTGAAATGGTATCATAAAGAATAATTTTTATGCTTGGATTACTTATGTAATTTTTAAAATGCCATTAAGTTTTAAATATTGGTGACAGTTACCTAATTGAAGTTAGTTTAGTTATTGTATACTTATCCAACAGGAAAAGAAAAACAGTAAATAAGTCTACACAAAAATCCATAAGATAATTACATTGCAGTGAAATGAAAAGACTGGGAATTAAAATGACTGTTTCAGGTTTGACTGAGTCCCTGTGACCTTCAGAAATACCAAGGAAATATAGAATCTTAGGAGGCAAATAACTATATTGTCAATGCCAATTTCTATACACTATTAGAATTACGAAGACAAAGGAACAACCTCCATAAGTAGAAGACACACAGATTCCTCTATGTACTTAGATATTTCTTTACTTGTATCACAAATAATTGATTCAATACATACTGTATCCTGCACACTAATATTTATTAATTTTTTAAAATAAAACTTTATGTGCGTACATAAGTAAACCAATTTATGAATGGTTGGTCTAGGAACAACATGAAATCCGTTTAATCAGGAGTATATGTCCTTAGTTCCAGTATTATCAGCTGTAGATTTGGAATGGTGGAGCTCTGTACTGAAAAGGGGACTTCTCCAGACACCCTGGCTAGAAGATGCTTCTTGTGCCAAGTAATTTTTAAAATCCAATTTTAGGATTTGACCTAACAAAAGTGATGGTGATGGAGAAAAATGGTAATCAATGGGAAGATATATCTGGAAGCATTCAATCAATAAATTATTGGTTAAGCAGAAATATGCTTTGATAGAACAGGTTTCCTCATAGAACTAAATTAATTCAATGAGATATAATTGAAGGTAAACAGAACATACAGAATAGCTCTTTTTCTGTAGATATCATTACAGAAATGGGTCCTCAGAAGAAATTTGAAATGAGAAGGGCATAAATAGCTTTCCAAATCGGATCTTAGAGAGTATTTGTACCCTGATTCAACATAGCAGTGAGGCATGATGTCACAGAGAAAGTAGCTGGCCTGTTGGAAAAAAGAGAAATATAAGGCCTTTGTAACACTGGATTTCATTTTCTTGTCATCAGTATTCCTTATACAGGTGAGAAGTTTGTAAGCCTAGTGTGAAATCATTCTGTCCATGGTACCATTTTCCAAAAAAAGAAGAGAACAAAACAACAGAGGGTTCTGTTCTGACAGCTGCATGGGAAATGTTATTCCTAGTGAAAAAACCCATGCCTCCAACCACTGAAAGATCCTAGATGTTGATTAGCGGTTGTTAACATGTGAGAGTGGATAAACACAGCAAAACGAATCAGTGACAGAGAGCACAGAGAAATCAGAAAAATGCAATAAGCTCTGTAGTTTCTGTTGAGTTGCTGTCAGCAAGGACTACAAGGTAGTTTTTGAATCAACAAGTTCAATTGGCTTAGGGAGGAATCACTGAAGACTGCAAAATGCTTTGTGTAATATGAGCCTTAAATAAAGGGCCTGTCAGGCACCCATCTGAATAGTGCAGTTCATTTGATATTAGCTAGGGAGGAAACTGCAGCATGTTAGAAAGAATTTATCAAGCACTTCTTAGAAACAGCTGAATTAAAATGGCACAACGTGATTTTGGTGAGAGAAGGAAGCACTTTGTCATCATGTTGCAGTTGTTTGCTGCAGTGAAGTGGTACATGAGGCAGAAGTGGGGTTTTTTAAGGTTGTGTTCACGGTTTCCGAAAGCCAAAGACAGAAAATAAGAACTGCAGTGCAAGGAGCTGTGGTGGGGAAGCCTGCTCAACCCAATAAACTTGAGAGGGAAAAAAGGAAGGATTTCCGTGTGTCTTTTCAAGCTGGAATGAAATGTAAGTGGAAAGCACAATGAGAAACAGTAAGTTGCTGTCTGCAACAATTTGGATGATAGCACTTAAACAGCAGGGTTTTGAAGTTTGCAAGTGATAATGAACTGAACGGCGTAGCAAAGCTGGCTGGAGAATGGCAGCAGCGCCTGTGGCAGGAGGGTGAGGGAGGTGCCAGCGCCAGCTTGCCTGTCCTTGGTAGCTCAGGCCAGTATTTGTACCTGCCTGTAAGCACCTGACTAAGAGCCTCACGCTCCCGGCTCCTGTTGACTTCAAATACGAACAGCCATTGCAGTCCGAAAATCCCAGCCTTCAGGTTTTACAGAACAGGCTCGTCATCAGGCTCACCTCTTGCCAGGGTTTGCCGCCAAAGGAAAAGTTTAATCTTGCTGACGAGGCCTGGCTTCCATTTCTGCTGCAGCCCGGATGGGACAGCACCTGACCTGGATTCGTCTCCCTTAACTTTAGAGCTAAGTAAAGCTGCCACCTCCACCTGGACTCCTGATCAGTGGAGAAATGGGTGCTTCTACTATGCAGCTCAACTCGTCTGTTATGTGTTCATCTCACCTGCCTTAAAAGTTCTGATTTCTCCCCAGAGACTGAAGGAAGCCTAGACTGCCCAGCGTGGACTCAGATACCATCTCTGGGCATGTCTCAAGCCAGGTGTGATAACTCACACCTCTGAGGCCATCAGCCCATAGCTGAACAGAGATTACCGTAGGAAATTGCCAGAACAAAGATGCAGTTTTGAGCCATGATGCTATCACTTAGAAAGGATATTTACTGTTAGAGAAGTGCTAGTACTGGAGCATATTTAGTTTCCCTAAAGATTAAGTTACTTGGCAACACAAGTGGATATTACCGACAAGGCTTGTTTCTCTTGGCAACAGACAGCAATAAACTGATGCAATTATTTAGAGTAATTGTTCCTGATTTTCCATATGGCAACAGGTCCTCTCAAATGCTGACTCAAAAGTGACTACGGAATATGCATCGGGGTGAGCCAGTGCTCCGCTCTGAAGGCAGCGTCCGTCAAAATGCATGTTTAAAAGCCAAAATGGAAAAGGAGGTTGTGAACAAAATTCCTTTTTTATCATAAAATTAATTTTACTCATCTTCCCCATTCACATTTCACCCAGAATAAAGCGCAGTACGTTATGGGCTGTTGGACTTCTTCAGGCTCAGATGTTGCTCGTCACGGGGTGATTTCAGACAGCATCTTGCAGAACACTTTATTCTAGTTTCAGAGATACTGGTGTGGACAAGTCTGTTTGTTTGTTTACTTAAAGTAAATAATAATAGCACCCCCAAAATAAAATATAGGATAAACTGAAGAAGCAGCATAAAAAGTAAGTTTATATGACAGTTAAACTGCAAAATGCCCAATAATTTAAGGCAAAATGAATATAATTAATTAATCAGTATATGATCATAGATGCTAACTAATGCAAATGAGACTCCTGCAACAGTCTGAACAGTAAGTATTTGATTGTAGGAATTTTTGTGTGTCCGGGAAAACAGTCACTTTTTTAGCATCTGAAACTGTAATTCTGCAAGAGCAGTTTGCTGGTAAGAGCTGAGCAAAGAATTATTATCGGTTCCTATTTATTACTTGAATTTACTTAAGAACATGCTTTTTGTATTGTTTTCTGAAGCATATTGAACACATGTATAGAATATGCGCTGTTTCACTTAATGGTGATTGATTATATTTGAACCTTTTATTCAATGATTAGCTATTGACTCTCAGCAAAATAATTTTATGTCATAATTCAGATGCTGCTTTCTGAGAATGTTTTGCATCCAGGGAACAGATTTTTCAACAAAAAAGCTAATCTGAATGTTTTAGTTTATAGAATGCTGAATCAAATACCTTGAAACATTTAAATGCATGCATACAGCATTTGTTTGCATTATACATTCTTCTTGACTGGGCCCTCTTTTAGGGAAATAATTAATCATATGTTTGAGTTTAAGCATATGAGTAGTCTCTCTGAGCTTAATGCAATTCAAGCAGATTAATTTAATGGAATTGCTCACGTGCTTGAAAAGGCACATGATTACATTTCTGAGTTATGGACCATTTGAATTCTTTTTCTTACTTATTTCTGCTGCATGTAAAGTCTTAATTCCAGTCAATGCATTCATTAACTCTTATTAGGACCTAAATAGCTTTTTTCTTGCTGTTGTGCCCCTTCAAAGACTCATTGCTGTGTTTACTTGGGAATTTACTTCCCTGTTACAGTGAGAAATTATATTTAATGTGAGAGTGTTTTAGAAACCTGCACATCTCATTACCCAGGGGGAGAACTCTTCCCTGATTAAGTTTATCACAGGTGGCTGTTTGGTTACATGACTTACCTGCTTCCTGGATTACAAAGGTTTTTCTTTTTTTACAAGTATAATAACAGTTTTCAAAGATCTTAGTTTTCCACTAGGACTAATATTAATCGTAACAGAGGAAGAAAGGCAAAGCATGTCTCTGTTGCAGGAACAGTAGTTTTTGTCTAGAAACAAAGGCACCATGCTTAGCCATACCACTGCGCTTTCCCAGCTACTTCACTTTTGCATCATATTGTCCAAAGAGACAGTTTCATTAACTTTTCTCAATAAATTGCCAAGTCCAACTCCTATTGAATGCTTTCTCACTGCTTGCTCTGAAATGGTCCAAGGAGTTGGAAAAAACTATCTTTTTTATAAAGTGTATACTTCAGGAGCCAGTGAACCAGAAGTGATAGCTATCATAGTCATCCACAGAGAAAGCAATTACAACAAAATTAGAAATATTTCTTAGCTTTTTACCCTATTCTTTCTTTCATCTTACTCATTTCCTTTGTCCCTCAAAGCTTGATCTTCACTCAGCAAAGTAATAAAGCAGCCTCTTAGTTCTCTATCGAGGGAGGAAAACCATTTTTTCTGTTTAGTTAAATTAATGACTGAATATTGGAACGAATGGCAGTAGCTGCAGTGCATGGGAGCAAAACAGGGCTTCAAGGAAAACTCCACAGGGCAAGCAAGTTGTGTAAGCTGTTGCGTCAGCCCGTTCCACGTTTTTTAATATAGCATAAACCACTTTGGATGAAATTGAAAACAGAGTATGTAGGTTTAATGCAAATCTGTTCCTTCCCTTGGTTATTTAAAAAAAAAAAAAAAAAAAAAAAGCTGTACAGAAAGATTTTCCCTTTGACAGATACAAATGCAAGAGGGTTGTTCTCCAACAGCTCATGATGCTGCAGACATCTGTATGGTTTAACCGTGTAATTGACCATTCCAAAGCACTTTGCCAAGCCATCTATTATATCCCTGCAGCACACCGAATGCACTGTGGCAAATTGCTCATCCGTTTAATCAATGATCCGTTCCATGCCATGACTCTGCATCAGTATTTTACTTTGTTTATAAACGGACCGCCTGCCTTTCAGCCCAGTCACCTTTTGTCTCAGATACCAAGCCTTCGAGTTAGTGCTGATAGCTTCGGTGCTTTTAACATCAGGCATTATTCTGCAAGATACTGTGTATTTCTTGCATTTTGTTCTTGTGCTTCCATTCATATTTCATGTCATTTGATGTCCAAAGACTTCTCTTTCTAAGGATTATTTGCAGCAGTTCATTTTCACAGAACGTACTTGTCAGTCATGGCACTTGCTTGAGGGTCTCGTGAGTGCTTTCCTGCCAAAGGAGATACTGTAATGTCTCTCTGTAACTAAATTCCACCCCTTTGTGATACCATTACAGAATTTCTTTTTCAAGAGGGTTGAGGAGCAAGTTACAATCTGCAAACTCTTCTGAAAGTCTACGGGGATTGAAAATCCATAGCACTAAAAAATTCTTTCTGTGTCTTTCTGGGTGGCAGATGCTGCAGTGCAACCCTCGGAGAAACGTAGCCCCTGCTTTTCTGGGCTCTGTTGAAAAAGAGCTTTTCCCATTTGCTGAAGAAGAGCCATCAGTTTGAAAGAGCAGTGTGGCAGGCCAAATCTGCTTTCAGCAATTCCTTTTCTTGACAATTCTAATTGTGTGTAAGGAATCATGTTCATTGAACATGGCTTCAAACAGCATGAGTGATGTACCTCATGAAAAGTCTTGGAAGGAGGAGAGTTGACTGGCAATAAAGGAAATAATTAAAACGAAAGTATTAAGCAATGACAATTAGTGAGCTGAAGTGCTACTGCCAATGATAATGTCTTCAACCTAATTAAATTTTTGGCTCATTGAATATGACAAATACAAATGCAGTTTGGGTATCTCCTTATTAGACTCAGAGTTGTAGACTAAAAATACGTGGGTTTGAACGTTGCCAATGAGAGTATTAATGAGGAAGTGCTAATCTTTTGGGAACCATAATGGCAGTAATAGTAGTGCTTTCTTTACCGCAGATGCTAAGAGTCAGAGCACTGGAGAAAGGCTCCAGGCCATGTTGTGATTGTTCAGGAGCATTTCAGGCACATTTTGGGAGGAGTAATAAAAGCTTAAAAGTATATACAACATAGCTGCTGAGAGGAGGCTGCTCTGCACAACCACAGAAAAAGGAACAAATAGTAATAGGCTTAAACTGATGAAAAAATCAAATATCTTTAAGTTTCCAGTAGTGGGATGGGAGTTGCAAAGCAATGGAGTTGATCACCTGGAGAGCTGCTGAGCTTCCGTCTTTGAACGGCTTTCAGAAGTGGTTGCACAAATGTCTGTCAGTACTAATTCTGGTGCCAGGAGCGACAACTAATCCTGTCTCATGACTGAGCTGGACAAGATGCCATTGTGAGTCCTTCCACAGCTTATTTTTTTATTGGTTGTCCCCTTCTGAGCCAAAATTGTCCTTTGTGAGGACTGTTTTCCATATGTCATTTCTCCTTAAACATGATTTACTGCTCCAGGGTAATCAGGGTGTGTTGATTGTGAACTCCAAAAGAACAAGCAGCTCTGCTACTCGTGTGCCTAATTCTTGTATGAGGAAGGGCAGTAAGACTTCTGTTGGAAGATGTCCCTGCTCACTGCGGGAGAGGGGGTTGGACCAGATGACCTTTAAAGGTCCCTTCCAACCCAAACTATTCTATGATTCTATGATACAGGTACGAAATATACTAGGAAAACTTGATATTTAAGAGACGCTGGATTTTCTGAGTATAAGGATATAATACTTTTCATTAGAGATGCTAAGGCATGTTTGTTTTCATATCTGAATGTCAGGATAGAATGAGGTTTATTAAAACTTGGTTATTAAATCCCTATGATGAAACCTTGCTCTGAGCACAACAAAATCAGTAATGAAAGAGAAGGGTATGACAGAAGGGGTCATACCAACCCACCCTTCAGCTACTTCTCCTCTTCAATGTCTAGAAACCTATGTTGTGCTTATTGATCTATGGTTGAATCAATTTCTTGATTCCACACTATCAGTCCCCAATAGACACTAAAAGCCGTCGCTGCAGGTGAAAGCTGTTCTCTGTAGGAGCTTGAGGGTGTACTATGTTGAGATGGGGCCTCCTTAAGTCAAATCAGGATTTATATGGCATTTAATGAGAACAAAATACTCTCTTGACCCCATGCCTAAGGTTGGATCATTCCTGATGAGTCTTTCGTGGGATACTCCAGCATACGCAGGAGTTGGGTCAAAGATGTTGTTAGCGATATGATATTGTGACATATGTGAACAGTGCAGGTGTGGTATCGCCCCCTCTCCCCCCAGGTTGTCTAAAGAATATCATGTTGTCTTTACTTTAGAATTATAACAGAAATTTTCAGCTTTTGAAAATCTACAGTGAAAAAGATCTTTGAAGTTCACATTCTTCTGTTTTTAAAATTTTCCTAATTATTTTTTGGTTTCAATCTTTTAATCTGATTTTAAGCCATGAAAATGCTGGTAGGAGGAGGACAGTGTTATGAGTTATAGCTTTATGGCTGGCACCAGAGTAACTATTAAATGCTGGTTGTTCATCATGAAATGGTACAACTCACTGTGAACAGCAATAACTCCAAGAGTTTGCTTGAACTGCTGCATTTACATCCTTGGGCCAATTTATAATCCTAGAACTCTATGTCAGCTTTATGCAGAATAATAAGACAAATATTATAGTTATGCCATCACATAAAGTAAACGCTTATTTAAACATGCACCTTGTGTAGAGCTCTAGGCAACCTTGTAAATCACTACCCAGTCTGACACAGCTCTTAGCTAAGTGTGATTTACATATTTTCCTGACAATGCTCTCTCAAAATAAAATTAAATAAATGAAAAATATGGGTAATTACAATAAAGAAAAGGTCCTATTTAAGAATCAAAAGTCCTTTTAAACTTTTAGATACTATCTTCAGGTAAATAATAAAATGCCATTAACTATAGATATGTTACAAGTGTTTTGGAAATAGAAACTGGAAATTATGCCTCATTCTTTTCAACTGAGAAAGATGTGAGGCAGAAACATATTTTACTGAAAGAAACTGAATAAAAAGCACTTTTATTGTGGAAGAATATTAGAAATAATCAAAAAGACAGTTAGGTCAGAAGATAATTGAAAGCATGAGAATGTCAAGAGTAGTGAGATATTCTAAGGGAGGTGCTGTAATCGCCCCATGAAGAGCCATGCTCTTTAACTCTCGTGTGTTTATTATCCCCAGGGAGTCTAAGTAGCTTCTCTAGCCACCCTCCCAAGTTAATTATTTTAATAAAGATATTAAAAAACTAGGGAATATCCGAATACAGTAACAGAACAACGAAGCCTTGGGTGTTCTCATGTGAGTAGAGATAGTAATGATTCATATTATGTGTTCGAAACGGTCAGCAGCAATAAGACCGGCATAAATATGTATGGAGCTGCATAAAGGAGCTTGTCATGAGCTATGGTCTGAGCCCACCGTACAGAACAAGAGAATCAGCAAATCCTCAGCTCAGAAATTAAAAAAATAAATGACCACAGAGTCTATTTTTCATTTTCATAATGTGTATGGAACTGCAACTGTACCCAACACTGCAGCATGTTACTAAAACAAAGGGCTTGAGATGGTTCCGGAAAGCCAAAAGAGCCTCAGACACAATTGGTGGCAGCTCCGCAGCAGCCCTCTGCCTCCGCGGCCAGCCTGCACCCCGTGAGGCAGCTGGCCGGCAGCCTGCAAACCTCCTGCTCCTGGACACCTCACGGATATTGCAACGGGGTGAGGGAGAAAAGGGGAGGGAATCGGAGCCTGGCGCGACTGAGCCGGGATTCTGTAAGGAGTTTAGTAGGGAAGGACGTAGATTTTTCCGTATTTTCCATTCGCAAGCAGGTCCTTGGGAGAAGGCAGGAGTCAAACCAGTTAGTAAAACATTTTGAATCTGACAAATTAGAAAATATTTTTTTGGAACTTTTCTGACTGGGCTTTTCTGCAAGTAATACAGCATCAGCTATGACGTTAACTTTGATAAACACAATAAAAACCGTATGTTGCTTGGCTTCTTCAATGCCAGCTTAATAAGAAATCAAGTTCCTCGCATTACAGCATTGCATAGCTGAATGCTTTTCTGCAGTTTGTGTTATCCTCTGAAGCAGCAGTCACTAGCGGTTTTTAGAAACCAGACAGCAAGGCAGCAGGATTGTAGTTGTACTTCAGCAATTCTTTTTGTTTTTTCCCTTATGTACATTTGAGACAGGCGATCAAGCAAGTATACGGCTATTTATTTGCCACTACTCCAGTTAAAGCTCATATGAACCATTACACAGAAAATTACTTTTCTTTCTCAGTTTATATGCCTGACCTTGATAGCTTTGCTGTTCGCTGGTACCGTTGCCATGGAAATGGGAGAATGATCTTTCTGTTGATATCATTGCATAATTAAGGGTCACTGAGACTGTTTAGGTCAAGAGATCATTTTCAGAGTTCAGCTCCTTGGGAGGGGTGGGAGTGTGTGAATGTTATTGCACAGAAATCTTGTGTATGGGCTGATGTGATTGTTACTTTGTCATCCTAAATTAAACTATGAGCCCCCCTGACTTCAAGCTAAGAGCCAGAAATGTTTGCCAAACCTACAGATTTCCAATAAACCCTGTCTCTGTGAGACTGCTTTTCCTGGGTGTTCCCAGGCATACAGAACTACCAAGCTATGAAGTTCATTGCCACTTGTCAGCTGAACAGTGGTAACTGGGTGTGTAATTGCTCCTGACCATTTTGAATTGTGTATAAAACACAATCACTTATACTGGTAAAAGCCTCTGGTGATGGAAATCTGAGTCTCTCCAGGGTGTAGCTAGCTCACAAGTTTTTTTCCTAATGGCTTCTCTTAAAAAGCTTGACATTTCTACAAGGGCAGTTTAAGAAATAACGAATAGAAGCCTGTCCTTCTCCAGTGGACATCAACAACAGTTTCTTTCCCTGCAAACTTATATACTCAAAACTTCTACCATTTTTGACAGGCCACATTTTCTAGATTGCCAATCATTTTTGTTGCTCGCCTCCAGAGTCTTTCCAGAGGACCACACTTCTCTGGAAATCCAATACCCAAACCCCAACATGATGCTCCATCTCAGGCATCACCAGCATGGAGCACAAAGTAGGGGCTACTTCTTATTTTTAACACATGATGTTCCTGGTTTGACATCCCAGAGTAAGGAAAAGGAAAAAAAAAAAAAGTAATGGGGTTACATCGCTAGCTGAAGTTTTATAAGTCATGAAAAAACAGCTTTATAAACTGTATTTCATTATCATTAATTAAATGAAGCTACTTCCATGTTAACACCTCATCCTTTGCTTTGGACAACTCTTGAGATGTTTAGGGGTAAAAAAAGGCTCGTCCACATTAGCCTCATGGTTTGGCAAGCCAAAATGGACGTATGCTGCCACACTGTTCCTGTTTCCTTTGCCTTTCTTTCTACACAGAGATTTTTGAAAGGTCTGTCTGCCTGTAGTTTCTGGCTCTCTGAGCAGGTCTACATTTTTGATATACCCTTTCTTTTTCCCTGCGTGTCCTTTCTGAACAAGCTGTGCCCTTTCGTATCAGTATTCCAGTCATGTGAATTCTTCCCTCAAATCTCCTGTTATGCAAGGAAAAGCGAACACTATGAGGTCTTTTTCATAACTTCTGTAATTTGACAATCCCTCTTTATTAGCACTGGGTCTGTCATCTTGGTTTACTGCCGGGAAAACAAAGATTTTCACCGCATGATATAATAACTATAAAAAAGATTCAGATGGCTGTAAATAGCACAATAAGACTAATTTTCAGTATATTGTTTCAAGATGACTTGCAGAGATTTAGCCAATTAAAAATAGTAAGTGTTGGGCTGATGTAGATTCATGCCTTACACTAACAATATACCTCAGGATAGTCTATACAGAAAGCTGTCAGGAGGTGGAAGAAGTCCTGCATTGGGAGCTTTGAAAATGGATAAAACAATGGAGACTGGAGTGGAAGAAATAATTAGGTGGAAGTGCTGGAGAAAAGAAGTAGATGACATCTAGCCTGGTCCATCTGGCACCCACAGGCAGGATCTAGCCCTTTGGGACTTTTCCATTGCCTTGTCCTTGGAAGAGACAGGTAATGAGTTTTCTGGGAACAAGCTGTCGTAACAAATTCCTTCTCCTGGGCTGAGTCCAACGCAGAGCTAGGCACTAGGTCCCTGTTAGAAGAAAGGGGGAGTCTGAAGGAACATCTGTTTCCACATATGCAGAGTGTCCAAAGCAGCCAAGGTTAGATTACCCTATTAATATGTTGCTCCTATAACTAACTTTATGGTCATATTTGGCAATTAATTAATTGATATCTTGTCTGGTCTAGAAGCAGAAATAATACCATAACCTTTTTCAACCCAGGACTAGCTCATGGCTAACTCTGTATGGATAAAACCAGACCAGATCCTCCTGCATAGTTTTTGTTGTCTGGTTGTGAGACAAAAATTCTGCTCTTTTCTTGGGTGCTTGCTCTGTAAGGTGCAAACTGAAAAAACTAAAAGGACTGTTCCACCTTTGGAAACAAACCAATGCTTAATAATAGTATGCTAGATGAAAAAGACCTGACCCATTAGAACACTGCAGTTTATTTTCTTCTTAAAACAACAAAATTAATCCCTCCAGACTTCCCAGTCAATCTGCTTTTGTGAGACTATTAAAGAACCCCTGAAGTGGAAGCGGGTAATATTTTCTTGTCTTCCCCCCCCCGCTTCATTTAAAGGAACTCCAGAATCAGCTTTTAAGGAAGAACCAAACACTATAAGAAACAGGGAAGTGAATGGTTTGCGTTCAAGAGATCCATAAATCTTCACTATTGTAAGGATCAGGGCTTATTGTTTTCCTTTTTCTTTTAAGTTGCTTTCATTTTCCACATGGTTTTCTGAGAATGTGATTATTTTGGCCTCTGGCCGTGGTTGTCAGTACCAACGGCTGGGAAATTTGTTCTCTCACCCATTACCAGAGTCTCCCAAAAAACTTTTTCAGCAGCCACATTTTTTGTATTTCCAAAAAATTTAACATGTGACTGCAACAAACAGTCAACCCTTTAGCCTAACTGGAAATGCACCACTGATTGTGAATTTATTATAAATGATTGTACGCAAAAGGATTGTATCATTGCTCACCTACGATGGTGCTCAGCAGATCTTAATTGATCAGCTAACTGGAAATATTTATATTGCATGTTCTTTTAGAGGTTGCTGTGGGAAAAGAGAAAACATATTCTATCAATCAATCACACTGGGGCTGTTCCTTAGGTTCAAGTGATGCTTCAATAGAAACAGAGCATAAAAGAAGCTCAGAGATACACAATATTTTGATGATTAAAGCACAAATATGCAACAAGACTATTCAGTAGAAAAAGCTCCCAGTCACCTTTTAAAAAAAACGACTTCACTAAGAACAGAGAGGCTTTCGGGTGTCTCTTGGGAATGAATACATGTACATCTGGGTATCCGGTGGTACAAAGCCTCTCGGTGCAGGTACCACATATCCTCATCCAAACCCAATTATTAATACTCCTTGGTTGGATGTGGAACATTCTTCTACTGTGAGAGTAAGCTCTTATTATTTTCTTTGATGACTCAATGGCAAAGTTCAGTGGAAAATTAGCGCTAACCTTGGGCTTGAGGATCGAGAAGCAGAGAATGCTGTCTCTGCAGCAGTGTAATGAGAGAATTAGTGTCAAAAAATGTTGGAGAAAGGAATTTTAGAAAGAGAATGGAAAAATCCCACTGCAAATTCAGTTCCCCTGGGAAAAATCATAACCACTGAAAATTCAGCTTGCAAGGACATTATGCTTTAATTCTTTATATTCTTTTAATAGCTTGCATTAAAGACAAGGAGAAGGACATGTTTTAGTTAAGTATTTATTACTTTCTTTGGGAAGTATTTTTTTTCTTTAGTAGTTTTAGGATCAGGAAGTGATGGAGGTGACGTGGGACTTGATCTGTGGGAGAACTTAGCAAGGATTCCTAAACCCCTGGTTAGGTGCTGAAGTCAAAAGTCAATGCTGCCGGCCCCTGGAATTGCCTTCTCAGTATTAAAATTCTTAAGGTGCCTCCATTTCTGGTCATGGCCATAATTTTGTCAGGCTTGATTGGGGTTTAAATGGAGACTTGGATTTCAGTCCCTGCTCCACTGAATATTTAATATAAAATAAGAATTATTAATAAAGCAAGGGTTAAATAGGACTCTCCTCTCCCAGGGGAGTGCCTCACGACTAATCTGTGGCGTACACCTTGTCTTTCTGACCTGGTGAATATTTAATTATTTACTATAAGTGGAACAGATTCAATAGGCAAGAATGATCATCAAGCAGGGAGTCAAAATGCTCTTCTGGAAAAAAAGGGAACTGCAATCCCTTAGGAAGAAGCATGATTTGAGCCAAGACCTCCTATATTCTGGGCAAATGCTGGATCTACTAAAGGCAGCTTTAACTTTTGGGTAGACTTATGAGAAGTGGCACTGCTTTGGCAGCATCTGCTTTCCTGTGAGGGTCTGTGGTAGAGGGCTGGGTATTGTACACTGAGCATAACAGAAAAGGAGTAATGCCACCCCCCCTTCCCACTCACATGATAAAAATCAATCTGAATGTAATTGCTGTTGCAGCCTAGATTTCTTTTTTTTTCATAGCTACAATACTTTTGACTAGCAGTTTCTTCCCTGGATCATAAATGGCACCCACCAGAAAGAAATTATCTGAAGTGTCTGTAAATATTTCTTGTTCACTTTTACAACATCACTTTGAAAGGGCAAATAACATTTGGGAAAATGGGAAATGGCATGTGCAGTAACCAGTGGTTTTGTCTTTTCTTTTTTTTTTTTTTTCCAATTTATTATAGCTGTGTCTAGAAATCACCTGAGATTAAGCTAGGAACTGTGTACGTGCTAATTAAAAGATGTTCCTTGTGCCATCAGCCTTATTGTCTATATTGCCAAGACAAAGGTTAGGAGAAGAAAAAGGTGCATGTATGTTTGCAGGAGTTCATGAGCTACTGTTCAGTGGCAGGAGCAGAATTAAAATCCATGTCTGTCCTTTCTGAGAAGAGAGCTCTACCCGTTAGATCAAGATGTCTAGCAGAGTTCAGAGATTAATTTCATTTGGAAAAAAACCCCAAACACCTACTCTGTGTCACTCATGCAGTGTGAGGAGTAAATGGGTTGCTACGTTAGAAGGGGGCCTGAGGGATTTGACTCTGAAGCCTGTGCTTTGGTTACTCTGCTGAGCTGCCTATGCCACCCACAGTGCATTACTCTACTGAGACTTGGTTGGTTTTACTGAGGAGTGAAAGGGAGCTTGATCCTGTAGATCCAAGTTATATCAGTGGCTTTGGATCAGCCCTGAAGACAGATGTGTATGTTTTTGTTGCTATTCACTGCCTCGTTCACTAAAAAAGATGGGTTGTTACCAGTATTCTTCCATTTTTCCGATATTGGTGGAAACTCACCACCTAAATCGCTTAGCATTCATTTTGCTCCTTGGAGAATCAGGTAACAAAGTGAGCGGCAGCACACAACACCCCTGAATGCCGTGGTCAGAACTGCCATTCCTCAGACATCCGCAGGAATGAAAGCCCGAGTGCCGGTCAGACAGCGTAGACAAAGTGTGTGTTGGAAGCACTGCTGACCTCGAGTGAGACACATTGCCATTCGTGGTCAGAATTGCCGCGTGTGGTTCCCAGCAGCTCTCCGGCTCCCAGCTTAGGGGCTAGTGAACACCACTTGTAACAACTGGCAACCTGAAGCTAAATCCAACTTTCCCCAGCATTAGTCTGAAATGTTAGTTACAGGTTTATGGATTTACTTTGGTTTTATATGAAGTATATGGGATATTGCTGAAAGCGGCTAGTGAAGAGTTGAAGAAACAAGAAGGAGATTTCAGTTAAAAGGCCTGTTTGTCAGGGTAACAATTTTGGTGAATTGTTGTGAAGGATTTTTGCTTTTTTTTAGACAATGTTTCCTCCAATTATTACATAATCTTGGCTTATGAGTCTGAATTAATTCTTACTTCAGCAGGCATCATGACTGTAAAGTGGATGTCAGAAGTCTTAAAAGGATTAGTGCTCCATATATAACCAATAAAATTGATTTGTGAATTAGGGGTCCCCTTCACAGAAGTAATAAAGTTTTCTTTCTGCCAGCAGTGAAATTTCTTTTTTGTAGCTGTCAGTGTAGTCGCTCTGCATCGGTGTGAGCTATCGACAGTGTGCTCAGGGCAATAGCAGAAAAGGGCAAAGATTAAATAAGGGGAAGGGAGCAATCTCAATTGAGTAGGGCTGTTCCAAACCAATTGCAAAGACAATAAAACTATAAGGCCCAACCATGCTCTTGGAGAAATGTTCCCAGTAACTTCAGTAACAGCTCAATGATTTTATATGATGTTGGTAATGAAAATACGTCTCAGAAGTGCTGAAACCTGTACTTCTTGCACACCGGGACTCCAGTACAGCTATAATAATTATTCAACTCGGAAACCTTCCACTCCTCTATTGATTGATTAGTGCACACTTCAGGATCTCAGATGGTGCAAAACACTGGCTAACAGTCCGTCTCTGACTGAGAAAGAGATACAGAAAATATCAAAACCCTGCACTGAAGTGAATGCAAAAGAAAAAAAAAAAGCAACAGAACAAAGTCAATTGAAGAAATTTGGAGTGGAAGATCTCTGGTGAGCAAGGTTTACTGCTCAGGAATTAGAATTAAACTGTAAGAACAGGAAAGGAGAAGAAAAATATGTTTTTTTCAACAGAAGATTTAAAGGGTGAATGCATGTTAAATGGACAGCTTGATTAACAATCAATGAATGAAGTTAATGTTGTTCTTCCAGGAAGTGTGTCAGAAAAATTTTCTAAGGATTTTCAAAGGAGTCAAGCCTGCCCCCCCGACAATGGGGTTCATACATGAGTGCTCAGGGGAGTGGGACTATATCTGAGCTTATAAGGACCAGCAACGTGTCTGCAGAGCAGCCTCTGCACCTCTGATGGCAGAAGATGTGGCCCTGTGCAGTACCAATTCATTGCTGCTTGCTTCTTGCAAAAAACCAAACATGCAAGGCTGAAGGAAATCAAGTCATGCCAAAGTGGTTCTTAGTGAGCGGTGCTTCTGAAGTCTCTGCAGCCCAGGTGAAGAGATTGTTAGTGTTGGGGCAGAGTGAGCAACATCCCTAACCTTAGACTGAATTGATAGTTAGGCTATGTACAGCTAGTAATATCCCACGCGCTTTTCCATATACACTGGATATAAAAATTTAATCAGACTCAAGGTATTTTTGTATTTTGCAGAAGTTGTCTAAGTAGTAACAGGTACATACTTTCAAAAAAATATATTGGCAATCGGAAACAATAAAAAGCAAAACCAAAATTTTTTGTGCTGGTTTTGCTTTGTTTCTAATTAATTAATTCCAGGACTGATCATTCAGTGTATATAGATGCGTAGAGACAAAAAGCTCACCAAACTTAATGCTATTAGACTGCAGAAAAGTAACAATACCTGAGCTTTTAAAAGTGTATGTGAGAAACAGGCTGTTAGGTTGCTTCTAATTTCAAAGGCCAGAGCATGAGAAGGGACACAGAGGAGAAATTTAGAGGGTCCTCTATAAGGCAATGGTCATTCTGTTTTCTGATACATTAGGGCACACAGCGAAAAGAAGCTTTTTTAGCAAGATTTATGAAGTCCTGGTGGGGCTGGACCTCAATATCTGCAAAGTAAGACCTGCCCCAAAGTGTTGCTGCTTCTTGTCACCAATTTCATAGACAATATAAAGCTCAAGCAATGGTAGTGACTTTTATTTTTTTTAAGGTTGCACAGTTTAAATCATGCAGTATTCCTTCTCCAAAAACAACATGTATTTGATTGTGCTCTATATCTTAGTGTACTAGAACTAATCTACTAAAATATTCATGTAGCAAAGAAAAATGGGAATTAAAAAAAATAAAGTACGTGCAGTGTGTCGGAATTAATGTGCCTAGTGGAACATTAACTTTTGTATTTCTAAGATTTTTTAACCTTGCCACCTTAATGGTGTTCTGACGCAGCATTTTACATTTAGTATTTTTCTCTTTTAAAGTTCAAAGACAAAATGAAATAAGGATGGGAAGGGGAGGGGTAAGTGGAAGAAAATAAAAGAGGACCAGGAACAATAGAGCAGAGTCCTTTGCTTGGTGAGTAAAGCTCATAAACAACTTGAACTAATAATTTCATACATAGGATGAAATTCAGAGCGCGCAAGCATAGAGCGCTATGCAATAATTAGGCCAAAAAAAAAAAAAAAAGACTTAATGAGATTTAAGTGATACATATACAGAGCTGACCCTTAGAAAGTCTTAAATGAATTTCACCCTCACATGGCTGCTCTTCTAAATGGATGTGCATGAAACATTAATACATTTGCATGAAAAATCCCATATGTCTTTATTTTGTTTTCATTTTTAGCTGTGAATTTCTGCTGCACATGTGCCGAACCCTGTGCTTAACAGTGAGCAGTCTTCATTAACACAAGATTTCAAAAAATATATAAGGCATTTGTAATGTTAAAGGCTCCTGAAAAATCCAAACTGTAAGAATGATTTTCAAAACATTGAAATTGAGTACCTAACTCTATTCTGCCCTCAACTACAAATCACAGATGAAGCTTTTTATGCTCTGACTCAAAAAGAAATAATGAAAACTTATTTTTGGCAACAAACCAGCTGGGGAAAATTATATTCCAAACTGCAAATTTTATAAAAATTGAGAGTGTGAGAACAAAAGAGAAAAAGAAAAAAGGGTGGTTTGTAATGAAGACAGTTTTACAAGTGTAGCTGTGATGGGCATACTAATCACCTGCTGTATCAGGTTAGAGAGGACATCTAAACTGTCTTGGAATATGAATGTACCTAATCCATCTTCCAGGTGTTGGTGTATCCTCCCCCCGAGGATGTACGTCCTGAGTCCTGCACAGATACACTTTCCTGAAGGCACAAGGGCTCTGTAGGATTATACAGGTCTTTCTGCACAAAGCTGATTGCAAGAGGTGGTCTGCTGGCAGCTCCCCAGTGGAGCACATCTTATGTTAGAGTTGAGGTGATGAACTTTAATCTTAACAGAGGAAAAAAAAAACCCAAAGCATCCTTGATTCATTAAAATAAACTTGTATCAGTTGTTTTAAAATTATATCTTTTAAAATGCATTTTTAATTAAATAGAAGAGGTCAAGCTTTAAGGTTTTCCTTCATTTTCTGGCTGAACAGACTCTTTGCAGAATTAAATTGAATTATATAGAAATATGCATGGCCAAGGACATAAAGATATGAATCAAAAAAAAAAAAAAAAAAAGATTCCAGATTCTTCCCTGTCCCAGATTTCCCTATGAACCTGAAGCCTATGCAGTTCTTGAACATACACTTTTAATCAAGGATATAACGAAGTGTGTGCTCAGGTCACTGAAATGAACAAGATGTCTTGGCTCTAAGTTTAATTAAAAAATTTCTTCATTGAATTGTGTTGTACAAAATTCTCATTTGTTTTATGTTTGTTGTAATTACAAGTGGTCTCTTGTCATGCAGCTCCATGCACTTCTCTCCTGAACCTGTACTTTAATCTGTACCAGGGGGTAAAAGGCACAAGTAGGACATTAATCTCCCTAAACCAACTTTCTCTCTTGCATAGATATTCAGCTAAATAGAAATCTGCTAATTTCTGAAAAAAATGTAGCTTTAGCGAGCATGGATTGACTTTTAGTTTCTCACTACCCATTCCCTTTACTGCCCACTTGGCTTCTTTATCTATAATTGTACCATAGACAAAACTCACTGACATATTTTAAACACATATTTAATTGTAAGCATGTGCTTAAATCCCATGGGCTACAACAGGAGTTAAGTAAATGTTTATAAGTGCTGTGGTAAGTAGGGATTAGATCTATCTGCCTTGCTGATTCAGGGTGTTTCAAACAGGGACAGGTCCCTTCCTTGTGCTTTCTGTCTTGTACCTCCAAAAGTATACTCAGCTACCCAGGAGGAAGTGTTTGTCCTTTGATAGCTGTCACTGAAAATGTGGTGCCGGCGTGTGCAAAGGTTTGACGTCTATTCATTGTTGACAAGCAAAATTGCACTGGGCTGTCTAGTTAGCAGGGTCTTGACAGCAAGAATGTTTTGCCCTGTGGGATTCATGGGGTTTTGAGTGATTACAGAGTGGACAGACATCATGAATGCTTTTGGGTTGTCCAGTGCTGGGAACTAGATGTATAGCACGTCCTGGGAGAAAGTGAGTGATGGCTTATTGACTCCATTATCGGTCACCTGGCCCTGCTCTATTTTATACCTGCCTTTACCGGATCAAGCTGATGTGAAAACAAGCTGTGGAGATGTTTATTGTTTTAATTAAAAAGCCAGATGGATTAGGCTAAGAGCAGAAGGACTGCCATCTCGGATTAAACCAGATGGCCTGGGGGCCCATCCAGCCCTGTGTCCCCACTGTAAAGGTCAAGCAGAGTGATTCTTCTCTGAATACGTACTCCCACCTTTCAGCACACTAAAGATTAGGGACTTCCTGCACAAGTGGCTGCATCAGAATTGTCACATTTAACACTCCACAACAGAACTATCTTCCGTGAATTTATAGGATCCTTTCGCAATGTCCGTAGCATCCTGTGGCAAGGACTTCCACAGAGTAATCTGGTTGTCTTCCTATTTTTTCTGTGATTACACTAGAAACACTCTGTAGGGGTATTACTACGCTACTCTTAAAGTCAATATTACAGGGTATACACAGACACAAAAGTACAATTCGTTAGAGCAGTTAATTAGCATGAATCAGAGATGATGCTCTGAGGCTTCGTAAGGAGAAGACAATTGCATGGGATAAGCAATAATCTTCTTGTGAGTTAAATTCCATCAGTTGTGCCTGTCTGTTGGAAGTGGCTGAGTGGTATTCAGTTGCAGAGAGAGATGTTAGCAACGTTTACATCACAGCAGAAAACAAGTATTGCCTGTACCTCTTCTACAGGGTCCTGAGCGCTCCATGAGGTTTGGCTGCCCTTAATTCCTGTTGCAGATGAAGGAAATGAGCTCCTCATAGAAAGCGCGTAGTTCTTTGGCATTTAATGCAGAAGGCTGTGAAAACACTGAAGAGACCTAACTGTGATCTTACACTTCTAAACGCAATGCCTTTGTTTTCTCTGTGGTTCCTTGTTCACTCTATATAAAATTTGGTCCACAGAATTCAGCTGCTGCAGAAAACTTTCCGTGATCATTTAATTCTCTGGTATACTACAATTTCTTTTTGTCTTCTGCTGTAACAAACATCCTGTACATAACTCATTAAGGCAAAATCAAAAATCCCTCTTATTTTCTCAGTACTATTGGCTTTTCACCTGTCATACCATCTTTTACTGAAATTCTGCCAAGACCTCCAAGCTAAGCAGAGGGAACATATATCAGTAGGGATCTCCAAGAAACACAGGCTATTTCAGTATTTGGCATACGTTTCTCTGAATCAACTCTGAACAAAGCAGGATGGTAGCAGAATAATACTGGGGTGTTAGAGGATTTGCATTTGGCAGAGGTACATCAAGTTTCTTCCCATTTGTGGTGAATAAAAATCCCAAGTCACTTTCTGTAAGAGAAATACTGTGTTGTCTTGACTCAGCTGTAGTGCTGAGCAAATGCATTTTGGATGTACTATACAGTGGGGCTTAGTTTTCCATGTGATGCTGCCTTTGTTTGTGGTTTCTGCCCTCTGTTTTTGACTCTTACACCTGACTCTTCACTGACAACCTCATACTTCACTGTAAAATGAAGATATGACTGCAGTAGTTATATGATCATCTCTCCATCTCTTCCCCTGCACCCTCAGTTACTGACTCTCTATCTGTATTTATCCCATGAGATACCGAAGTTCTGTTATTCTTATTTTCATAGATGAGGAATGAGTAATTAAGAGACTTGCCCATTAAAAGAATTTTATGGCAAAGAGAGTCATACACACACTGCCTTGCTGCCAGGACTTAATTGATAAACTCCCTGGTGTGTGGGCTGAAATTTTTTTAACTGTCTCATCACATTTCCTATTTTCATTTTCTCTTTCAGACTAACAGCTAAAGCTGTCGCTGTTCTCTTACCGATCTTGGGAAGCTCATGGATCTTTGGGATTTTGGCTGTCAATGCCCATGCATTAGTATTTCAGTATATATTTGCTGTTTTCAATTCACTACAAGTAAGTACCTGGTGGGAAAGTTTGCAGCTACCGAACTGCTGCTGAGATCCAATAAATGGATCATTAGTAATGTTTTCACATGCTTGCGTTTATTGGATTTTTTTTTTTATGTTCCTTCCTCTGTCTTTTAAGTCTGTGCTGACCATACAGTACTGGCAATTGTTTAGTCCCTGTTTGAACAAAACTTTTATCCCACTCCTTAGTGTTTCCAGTAGCACTAATTAAATAAATGAAACAGTGAGCTTGAGAAATGAAATTCATTCTTCCAGCACTACGTATGACAGGCAAGATTCTTCAGCAGAGATAGATACCAGAACAATTTTTCAGTTTGAGGCTTCATCACTGAGACTAAATGAAAGTGAACAGAAGTTTGTGGGAAAGGTGGGGTATAAGGAGAAAAGTGGAGCTATTCTGCATGCTGCACGACTCTTGCATGCAAGCAGCTAGCCCTCATCTTCTTAATACACCAATCCAGAAAAATAGCTCTGTCCAACAAGGAATGTAAGCATCTGCTTAGCTTTAAGCAGACATTTCAGTAGAGACATAAATCTGTAAGCGTGTTATAATTCTTTCGCAAATAATGATTACAGAGGGGGAGAAAAAAATGAACTCACATAAATCCTTTTTTGTCTCAGGAACAAGTAGCACTATGGTCACAAAAAAAAGTTCAACAGAGTTCTCCCTGTAAGCTGATAAGAAAAGTTCCAATCTTCATCCAAAATAAAAAACATAAGTTTGACTGAATACACCCTAAAAAAAATAAAAAGGGGATGGGACCTTTTCACTTTCCATTGGACAAAAAGCCCAAAGACAGCAAAGTTCTGTTATGAAAATTTTCCTGACGCTAATACTTTGTTTCTCTAATGTGAAAATTATTGATCTGGTGTTTCCCAAAGAGCATTTCCTTCTGCCTTTATCTTTGCAAGCACAGACAAGAAGTTCTCCTGTTGTCATGAAAACAGAATTCCTGCTTCCTTTCAGCCAAATTTCTTCTTTAGGACCCCAAAGGTTAGGAGGTGCTCTTTTACAGGAAAAGGTCCAGACAAGCCTCATAGTAACCTAATGCTGGAGGTTTCTCCAGTTTAACATGGAGCAGAGTTAGGCCTGCTCTTCAATATTTATAGATCTCCAGCTACTTGATACCTGTTTTATATAATACTGCAAGAAATACATTATTGTATTACATTCTTCACCCTTCTCCTTTCCATCTGTTTTCAGGGATTTTTCATGTTCCTGTTTCACTGTCTTCTGAATTCAGAGGTAGGTAACCAAATGCTGCTAACAAATTTGGTGTTACCAAATTCAAGTAACATGAGTGTAAACCAAGAAAAGACTTTCTCCATTATCATTGCCTGCTATGCCACTGATTTCTTTTTTCTTTCAATTAATACATAACTGTTAGTGACTTTGTGACTTGTGGCATTTTGACCCATGTTTGTCATTTTTTTTATTTAACATAAGAAAAGTTTAAAAAAAAAAAAAAAAGAGAGAGAGAGGAGAAGGCAGCTCAAGACGAAGGAAAGAAGCACTCCTGAGGGCTGGAGGGACTGAGCGGGAGGCATGGGCTGTGCTGCTAAGGGAGGATGCCTAAAGAGTGGGAGCAGGACTCACTCTGGCAGTCCCCGTTGGGGGGGCCTCTGGCTTTGTTACATCTGCAGTTCCAGAGAGGAAAATAAATATTATTCTCAGCAAAACATACTTTTGGACATTGCTCATCAATCCTTACTGGGAAACCAAACAGAGCAGAACATATTCCAGGTATTTTTCTTGGCAGGAAGTTCAGGTTTTCATAGTGGACCAAGAGGCATCTTTTTGCGTTCAGGGTATCTCAGAGCAACTGGGGTAAAGCCAAGGCAAGGCTGATACAAATGGGGCTTGTGGAGACCATCTCTGCTGGGCCTGGAGCTTGCAGCATCCTCTCCTCCCATGGCAGATAGCAGAAAATGCTCAGCAACAGGTATTACTGATAACGAAAGTTTCTTATGAAAACCATTTCCAGCATGCTGACAGGGATACTGCTCCGTGAATACCCACATAGCTTTGATTCTCCCGCAGCTCTTTCTTCTGGATGCTACTAAGTAGCTCTGCCCCACCGTCTGCTGCTTCTTCCTATGCAACACTAGCACTCCAGCTCTTCTGTGGAGACGTTATTATTTATTAATGTTTGCCAATTTATTCAGTCTTAGAGCATTGGTATGATCTTTGCTACAATCAGTTTGGAGAATCAGGACTGACTATGAAATTCTTGATCTTTATTGAAATCAGCTAAAGTTAAGCAGGCAGGTTAAAGGTAAGGAGGAAAAATATTTCTTTATTCTATTCTCCCCCCGGCTCAGAAAGCTTTCTTCCTGGTGTCAAGCTTCAAATGTCTTACATCAAATACAAATATTTGAATTGCTGCCATTTTTCCAGGAACCTCATGAGAAATTAAATTCAGAAACTTTTCAGAATTTGTATCCTCAAAAACCAGTTCATATATAGCTAACATCAACTGTCATTTTTGGAGAGCAGGTCTTACTGGCTCCATCGTATGCTGTGCATATCTAAAATACTTTTTCAGCTAAACTGCGAGAAATCTTCTTGAGAATTTCATTCTTACCATAGAAGTAAAACCCAGATACAGTAAAGCAAAATCTACAGATATTTCCAAGTCATTGGGTAAAAATGAGAGCTTTATTCCCAGTGCGCCTGGGAATTTTAAAGAAGCAGAGGAGAATGGGTCTGATGGGGACTTCAGCAGCCTCTCCAGCAGCGTATGTCCAACATGCCAACGTCACCCCTGACAGCTCAGTCATCAAAGCACCTCGACCTCCCTCAGCAATTTGGCTCTGTGCCTCATTAGCCTCACTACTGCCACTCCTAAATGGTAGTTTTCATCTTTCTTACTGCAGCTTGAGCTTCTCATTTCCTGTTTTAGCTACTATGAGTATAAAGAACAGATAACTCCCTTCCTCTCTGCAGCAAAGGGAAGACTGTAAGACTTATCCTCTCTTCCCCTCGTCTCCTCTTTTGATTAAACAACCTGAGCTTCTCATAACATGTGTTTGCTTGACCTGTGATCATCCTCACTGCTCTCCTGAGAGCTCCCTCCAGCTGGTCCCTATTTTTCCTGCGGTACCGCACCCAGTACTGTAGCTGTGCCAGTGTAGACTAGGGAGGAAAGATTACTTTGTGTGTTTGGCAGACTGTGCTCCTCCTGACAAGATGTTCTTTATCATGACATCGTAACACTGGTCAATCACTCCCAGCCAGTAGTCCTTGATAAATCTCACCAACTTGCCTAAAGAACAACTGTCTCACCATCGTTTCTTTATGCAGCTGATTATTTTCACCTTGGTGCAGAATCTTCCTACATCTATAGGGAATTTCATTCAGCATCTTTAAATAATTTCAGTTTTCCAAAGGCTGGCAGCTGGTTTATGTCCTCGTGGCATCCGAGAACCACCAGGGCTGCGTGAGCTCCGGGGAGAGTCTGCCCAAACGGGGGAGCTTGTGGTCCTGTCTGGGGCTGTATATTTAGAAAATGTGCAAGTGTCCCAGTCAGCTGCTGAAAATCGATATAATGGCACCTCATGAATTCTTTCAAACCAGAACTGCAAATACCAGGGATGTATGCTCATATGCCCTGCAGTTTTGGTTTTCTGCTTTTATTATTTGTTACTTTTAACAAGATGAATGGTAACACAGTCATACTTTGGACATCTAGGAGGAAGGGATAACCCAGATGATAACATGAAAATGTTGCCAATGAAATGAGAAATATGTGAGGTTACACAATGCTTTGTATTTAAAGTATGGATGCTTGAAAAGTAAAGTTAAATTTTAAAATAAGACCATAAATATAAATAAAAATGTAGGAGTGGATTGTTTGCTGGTCTTTAATACAGCGATGTTAATGTGGAGGAAGGATAATGGGGAAGTGATTGTAAGCTACACCTGTGAAAATAAATACAACTTTCTCAAAAGAAATCTTCTATCTGGTTTCTTTTTTTTTCCCCAAAGGTTAGAGCTGCCTTTAAGCACAAAACCAAGGTCTGGTCCCTTACCAGTAGTTCGACTCGCAACATCAATGTGAAACCCTTCAATTCAGACATTGTAAGTATTCCTCTTCCTTTTTTTTTTTTTTTTTTTCTCCCCCCATTGGACTTGAAAGTGTTCCACATTCAATTCTGTTGGAAAGAATAGGACGCAAGAAGGCACGTGGGTATTTTTAGTACCTAACCTAATGCATGGTGTAGACAGGTGCAATCAGCAAGTATTAAGTTGCAGCTACAATATCTGTTTTGAAAGTAAAGGACAAAATTCTGCCTTCTGGTAAACTATCAAATAAAAGTAAACAAAGGTTTATGAACTCTGGAGTACGGTTCAATGAGACTATTCCCACCAATTGTAATGGACTTCATATTACACATTCAAGCAGCATTTTGGCAGTGTATTTGTCTGATGATGATGGCTTTTTGATAGTGTACTTTTACATTTAAGCCTGAGGAATAAACTCTAAAATAAGTCAACACATGAATATGCTTTTCTAGATCTCCTTAAATTTGTTTTTATAAAGAACCAGACTTCTGAAGTGATAGGTGTTATTAAGTGATTGCTGCCAATCACCTTAGATCCTGACAATAACTGTTTAAAAATCCTTCACGGTGTATGCTCTCAGGACTCTCTGACAACGCTGTAATGTAAATAGATGCTTTAAAGCTTTTATTTCATCCAGACAAGAGTGGTTTAGCAAAATAAATAAATCTATTTTCAATATTATTTTGTTTTCCAGATGACTGGGAACAGGCCAGGTACAACCCCCACAAAGCTGAACACCTGGGATAAAAGCACCAATTCAGCCAACCGCATTGATTTATCAGCAGTCTGACAGCAATAAGAGCTTCTCCGTGAAAACCAAGCCATACATTCAGGACCTCTGACACAGTGTCCACCAGTTTTTTCTCACTGTTAATACCAGTAGAAAACTGCTTTTTTAATCACTGCCTAATAAATTGGAAATTGCCATATTGTTTTGTTCAGTAAATAGCCCTCATCTGCTTGCCTTCAAAAGCATAACACATTCTACCACTTGGCTATTAGCAGTATCTGTAAAAATAACTAGCACAAATATACACTGGATGGTTTTGTCAGCAATGATGAAAACACGAGGTACGCAAAAAGGGCTTATTGCTATCTGAATCATTCCGGCTCCCAGAACTGAGGAAAGGCAACATACCTCCAGAAAGATGGATTTTTATGCTCTAAAATGAAATGCTTCCCATTGTGATGTTGTAATGGGGCTATTCTGGTCTTGCTGTGCACTCTCTGTTTACATTTATTACCTTACAGAACCCAATTATCGAAGTGAAGCTTATTCAAAATACATAGTGTGATGATTAATTTAAATGCCACAAGGAAGCCAGGACTTGAGGGAGGAACAAGTTCCAGCTACTCAGCTCCCAGCATGGGCATGGAATTAGCAAAGTTAATATACTCACATGTCTCTATGCACATAAACAGCATATGTAACATGTAATATTCCTATACGTGGCCCATTAGTATGTTAGATATTCCTGTTTACCTCATATCTATAAAAGGCAGAGATGGCTAAGGTTTTCCTATAGCAGTCCACAGGATTTCTATCACTGATTTGTGTCTGCTGACATAGCGCAATACAAAGTAGTTGTATTGCTTTGCCTGAAGCTTTTGGATGCAATCAACAACTGTCCATCAAGTGCATTTCGCAAATGCGCTGTAGCTTTTGGAAATCAAAACCTGGCACTGTGACTTATCTTTCTCCTTTTACTGGTCAAATCAAGACACTGAATTCCAACCACAAAAATATAACACTGATATACTGTGAAGACAGCCAGACTGCAAATAAGTCTTGGTATTGTTACTTACAGACATCTTTTAAATAGGTCTCTGCAGTGTCTTTTGTGGTCTCAAACCCTGCTCAGCACTTAATAGGAAAAAAACACTGTAATTTTTCTTTTGACCAGTGTTTTGTAGGTTCTCAGAAGTGATATTTGGAGCACAAGGGGGTGCAATCTCAGCTGTGCCAACGATGCATCTTTCTAGCTGGGGTTAAAGCAGACTGTAAGCCCCGGAGGTGGTCAGAGTGCCTAGATATGTGTCTTGCTCTAGGATTTACTCAGCAGCAGGGTCTCCAGAGCCATTTCCAAAGATGAGACCCCTTCACAGAGTGGTGTTGCAGCCATGTCTTCGCATCCCCAGCTCTTCCTTCTTTGCGGTAGCTGTCTCCCTAACACACCAGGTATACTGGTTTGCAGGAATTAGCTTTTCTAATGCACTGGGCTATGAAAATAATACAAAAGGAGGGAAATATGCAAATCTTCAACCTCATTTTTTGCTAAGAGGTTTTTTGTTTTGTTTTGTTTTGTGTTTTTTTTTCTTAATTAAAGGTTTGTATCTTCAGCAGCTCAGACCATTTTTTTGGTACCAGTGAATCTAGCAAGATATCTGCTATTGATTTCCAAGAGAAAAGGTATTTGCACTCTAATGTGCAGGGTGGAAATTGTTTATTGGACAGCAAATAAAAGTAAATTGATCTTTAGGGAGCAGAAAACATTCATCAATTAGGACTGAATTTAGCAAAGTGTTTCATCCAAAAGAAATGGAGTTGAAAGTTTAGAAAACATCAATGCATTTCATTTTTGATTGATCCAAAACAAGTTTTCTCCATGTTTCCTTCCTGCCCTAAGAAAAAATGATCTGTTTCAGTTTGGACCAATCTTTTCCACCTCCAGCGCCTCCCCTTCCTGGCCAAGACTTGTTGGTATGGTCACCAAACTGAAACCCCACAGTGCACCCAAGTTTGTCTGTGGCTACAATTTAAACCATTCTAAGAAATTATCTTAGTTTCCCCAGATAGATGCTGGATTCATGCAGCTAGAACAGAGCAGAATGTGACATGGTGCATATCACATATAAACATGCATGAAATATATAGGCTTCTAATCTTGTGTTTTCTACTGCTAAATAACTCAAGCTGTTGACACTAATTCTAAAAAGGAGGGTCAATATCTAATTGCTAAATATCTTAATGTCTATGTCTTTATTTTGGATCTTGTGTATGGCTTTTTCCTAGCCTTTTCTATGTCAGACTGTCTTACAGCTGTGCAAACATACGGGCTTTTCTTGGCTTGAGAATGATGATTTGTTTTTTTCCCCCAAAAGACACAGTAGGAGGAGCCCTTGGAATGTATGGAGGAGATTGTAACAGTAGAGTACTGTGACAGCAGAATTCAGTGTTTGTATTGTGTGTAGACAACATATTTAAGCATTTTTATTTTTTTTTTATACTGGAGCATGTGTTTTTGGTTGTGCTTTTTTTTTTAAACACTGTGACCATGGATATAGATTGAAACCCTCCTTGATCATTTCTCTTCTAATCATTGTATTATAGCCCAAACGGTTCTGTGAATGAACAGAGGACATATGAAAACTTTTTTTTTTTTTAATAAAATCTTAATTTTTAAGAATATTCCCCTCTACACAATTTTCATTGCCTGCATTTCCTCCTGTGCTGATTGATGTACTTTGGTCACCTATGTCACCACCCAAGGTCCATTTGAAAAAGACATTCAACATACAAGTGACAATAGTATAAAGGGCTAAATCTGCTTTTCATCCAGGTATATCATATTTTAAAATTGTTCACCAAAAATAAGAGGAGCATAGAAATGTTTTTGGTGTTATACTTTAGAATGTGACATAGATGTATTATATATTGAGGGAGCATTTATTATCCTGTACCTACTGAGATCCACTGTGGATAACCTGCATCCCATGCTTTAACTTTTGAACATTACTTGTGATGAAGCAGTTTATCTTGTTGTTTATGTCACGTGAGTTTAGGAGCAAGAACACTGTATTTATAAAACTAGGTTGGGGATGGGGTTTCTTCTGTTTTTGATATACTAGTAAAAAACTCACCATGTACAAATGTGTTCCATTGCCATCTAAGTCCATTCTTTTTGTTTGATTAAATGTATTTTTGTTGTTACAGAATGCAGCAAATGTACTGAATAAGAAATGCTCAAATGAATCTTTAAACAATCTCTTCCTGTCCTCAGTCTTTTGAAGCCTGAAAATCTTGTAGTTTATTTATGGGCTTGTATATAGCAGCTTTTGCAATATTTTTTTCAGGGCAGCATCATTTTGTCAATGGTATGAAATGTTAATTGAATGAGATGTGAGTTTTAAAATAGGTAATGTAGCAAGAATGACTTTGCCAGTAAGTACTAAAATAATTTAGTTTTGTTGTTTTTTTTCCCTCAAATAAATAAGAATCTTAATTTCCTAAAAGAACTTTGTTCAATTTTTTTCTTTTGACATGGGTTATAAACAACAGCATAACAGTTATGGCTCCCTATGAGTACTATTGTTGTGATCAAATAAGCAAAGCTTTACTCATATGAGGAGTCCTACTATAAGCATCAGGTGCAGCTAGGTAATGTGCAGATAATGCTTTTGTATTAAAGTTATACCCACACAATATACTGAGGAAAGTAATTCCCTCCCCTTTAAGAAAGGAGTCTATTTTATGAAGCATCTGCTGCAGATTATTTCTTCTAACCCAACTATTCCAGCAACCTGGTCAAGGTCAGGTCCTAGGTGAAAAAAATGACATTTACGGATATGACAAACAGATTCTGTCTCAGCCTTAGAGGGAAAACTGCCCGTTCTACCAGATCTCTGAATATAGAAGTGTGTGTGTACATACATACATACACATAGATACACACACTTTACATATATAAATATATATATTTTAAATATACATATATACAAATGCACATATTTCAGAAGGCTCTTCCTGTCATTGTATCACTTCTTCTCTGCTGTTTTCCCTGGTTGGAGATAGAATTTGCTGGATAGAAGAGGGGTGCACATGCAACAATTAACTTTCCATGGCAGTTTGCACTCCCCTGCAGCCAACTATCTGTAGTAACTATCAACCGCCACCAGCTATCCATGTTTTGGATACCTGGGAGCACAGGCATGGTCAGAAAGGGTGGTGGTTCAGAAATGGGGGGGTGGGGGATGGTGTCATTGCTCTGCTGTTACCCTGCTGCATGACCTTCAGCAAGTAACTTTTCCTGACTATGCGTTTATCCCATCCATGAAATGAAGATGATGATACTATCCTCTTTGATAAGTGCTTTGCTCAGTTGACAAACAGAGCATTTATTATTAAATGCTGATGCTACACAGTAATTTTGGTTCTTTCACCTATTGCTGGCTCCAGTGCTGAGAACAAAAGCATTGTACAGCGTGGCCCCCTAACCTTCACCCGGTCCCCACAACTATATGTGTCTGTGTTAGATATTTAGGTTCCGCTGTGTCCTGTAACAATGGAAAGCATCTGTTAATTGCTACAGCATTAGGACAGACATTTCTTCACTTTTTTCTAGCATCTGCAGAGATGTCCTTCTTACTGTGGCTGCAGAGTCTACCCACGGGAGCATCCTTGCATGTGAAGTAGGGCTAGCAGGTCCACCTGCATGTATGCTACATCAGAGCAAAACCAGGGAATTACTTCAATGGTTTCCCAGAGCTGCATCAAATGGGTGGGATTCCCCTGACCCTTCGGGACAGTCAACTTGTGGCCTTCTAGCAGAAAGAGATCTGAGATTTAGCACAGCCAGTGCAGAAAACCAGCACAAGGCTCAGGCCTCACTTCAGTGGCTCAGACATCGAAACTTTGACGTTAGGACTAGTTTCACCCTATAGCAGGGTAATGGGTCATACTGAAGTGCATTACAAATATTGTAATTTTTATTTTTTTTTAACTAATGCATATTGCATTCAAACTTTATTACTACTACACTTTTATCTGCAAATGATAATGTAAATCCAGAAATGTTACATCTCAAAGAACAAACAGCTCCAAAAGCTTGTCATCATAGGGGTGCAATCCTGTAGATGACATATTTTCAAGGTTAAAGCTAGTTCTGTTGTGATTAATAAGCTGCCAACTGCCTCCTCTATGTTGCATAGCTGTTAGATGTGGTGGGGTGATGATGGAAAGTTAAACAGGAGGGGAACTATGTGATGAGGAATAACTAGAGCAATTATAGCCTGAAAAATTAAAGATTGGAATTTAGATGAGAAAGGTGTTTCATCATCTTTCAATACCCATTACAGAGAAACCTTCCTCCGTTTGTATCCCTCCAAATCATGCAGCAAGGCATACATAAAGGAATGCTCTCTGGCTATTCTGTGTAATATAGAGGGTATTTTTAACATTTATCATTCATGACAGAATAATAAATTAGATAATTTTGGCACTGGTTTACATCATGTTTGCCTTTAAAAATATTTTCATTATATCTATGTTATGCTTGGATGACTCAGTGTAGTATGTCATGGATAGTTATTGCTATAATTGCCCTTGTTCGCACAATTTTCTTTCTCAATAATCCCATATGTTCTTGGAATGCAGACGCCATATTTCATCTTGTCAAGGGTGATTACAATACTAAATGTACCACTGACATCAGCATACTCACCAGGTGCTGACACATGACAGAAATATTGAGTCATAAGGGTGGCTTTTAGACATTGTTCGGTGCATCTTTATCAAAGAGCTTCCTTGACCAGTTGCTAATTTGCTAAGGGTAATTCCCAATAGAGCAGTTGCAGGCTGGCTAATTTACCTATACCAAAGGCAACTGAAATTTTCTCTCCCCATGTTATTTTCTGTGGTTACTGTACAAAAGCAGGCTTGATTGGGCATTGTATGTGTTCCTTTAAGCATGCTCCAAGCTAAGCATTTGCTTATCTCTGTTTACGAACATGGATTAATGAGTAAAACAGTTCAAGCCCCAAAAAACCCCAAACAAACCAAACCAAACTGAAGCACAATAAGCTACTCTGTCACTGCCAAAGCCTTGTTTTAGTTTGTGCTCATAATATTCTGAAGGAAAATGCACATCAAAACACAACAAAATTTTTACCCTCCCAAAGTGTCTCAAGTTAAGCAGCAAAGATTGGATGCTCCTTGGAAAATCTGGGTCTTATATAGTAGGATTTTGATAACTTAAAATTCATATTATGTTGACTATAGCATGTTTCCTTCTGGCATTTTTGTTTCAGATTCTGCACAGGTCAACTAAATGTGAGCACATCTTCTCACTTAGCCAGTCATGTATCACTAATTTGTCATATTTTACCATCTCCAAAAGAAAAAAAAAAAAAAAGGTACATATGGGCATGTGTTCATAGAGAAAAAAGGACACAGCTCAGTCCCTTTCATACTCTCTGCTGATGACTGTGTGGGAGGCTTCAGGATCTGAGACCTGCATCTGTGAATATTTGCGCGGAGAGCTTGCTGCAGCAGCAAAGGAAAGAATTATATAATAAAAAAGCCTGTGGACTACATTTTGCATTTGGTAAGCTGAATATTGTGCTTTTAGATTGTATATTATGCATTAAAATCTCAGATGTGTAGTCAATAGACTACACTGCAAGTTTATGTATTGACTCCATGATGTAGGGATATTTTTCAGTCTTATGTCTTTATATGCCTAAAAGGCTGTTCAGTGTTGCCTGCCACTAACAGCAAGTCAACACACAGCATGCAAAAGGTCTCCCGGAATTAGTTCTTAAAAGCCAGACTATCCATTATTTGGTGATGTTATAAATAATTTCTTGTACCTTCAAACTAAGGGGATATCAAAACTAGTGGCTGATTATCATCTGGGAAAAAATTAGTTTAATGTTAGGAACTCTCTAAGCAGCTTGTCTAAGCCTTTACTGCTAATCAGTTGTTAGGAACAGTGTTCAATCACAGTCTGGAAAAGAAAAGTTAATTAAAGATGTCAAAACTTCTGTGTAGGGCAAATGGTACCCAGAGAAGCATCACCATGCAGATAATGTACATTGTGAGGAGAAGTAAATAGTTTGAGTAAAATGTCGATAACACCAGCAACTAATAGACTAAATCATGCTGGTATGAAAGAGCCATATCTGAAGATCTCACATCCAGAATAAGTTGATTGGTGCTCTGGGAATACTGCCAGCCGGATCTCTTCGGACTATTTGTCTTTTGGATATGGTGGTTATAACCACACACATGAACCTCTACTGAATAGAATAAAGTTTTGAATAGATACGCTCATTGGCTTCAGTGGGTCTTTGCAGCTCTGATGGTGGATGCAGCTTCCCACACCCATTTTGATTGACCTCCCCCCGATGCACCGACTGTCCACACATCGGCAGCAGATCCCGTATAAGTGCAGACATTCCCACCGACTTCCCCATGTTCTGAGCCAGCAAGCGTGTGGCACAGCACAGTACCACGCTGTTTCTCATCAAGAGCCTCTGAGCATTAGAGCTGCTATAGGGTCAGCACAAAACCCCGTGAGACTTTCCTGCTGCCAGTCCTGGATGTGGTTCAGTGGCACCTGAGCGGGTTTCTGCAGCACGCTGCATTGCCAGGAGCGCACGCACTGAGACACACGGCAAGACAGGCAGGGTCAGATGGTGACCCTCCACATTTGTATCAGTAAATGCTTCATCATTACCTCATTGAGCATGCACTCCTCATGTGCAGAGATGGTTTTTTATTCACTGTACATGCATGATATGTATTATATTTCCTGTAACGTCCTTTTTTCTTTCACTGCTTATATTACCCGCAGGAGCAACCCTCCCCCAGTTAAAAACAGAGATTGCCCCAAAGTAGATGGAATTTGCATCATTTACATTTTGCAGGGAAGAGCACAGCATTTCATTGTACAGCGCTGCTGCAGACCCAGGATATATTACATGCCTTATACCTCCTCTCTGCCACAGTTGCTGCTTCTTTCCGTAATACTGTCAAGGAACTTCTTCCTCTCTCTCAAACCCATTATGGGAAATGAATAATCACAGAAAAAGTCATGTCAGTGCATTTTTCCCATACAAAAAGCCACACCAGTGAAGCAGTGTGGTCTCTTCTTTTTTTCCAGTAGGGGAGCAGGAATCACCCGGAGTGTCACAAATCTGGATTTCTGCATTCTGTTCTACAACATAGCTGGAAAAAATGTGTGAAAGCTGCTCTCTGCTTGTCTGCAGGGTCTCCAGTGTACAAGGCATTTCTGCCAAAATCAGTTATTATTTACACTTACAGACACTCAATACAGGATACATTTGTGCTGTAAAATAACTCACGCTGTGCTCTGCCATCCTAAGAGCTGGGCTTATTTAGATCAGAGTAGCCACTTAGGAGGATTTCAATGGACAGTAAAGGGTAATATTTGCTCCATGACTTCAAGAAAGTCACTTCTATAAGTAATTTCTCTTTGAATCCACAGTGGTTGAAATCAAAGGAACTTCTGAAATCAAACTTATTTTCTAGTCTATCAACAGTCTCGACCCATGAAAGGAGCAGGCACTACAAACCCAGGCTCTGAAGAGCCTGAAGTCCACACTTGCTGCCTTGTGCAATTACAGCTCTGCTCTGGGGCACAGCTGTCTAACAGCAGTCCCCACAAAAGCTGGCACATGGAGAGGGACTTGCCTAAGGCAAATAGAAGAAAACGTGAGGCCAGGAAAACATCCTTGGTCCTGTTTCCTGCAAGCACAGCAGTCTCGCATCCAGGCTGAAGCAAGGCTCCCCGCCTCGAGCAGGCTGCCCAGCCCTGACACGGCCCCAGGGGCCTGCTCTCCTGCAGCAGCGCAAGTGCTGGAGCATCACTCGCCCACCGGCACCCTGCATCCCGCTCTGCTGTCCTCTTCCCTCAACCACCTAAATCCTTCTGCAGACTTCATGTGTGCGCAGAGCAAACTTCATTTGTCTTTCCCCTGTAACTGTTACATTAGCCGTAACTCGTAATGACAAACAACAAAACATTTTGTAGAGCAACTTTTAATAACATTTTCCTGTTAAGAAAATGTTTGGACCTATGAACACCTAACTGTTCTTTCTGCAAGAAAAATACAGTCCCTCCTGGATGTGCATCAGTACAATAATTTAACATGGAAAGAAATATCAGATAATTTTCTTCCTATGTATCAAGGCTCTTCATTTAATAGAGCTATTTTTCAGATAACAGACTCAGTAATGGCACTACAAGAAATGCTCATTCAGAAGCTCAGAACAGCTAAACTCAAGTTTCCTTCTGTGTACTATAATTTGTGAAACATTGTACTTTCCAAGATGAAAAAGTAAGAATTTAGAGATGCAGTTAAAGGACAAAATAAAATAAAATAAAATAAAAAAACCCCAAAACCAACCAACCAAAAACAACCCCAGAAAACTGCCATGCAAAATGAGTAATACAAAGGCAGGCTGCAGCCTTGCTCTTTGTTTGGGCCAGGGGCCATAGACAGCACCTCACTTTGTTCTATGGAAGTGATGTACAATGTACACACTGCATATATACATCTTCAAACTCTCCCTGGTTTCCAGCACAGTAGGAGCCTGGCCAAAAATATCTGATTTCAGTCAAGAAACATTCCTACAGAAATGGTGGGACACAAAGGATCTGCTGATGGGTCAGAGTGCACATTGGGGAACGCCAAAAGGAGCAATATTTACTCTTTTGCTAAGTAAGAAATTCCCATAAACCACAGTAGAGTTGGTCACCTGCTCTCGTGGCCAAACCCACTGTTACTCCTTCAAGTCAATCCTGCCAGAAAAAAATACAATTCTCATACATGATAACAGTGACACTAAAGCATAATTACACATCATCAGTGGACCTCTCTGCTTCTGCCTGAGATGCAAACACTGTCTCATCCATGCTATAACTGTTTCTAAAGCTATTTTATTTCTGCCATTGATACAGTTTCAGTCAAATAGAGAGCTCCTGGCCATTACTGACTTTGAGTGAGTTGAAAAGTATAAAAATTTGTAAACTGTGTCTCTTTGTGCCAATAAAGTTGCAATCCATGTTAAACCACCCATGTTCAAGCAGCTTTCCAGAGTGAGGGCTGTTGAAGACCTAGTAGCTTGATAGCTGTTTGAGAACCAGGAAACTTGGTAGAGAGAAAAGCTGAAAAGTGGGATGTGTTTCACGGTACTTCGATGTGCCCCATAGCTGCTTTAACTACGGTGCTTAGGTCTGTATGATTTCTCTGCAGAGCACAAGGGCTGGATCAGAGCTATGGTGCCTTCTTTTAATTGCACAAATGGACAGCATCCTGGTTTTGAGCAATTTGAAACCTAAATTGCTGATCTATTAGTTGCAAACATTTTTTAATCCTTATTTTCAGTTTTAATTGCATTTTTAGTTCATGACATTTTAAAATAAACATATGTAAAACTCCTGAATTCCAGTTATCTGATCTATTTGGCAATTAACATTCTTTTTAAAGTGCATCACTACCACTAGGCACCTCCCACAATGCTCTAAGAACAACTTTTTTTTTTCAGTTACTTGTGTAGTCACTCCCCAAACTTTTCTTAAAGTTAAACTCTGTTTAACTTGTCTGGAGTTATCTATCAAGTGAAGCCAGAGCAGACGTCAGAAACTACAGGCATTTATCTCCTACATGGTCTACAGATACTGCTTCTTTTGCAGTATTAATTTTGGGACTGGCATAGGGAAGAGGTTACGCTACCTCCACTTCTACCTTCTGCTTTTTCTTCCTACAGGTGGTGGAGTTTATACAATGAAATTAATTACAAGTCAAACTGTATTTGTCTAGGATGTGTGAGGCAGGTGGTCCCTGTTTATGATAATCAAATAAGTTCACAGGTCTTGCTCCTTCTTCGTTCTTTCAAGTTGGTTACTTCCCCTCCCATAAATACCTCTTCAGTTTACTTAACTCCTCAGGCATTTCTTACTTGGTCTTGCCAGCACTTACATCAGATACCGTACATGTTCATTTCTGCAATGCCTACATTTTACTTCTTCCCTTTAACATTAGCATCTGACATTGCTCTGCCTGGCTGGGGAGGCTGAGGTTACGTGAGAAAGAGAAGATTGTGGCTATCTATAAAGCTCAAGTGGTAAGTGGCTTATTTGTAAACACTCGTTTACCGAAATCCATACTTGGCCAAGAGCTTTCTGAAAACATCCTCCCGGTGAGCCCAGACACTCTGTGAAGTAGATCCTGAAGTGCTGTGAATTGGCATCAATTAAGTTCCAGCAGCTCGTACCACCTGAGGGCCCGTCTCCGGCAGACGCTCTGGCAGCTAATAACCGACTGCAGCCCTGCTGAGGGCTTTGATTCAGGTCCTTACCTCCCCTTTCTGCTTTCTGGCTCAGGATGGTTCTGGCCCCCTGCTCCCTTCTGGGCTGGCGTGGTGCTTTAATAGGCAGCTGCCCGCTGAACACCACCTCGCCGTGCCTTACTTGCTTTTATGTTTTGAATTTGGCACAGGACGGATATTGGGGCTCTTGATACCAGTTTCTATGGAAGGTATTCTTCCCATACAGATAGATCAAGGGCACAAACTTATAAGTAGCTGGTTTGCATTTATTAAAACTGTTTCTTTAATGAGAATTGATATTGCAAAAATTACGCTTTGCCCCAGCAGTTTCTGAAGTCCTTTGTCAGCAGGGGCACAGAAAGCCCAATCGCTGGGTCCAGTT
Source organism: Grus americana (assembly GCF_028858705.1). Classification (NCBI taxonomy): domain Eukaryota; kingdom Metazoa; phylum Chordata; class Aves; order Gruiformes; family Gruidae; genus Grus; species Grus americana. The sequence goes on along the minus strand of NC_072867.1, from coordinate 11,315,962 downwards.
CTCTGCTATCCTCAGTGCCATGCAATGGGCACAGGCAAGGGAAGATGAATAGACTCCCATAATGAAGGTTATTTCCTGCTTTGTGGATCAAAAACCAGCAGAGTACTGTGGGAATGGCCTCGTCCAGGCCCTGGTTTCAATCCTTGACTCAAGGCAGGCTCTGCTTGGATGCTTCTTGCTACTGCTCTCCAACTTAATTTCTCTCTCTGCCATCTCATAGTATGCAAGGGTGCAACCAGAAAAGGATTTCTCTGAAGCAGAAAACCATTGATCCTGAGATTCACGACCTCTGGATTTGCCCTGCATCAGATATGCACAGCTGTAATTTGCTGCATTTTCATCCAAGTCACAGAACACACTCAGACACCAGCAAGCACAGAGGGGCTGGACCCAAGTCTGCCTCACTCTAACGGCAGGTCAGCGGTTTCCATGGCAACCCAAACTGGGAGCAGCACTTAAAATTGATCTTCGTATTAATAAATTCATTGGCATTCAAGAGAAATAAAGAGGTCCCTTACAGAAGGTTATGTCAGGGCTCCTCTGACATAAGCTACCAGAAAAGCTAATTTAATTAGTGACTTGCCCCAGGCCAGCAATACTGCACCTACTACCCCTGGTTGGACCCAACTGCCTCCAACTGCTACCAGAGACCACGACTCTCCTGGTCTCACATCAGTCCTCTCTGGTCCCCGCTCAATAAGGAATTAAGTTTCCCTGTGGTAGAAGCTGAGGTACCATAATAATAAGCATGACAGAAATGCCCTGATGGATCTACTAGATGATGAATGCAGTAAAACCCATCGCATCTCAATCAAAAATTCATTCACTTCTCTTTAGCAATTGAGGACGTATCAGGAGATTTAACAGAACAGGAGACTGTGCCCTAATCTGTGAAAAGTATTCTCTTGAGCAGTTTTGTGTGCAGTATTTACAGTGCTTACTTGCTATTCATAATTATTATTATGAATACAAATCTTACTGTTGATGACAGTAGTGTTTAGGGGCTAGCAAGAAACGAGGCTACATAAACACGAATTAATAGCCAGTGTCCTCACTGGTAAGTAGGATGGATGTGGAAGAGCAGCACACCAACTCAGTGAGCAATAAACTGTAGGAGCTTTCTTTTGCCATACAGCTGCCCCTGCGTTTACCTGCTGGTCCTTGTGCTGGGACCGTGATTAGTAAAAAGAGTTTCTGGAAGTGGCTGTATAACCTATTTTTATTAATCAGAAATATTTATACAATGGAAATGTCTAAAGGCCAGAATCAAAACCAGAAACCCATGGTGTTGGTGGCTCTACGTACCCTTAAACTTTTGGGGCCATTTTCCAAAAGTGTTTAGATTAAAGGGATGTTTACACTGCCACAAGAGATGGAAAAGGAGGCAGGAATCCAGAGCAATAGCAGAAAGACTTTTCTTCATCCAACATGTTGATATTGTCTCAAAGAAAGAGATTTTTAAGGGTGATGGGGGGAAGAAATAGTCATTTGCTAACACATAGTAAAAGAATGAAATAAACCTACTACGCACTAACCCCTTTTCAAAACATGACCAAGGTGACTGACCCCATGCAAAGTTTCAGTTTGTGTAACTATATGGCAACTATGAAAACAATTAAAATATCTTAGTCTTACTTCTCTCCTAACAGGACTGAAAATATGCTGTTAAACATTTAATCCAGGAATTACCAGAGAACTGATAACCCGTGAATGTCCATGACTGAAGTTAAATCATCTGGCCCTGGCTTCAGTTCTCTCCCCAAGTCTGGCTTCTCAACAGATACTCCTGTAGACAGTTGCGGAAGAGAAAATGGGGAAAGTGAAAAGCAAAGCAGAAACTGTTGCTCTGGAGAGCAAAGTGGAGGTTCAGTTCTGCAAAAAGTAGAGGACAGATATTTAATCTATAACCACCCATCTTAAAGTCTGGTTTTCCTGCTTAATATTTGGGGCTTCTTTTTCTGCCCCTTTTCTCAGCACCCTTTGTGAAGAGCAGCTGTCTGTGCAGCCCGTTTCAGAACCTGCTAATATCAGTCTTGAAGGAACATTTGAGCATCTTCTTTTGGAAGTCATTCTCAAGCAGAGCCTTAAGGCAGGAATCCCATCCAAGGCCCCGAATCCCTCACTGTACGGTAAGATTCCCAGCCACATTCAGCACCAGCAGAAGATGACAGAAGTTTTTGGCACTAACAGCAGTAAGCAGTAAAGAAGAGAAAGACAACACGTTAAAACAGCCAGACCTAGCAGTCAGAAATGAAGAGGATAAAAAGCTTTTGTTTCTGCTTTTTCTATAGAGTATGAATAGTTCCCAAATCTATTTTGAAACATCGCGACATTCAGAAAAAAAAGAAAAAAAAAAAAAAAGAAAAAGAAAAATATCCTCACAATTTACCAGCCATTATATTATTCAATGTTCCTGGAAAAAGACAGTCCTGGTTTATGATCCAAATTACAGATAAGAGCTGGCAACAACACAAATAGGATAAGAAATGTTATTTTATATAAGGAAAGTGGGAGAAAAAGCATGCGTTTGTTATCTTGCTCAGAGCAGCCCAGTTCTCTGTCAGAAAAGGCGACATTTACAATCAGCCTTATGAGGAAAAGTAGATAAAAGAGAAAAATAACAGATGAAATGTGGTTGAGGGGGAAAAGAATATTTTCCTCTCCCTTTTATCTGGAAGGCCAAACCGAGGGAAGGTGCTGTTCTGCACCTAGCACATGTTTAATTGTATGTAAGCGCAGGTTTACTAGAGGAGCTAAGGAGGCTGCAGCCTTCCTCTCTCTCCCAACTATCGCTGCCTGGCAAAGTGTGCATCCTTCCAACACTGTGATGCTGAAACAGATACATGTAATCCAACTCCACCATCCAGACCAGAGTAGCATCCACCTCTATTTTCTAACACGTTTAAATCTAAATGAAGTTAAGACGCTAACACAATGTGAAATGAAGACCTATCTGTTGTTCCAGAATAAGAAATGGGTCTGGTTCCCACTGCAAGAAATTTCTTACACTCCTGTCTGGTAACACCTGAACACGTAAAGCTAAGGGAAGTGCTTAACGTTACGTACATGCATGAACACTATACCAGTGTTGAGGCTAGAACGTAATAATAGTATCCTGTGGATAAAATGAAAATTTACCTATATCTTTCACTGAAAGATTTGATTGCATCAAAAAGTTTGTGTAGCTATTGGTCTTGAATAGGATTTTCTATCTATGTAAGTCACTCCACTCAAGCCAAAAGGTGCCCGTTACGCATTTTCAAGTGGTCCAACTCACAGACCAAACTGTTTATAGACCCCAATTATAGAAATACGCCAAAGAGGCAAAAGTTGACTTTTTGTTCTCCTCCAGATAAATAAATTCTATGAGATAAATGGACTGTAATAACTTAAATGATAAGTATTATCACACTGGTTCCCCTTTTTCACTATTAAATTTGTTCCTGATAAACGTGCAACATTTTTTCTGATTTTCCAATTACTGCCAGCTATAACATGGTAGAAGTTTCCCTTCTTAGAATTTGCAGCCTTAGGATATTTGTTGCTGATGGTACCCTTTTCCTTACAGTTAAGAAGAAGAATTAAAGAAGACTTACACCCAGCTGAACATAAATGAGCCATATACATCGCTGTCACAGTCTGTCTAAGGAATGATTTGTGACTACACCTTCTCTGCTTCTCATTCAGGCAGAAATCATTAGAAAAGATTTAATCAAGAAAGAGTAATGAATTTGATAGAAGCTGGACAGACAAATGAGAAAATCACTTGACTTCTGTTAAAAGATGCTGGAGTTTTTGAGTTACACCCTACATTTTTTATTAAGTTAATATAACCTCAGTTGTCTATTTCAGCTGAACTCCTGTTTCCCAACTATAAGTCAAATTGTAAGTCAGATGCAAGTCTGCTATTCTTGGAGATATCTGTATGCACATATGTATATATCGATACGTATACATACCTTTAAACTTGTAGATTTGAAAATCTGAACTATTTTGGCCTCGGTATCAGAATTTTTTATCTGCAACCTTGCTGCAAACTGCAAATCCAGAAGATCAATCCTGGCTTTGAAATGTCAAGATGCCTACGAAAGCTGCTGGTACTTAGACATTTGTGACTTTTTCAAAGAAATGAGTCTTAGTAGGATCAACAACCAAAGAGAAACAACACTAAGCAGCCCCCCACAGCAGGGCAGCCTGGGCAGTATTTGTACGAGAATGAGCACTGATTCAGGCAATGCCAGATCTACCCTTCTTTATGAATGAACCCAGCACCTGAGCGGGAATACCTGTTTCAAGGAGAGAATTCAGGTTGCTAGACCTGATTATCTCCTTGCATGAGATACCAGCAGCGCTGCTCTTTCACCTCTGGAGATGGAAGGGCTGTCCTGGTGCATTGAGCACACAGACACTGCCCACGTAACATCTGCTTTAATGCAGTGGAAAGAACCCAGCCTAGGAAATTTATGGATTGGGCATGCAACGTAAGTGTCACAGGCATCAGGTAAAGTGACTTAGATGGGGATACATGCCAACACACTCCTAGGAACATCCCTCCCTCTGAGGGTAGTTGGTACTACACCTTGTAGATAAGTCAGTCCTTGAGTAGAAAGGGCATGTGGCCCAAACTGTGCTGAGTGACAACAAATCATAGAATCATAGAATCATAGAATCATAGAATGGTTTGGGTTGGAAGGGACCTCAAAGATCAGCTAGTTCCAACCCCCCTGCTGCGGGCAGGGACACCCTCCACTAGACCACGTTGCCCAAAGCCTCATCCAACCTGGTCTTAAACACTTCCAGGGATGGGGCATCCACAGCTTCTCTGGGCAACCTTAACAAAGCTTCTGAGATGCCAAATGTTATTCAGAGGAGCCTGGCAGAAATATTATAAAGCTAATTTCACATTTAGTAGTACTATGGACAGAAACTGGGCATTCATCCCAGAGGTGAAAAGCCAGTATTTTATCTGAAGATTTACTCTGTTTACTCTTACAGAGGTAATGTATCTCAGTGCTATATGGAGCTAAGTGTATTCAGTACTCTTACAGCACCCATCTCATCCTGCTTGGCCAGAAGCACTCTCTATCTAGCTTTTGTGTTCTAATTAGGAAGTTTACTGGTCAGTTAAGTATTCAGGAAGGAGCATTTGATACGTGAGTGAGGAATAATTTGGCTGCTGAGAAATGTCATTTAACATACCCTCCCACTCCATTTTTTTTCAGGAGCTGGAATGTACAAAGATGTAGGCCTTGTTTGCTTCCATCTCATTTCTGCATTAGCAGCATATGCCTGGTGTAATCATTTAAGATCATCACAGAAAGTGAACAGAATTTTTTGTGGGGGGAGAAAAAGGAAAGAAAAAACAAGACAGGCTTTTTAGGGCTAATACCAAAAATTATGTAGTCAATTAGAAAGTTACAATGGAATGACAGAAGCTGTTCCATCATAAGCCAGTTTTAATAGTCAGAATAATGCAAGAAGGTTCCAATGCTACTCTTGTATAGCAGCACAGATTTTAAAATAATTATTTTTATATGAGCATTTATACAAAATTGGAATCAGACGCATGAGAGTGAAAAATAATGGCTACATCTAGGGTATCTGAAATCTACTGTGTTTCTTCCTCTGAAGTACTCCTCTTTCTGGATGGTCTATAGCATGGAAACTCTGTTGATAATCTCACGAGCATGTTAAGGTTATTGTATCTTATTTGAGGAATGCCCCAAATAAAAAAGAATTTTTAAAAAAACCCTCCTAAAACTTGACTAGAATTTTTATCTTGCATTTGCATTATTTTTTAATTTCCTTGTACTTTTATCTTCCAGCTGAACAGAGGAAAGTGAAGCAGAAAAACCCAGGTTGCCATAAGACTGTCATAATTTGACTGACAGTTTACAGGATGAAAAATTTTGAGATTGAAAGACTTTGCTCATAGAAAGGCTACAGACATTTTGAATGAAAAAAATCTGTGACATTATTCAAAGATAAAAAAATTATTAATACTGTGCTACAAATAATACAAATAACTCCATCCCATTTTAGTTGATGAGCCCTCCAATTTGAAGCCTAATGGAGTCAATTGTTGAAAGACTTCCAACCACTTCAGTAGGATTTCTGTCATGTCTTATTCTGGAACTGGATGAGACATTGACATTTATTAACTACTTCACACTAACTACCATTCTTCAGACTGTTTGCTAAAATCTTGTACAAATGTTCACAGTTTCCTATTCACACGTCGTTCTTAGTTGTATGAGTCAGTTGGAAATGACTAATTGCAAAAATATTGAATACTTACAAAAATGGAATATTACAATAGTATATACATTGTGCTAGCTAGAAAACATTTGGTCACTTATTGGGTCTGTTTTCTCATTTGATAAAGCGTGCAATGAACTAGAAAGATGTGTATCAAACTTGGCTTCCAGTAAAAATTCCAACACTGGAGTAAACCACCCCCACACTTTCATGACCACTTTTTGGGCTTAGGTCAAACACTCGATTGTTCTTGGGTAACAAACAAACAGACCCCCTTCAATCAAAGTTTGCTGCTGAATTTAAGTAAATAATGTGATAATCTTTTGTTCCCATTGTTCATCTCAGTATATGTTTGTGGTTCACTAGTCACCAGCAAGAAGTCCAGAACAAGTCATTATTGTTTAAGACATCAGTTTACAGTACATGCCATTTCACTTCAGAAAAGAAAAAAATAGAAGGCCTTTATACAGAAATGCAATTTCTGAATGGAAATGTAAGAAGAAGAAAAAAATATTTATGGAAAGCAAGCACAGATGCAGTTATCTTCAGAGTATTTCTATTCCATACATGAAAAGAATTCCTTTCTCTATCTCAATATTGTGTTTTCACATCCCCTGGTGTGAATCTTATTCTAGTTCTGTGCCATGCTGATCCATCCACTCTCTAATGAATACATTAGGGACATTACCAGGCAATTTGGAAATATTGAGGTGAAAAAACTAATGTTTTGCAGTGAGGTATATATTCTCTGAAGTGCAACCTCTTCCTCACACTGCATTTTATCATGAAGAAAATTATGCTTCAGGAACAAGGACTTAACTTTTTTAAAAAAGCCTCATGAGTTACACAGCAGTCCATCAGTCTTAAATCATTTACCCTACTCATAGTTCTGTCCTGAGAACTATGTAAATGAAATGCTTCCAATAGAAATATGAAAGGTATGGCTTAAAGGCAGGACTGAAAGTAGTATTAACAAGGTCACTCCTACCCCTCTGTTCTCACTAGACTTGGAGTGGAACGAAGTGAACTGAACCAGTAGCATCAGTCTGGCATAAAGATGATTTTCTGTCAACGAACCGTACCATTCCGTATTTGCTTAAATTCAGATGTAAAATCCTTCATTTTGTCTATTTATTTTTTATTTTAAATTCAAAAGATGTTTTCTATCAAAGTTAGAGTTCCTTGACTTATCTCAGACTCGCATGGTCCAAGAAAGTACACATAGACATCACAGTGACCAAATGCTCGGTGGTAGTTACCCTCAGAGAGCAGAAGGGGAATTTGGGCTGTTTTCATCCTGAATGGAAGAAAATAGTTAAAAGGCTATTGAAGATGATGCTACTGATAGAATCTTCTGCAACATCTATTTATCTAAAAAATGTTTTGTGGTAGGACTTGTCTACCCTTATGATTTTTTGAAGCACAATCCTTTCATTTTTCTCTACCTCTGAGCTGTCCTGGATTATGAGTAAAGGAAACTTCCACAACAAGGACAATAATACTTTTCTATCTCAAAGCATGATGAAACAATGCCTTTATCACTGATTGCACTAGGAACATCATTGACCCTGAATTATATCGCCACAAGATCATTCTCGTAAGATTCTTTTCTCTGCCTTGCAAAACAGAGTAGTGAAGTGTAAGTTTGTGCCGCAGTGTCTTTTGCTAATAACAGAGGAAAATAGCCCTCCCTACCTCATACTGTCATAGTACAAGAACTTCCTTCATATATTGGTATTTCTCTAATCAGAACTTGTCAAATAGTGTAAGTCCTTTTTATTTCCAGGGCAAACTGGAAAAAACCCACCTTGGTCACATTATCCAAGCAAGATGTTACAAAACAAATACACTGGAGACTTGCCCAGTCTAGGACATTTTGAAACAAAAAGCCAAGAGCTGACAGCCAAGAGCTGTAAAAACTTTGGAAAAGTGGGTACCTAATGTTGTTACAAAATCTAAACTGAAATGTCTCATGAAAAATAATTTCCCTTCTGCCTTCTCACAGCTGCAAGTCTTGTGATCCCAGTGAGGGCGATTCATCCGCAGATCACATTTCATCTCTAATAAAATACAAGTGTGCAAAAATAATTAAAAAAAAAAAAGGGAATTGAACCAAACTGCCACGTTTAATGATGTCTGCTACTTACTATTCTTTCATTACCATTGGTCTCCTTCTCTTACATGTATTCATTTTATCCCTTTCTAGCACCTAGTTTTAAAATATAAGCATACATTTTTCGCTAGAGCATCAAATGTTTAGTCCATATATGTGCTATGTGCACATAGTACTCCAAATCCTGATTTCTGCTTAGTGCCTTGTGGTGTATTGTTACACAACAGCAAAGACAACTGTAATAATAATAACAGAATAATTACAAAAGGACATTGAGAATGTATCTATAGAAATAATATTGTTATTGGTAGTTCATCCACAGTTTAATAATTTCGCCTAAAATCACCACTGCAGGTCAGGTAGGAAACAGAAGAAAGAGCAAAAACTTTATACTAGCTTACATATTTGAGTCAAGTTTATGAGTTTCATCCTCATAACAGTCTTGTAAAATGTCTCGTTTAACAGCTGAGGAACTTGGAAAATCCACCTTACTCAGGGTCACACACTTAAGACAGTAGAGCTGAGATTTGAGCCCAAGTCTCAAGAAAGGCAGGTCTTCTGCTTTCCATGAAGAAGCCCTTCGCTCCCCGCTGCCCTTGTTCTCTGTGACTTGTCCAGCTAAGCAAGTACTGGGCGCCTGCTCATCTGCATGGCCAAACCTTGTCACAGCCAGGAGCATGCTGCCAAGGCACGCACGCGGGCTTTGGCCATTGAAGGGGGCATGAACATTTCCAAAGACAGAATTTAGATGCGGAGGAACCTTAAAAGCAGCAGACAGTGGTTTGGTTTGGGTTGGGGTTTTTTTGTTGTTGTTGGGTTTTTGGTTGTTTGTTTTTTTCAAAACAAAGGCAATAGGTACTTGCAAAAGATTCCTCTGTGGTCACAAAGGACAGCTAATGGTTTGCCTTTCCCTTCCTGACCACTCTGCAGGATCTTCCCTGTGACAACACTGGCATTTCTGAAGGTTATGGCACCCATGTGTAATATTATCAAAAGATCTAGAAAGGATAAAGTAGCTGTATTAACATATTTAGATTAATTCAGTGCCTTAATCTCCTAATAGGCTTCAAGCAATGGATGGGTTTCAGTTAAATTTTTGATAGTGCCAGAGAAGCCAAATTTCAAATGTTTTATTAAAAGGAAACAGAAGTGTTGACAGCTTGCATTAGCTGACAGACACTGTAAAGGAAGGCATCTATCTACCCAACTCAGGCTAGATTTGAATTTACATAAAACTTCAGGATTATTGTCAACATTTAAAAATCTGAGTCAAGCAGAGAGAAAGAGACACCTAACCTTTATCCAAACAGTGTCAAACTTGGAGACAGACTAGAATAAACTCAATGCAATCACTGAACACTGATCACTGATGAATCTTCTAGCATTAAAAACTGACCAAACCCTCTTCAGCTTCAAATTAAGAGTGTGATTCTCAAATTTTAATAGGTGACTATGACCTACATCTCCAACTAGCCAGGTGGCTCAAAGTCACAAATGGATTACAGCATGGTTATTCTCTTTCTTCCAAGCCCCCACAAAAGTCCTGAACAGTCCATGGGAAGCAGAGTATCACAGTAGCAGTGGCGTTTCTCCAACTCATTCAACAGGTCCCTGCTTTTCATTGCTATTCTAAACTAAAGAAGGGGGAAAAGCACTAAAGACTGTATGTTACACTCCAAAACACAAGTATACTGAGATGCAACCTTGAGTTAAAAAGTCAAGTGAAGGTCCCTCTCAGTTTTACAAAAACCTTTAGAAAAAAAAGCAGAACTCTGCAAACAGCCAAATGTTAACAGAACAATCTAAAATCTATTTATTACTGGGGCAAAGAGCAAGCAGCTCCCACACGTCCTGGCATTTTGGCTTGAGACCCTTCTCCCAGGCAGGCATGAGCAATCACGACTATTATCAATAACACGAGTTGGAGTACTTGCCCGCTTTGTCTCTTCTAACTGGTAAAAGCAGGGCAGATAGGGCTGGAGCACAACGTGTAGGATACAGCGTGATCTGCTCTCAAGTACTGCGAGCTGCTCAATGTTGTGCTTAAAAAGAGCACTCAGAGCTGGCCTTTTCATGCCTTTTGTATGAGACAAGAATGGATGGTGTCAGCAGGTGGTGGCACTGGACAGTCTCAGGAGCACAGAGCTGTCACATAGCACAAGGCAGAGCATTATCTTTTTGGCCTGATTATTTTTTCTGCAGGTACTTTCCTGAAATTATACAAACATTTCAGCACGATATACAAGCAGAGAATCATTCCTCATTTACTGAAGGATAAAAGGCATTTGATCACTATCTCCATATGCTAATTAGATCCTATTCAATGAACAGCATGGGCACTTTTGTGATTTTTGCTTAAACTGATTTCAAGCCTAACCAGCGTAGGCATTTTATAATAGGCTGCTGAGTACTTAGCTGTATCTTTAGGCAGTCAGGTTCAATTTTTTCATGCTGTTGCACTAAGCATCACAAGGTCTAAAGGATTTGAACAGCTAAAATCTGCTTTCATAAGTGACTAGGCAGCTGGAAGCCCAAGTAGTAAAAGGCATTGAACAGTCCTTAAAGTCAAAATCACATAGGCACAGTCATTAAAATATACTTAACTCCTCAAATTCCAATGGATACCTAGCAAATTGTTCAAAAAGCAACCATAGTTCAACTTCTACTTTCAAAAGGTGTTTTTGAAGACACAGCTATGTGGTTTTGGCACCGTGTCAATTAATGATGTGACTTAGATTCCTAAATCAGCTAGAAGCTTTCAAAAAAGTTTCCTTTTTCCTTTCTGTAAAGTGCAATTTATAATAATATTTGTGTGTGTGTGTTTCTAACATAACAGGTGTTACTTATTTAAACTTTTAATGTGTTATGTCTTTACACGGTTGCAAACTTCCCTTTATCAGAGATTTCAGTGCAATATTTGTTTTGTATGCTCTTGTTTTTGAATTTTAGTCTCTAAAACAATAGTCAAATTGTTTTCAGTATTCTCTTGGCATCCTTGCAAAAGAAAAAGAAATCTCATTCAAGTCAAAATGGTTTTTATTGTCCATTGATCTGTATAACCAAAACCTACAGCAACTAATTTCCCAGATTAAACTAATAAATTAAGATTGCCTCACTAGAATCCTGACTATTGCAAAAACAGGCACTAAGGAAAAGAGATTTACTGAAGTTAAAGTGAGCTCCATTTTAGCTACATTTTCATAGCTCTTTTGGGCAGGATGAGCTGACAGTTATCAGAATCTAAGATAAAGATATATGATGTTTAGAAATGGCATCTAAGTTATTATTCCAGAGAACGAGCAGAGTAAGTGTGTTATTAATCCTGGGTCCTTAGGCCAACTTAATTGCTGTCAGTAAATCCGTAATTATTTATGTAGCTTCTTTACAGTGAGTAACTAAAGGATTGAAATTATTTATCACACGGTTGCTCTGCAGAGTAAATTCAATAATTATTTTTTGTGAAAATATAGTGTCTGAGAGTACATTTACTTGGGGAGCTTCTGTTGTCACATGGTCATTATGGTATATTGTATTCTATGTTCAGCACAATATTTTGAGTGAAAGTGTTAGTTACCAACCAGCCCCTGTTAATGTGAATTCATCTCCACTTTGCATGAACTAGGCAGAACATATATATATATATATATAAAAACTGTTGGTATTTAGTACATTGCAAACCAGCAGGGTTAGGTTTCACTTTAAATTAGAAAGAAAATTAAGCTTTGATTTGCGAGGTCAGAAAGTGACTTGGATTGATTTGCCAGTCAGAATATCTTGGCAAACTTTCTGAATTATTACTACCATGCTGGCTCCGGCATCATTTGGTTAAAGTCTGCTGCAGCCAGCCCGAGCGCTCCCGTTCACTTTGCATTCATGGGAGAGCTGAGGTCCAGTGTCATGCAGTATCCCCCCAAGAAATTTTGTATGCAACAAATCCGGTTTACAGCTTCCACTGTAACAACCACCATCTTCCTGCTTTTGTGGCTGCAACATCTTGTCCAAGGTTGGAGCCAGTTCTTACTGAGATGGGTGGATTTTCTGTCTCTATTTACTTGCCACCAGCAGCAACCAGAACAAAATTGAAGAATCTGTTAATCTGACAAACTTGCCATATACAGGATTAAATTCATACTCTTGAACAGCATAAAGAATGAATTGTCTGTACTATTCAGAAGTTCTCAGGCTAGGGATATCTGTGCAAGTCAGAGTATCAAAAATAATGTGAAATTCAGCAGGATTTTATATATATATATGCATATATATATTTAATGTTATGGTGCTAAAACCAATTTCTACACTTATTAATTTGAGCAGATATAAGAAAACTCCAGACAGGCAAAGGCTGAAGGTGAGGAAAAATGGAATGGGGTTTTTTTGGGGCAGATGAATTAGATAAAGAGACTAACAAGAACCTGTAACAAGAATCTGCAACAATTCAGACTGCCAAGATGACTGGTTTATTGCAATCCCAATTTTGTAGCTATTTCATAGAAAAAAAAAAATCAGAAACTTGAACGTGTTCAAATCACTGTTGTTGCTGAAGGAAGTCAAAATAGCTGTACTGTTATTGCTTACCCACCTGGATGTCCTCAGACCCAGGAGATATATCACGGGGAAGGGCATGGTTGTACTATAGGTATGTGTAACACAACTATTGACCTGAGCCTATCTTGCTCTTTTGTTAAAAATACAACACTTTCTAATTACAAAAGAACAGCCTGAAGACTATACAGACATGAAGTATATCAATAATGACACTAAATGGAATGTCCAGAATAATACATAAATTACCAGTAATAAAGACTTTTCAAGTATAGTGAACACCTATGAATAAATGGCTGTACAAAGTATAACATACTAAAGGCTTTGAAGATACGGACAAGCCTTCTTATTAGCTCTTGGACTGTAGCAGTGATTTTCAAGAGATGAGAACAGTCCCTCTAAAACCTCTGCAAGCTTTAAGTTAAAGAGACTCCCTGTTGTCCTTCTTTTCAAACATGCAGTTTATTCCAGTAAAAAGAGGCCAGGAACTCCTGAGGAGAGTCTGCCAGAATCCAGAATTGCAGCAGGAACTAAGGCCTGCTGTTTGCTTCGATTTTGCTACTCATTGCAAAGAAAGTATTAGAAGGCATTAGTTATGCTCTGCAATCACGGAAGCTATTTTCCAGCCAGGATTTAGGAAACCAGCAGCAACTTGCAGAAGCCAAGCTGGCATAGCTCTTGGGAAGTCTTCCTGAAGGCCATCTACATGGAGGGGAGGGGGAGAGAATCTGCAGAATATCATCTGGATCTGATTAAGGAATTTAGATGTGGCAATAAATGAATAATAACCACTACAGAACACAGTAAATGAATAATTCTGCTCTGTGCAAAATCCTCCGTGTGTTTGTTAAACATTTAAACACTATGTACTTTTCATTTACATTTAAATTAAACTGGAGTCATTCAGTTCTGAGGCAAACATCCATGAAAGTTGCTGAAAGAGTTTGCAGTACTTCCAAATGCAAGGTAATAATAGTATTGTCTTGCAGAAGTAACTACATGTTCCTGGAAATGGCAACCAACTGTGATTTCTTTAGTGATCTAATTGGTATGCCATTGCCTCTATTATTTCATTTTGCTCAGTATGAGCATAACCAGATGCTGGGTTTTCAGAACAGAAAAATGATGCTTTAGATGTGTGAAAGTGAAGGGTTGGAAACATGATAAAAGCAATTCCCCCAGGATCTGGTAAGAGCTCAGAGCAGAGAAATTAAAGAAAAGTTAAATGATACATGTAAAACTGTTGTCCTTGAGATAGCGTACAAGCCTCGGGAACCAGACGACAGCCCAGTCAAAACTGACTTGGATTTAAGATTCATTACAAACCGGAAACTCAAAAGAAGTTAAAAACGCAGAAAAAAAATCTAAATTATTCTTGGTTATGTTCAAGACAACAAGGTCCATTTTCATATAGAATAAACCTCCTGAATCGCTATACATGGAGAATAATGTGAAAAATAGTATGATGTCACACAGAAAGGTTCCCAAACACAATCGAAGATTGAGCCTATTCACAGAAATATATTTGGTACTAACTGGGAGGAAAGCAGGATTGAACCCCTGGATCTGTTATTGTTTGTATCCTGCTATGAACAGCAACACATCCACGCTTCCAAGAGGAGTTACCTCCGTTAACTACTAGCATCATTCCCAGACTCTTGTGAGATCACCAACAAATGCCGTGGACTTCTGGAAATCTCCTACTTCAATGCTTAGATGTGCATTCACTTCATGTTTTCAAGAGCTCAAAGAAACAAGGATCCTTCCAAAGTAAATATATAACATTAATGCCTATCTGCAATTCTGCATAGGAGCTGTAATCGGAGAGCTGCATGGTCAGGAGGGACACATTGCTTCTTGGTCATCAGATGGTCCTCAACAACCCTCTCGCCTTTCAGCTACCAGGAAGCAAGAGGACTGACTTTGTGGACGTGTATAGCACCCAGTCCTTATTTCATACATACTCAGCTTCAGAATTGTAGCTAAATTCAGAGACATAGCTAAATTCAGGAAGCAGAGGAAGAAGGAAGAGGAAAATGTATACAATTACATGTTATTTTAATGAGCATCTCTGGCTGTAAATCTAATCTAATTACAAATACTGGTGAATATGCATAGCAGAAAGCAGAATGATCAAATGTAAAGAATGATGCCATATCCTACCTGCTGCTGAGAGCAAAGGGCTGCAGACAAATTGGCTGCTGTGATCATGGGGTCTGCTTTTACCTTATAACTCAAGGTCTTAAACTTCACTGAAGCATCTCGCATTGGCTCAGGCTATGTAGTTAACTAATTTAACTGACATTTTATTTTAATTTCTTTGCTACAAGATCAGCCCCTATTGCTCCTCTGTGCCATCTGCAAGTACAAAATGTTATCTTGTCTTAATTTTAATTATTACAACAAGCCCATTCCTGGTATAAATTCTGGCAAAATTTCAAATCTTTGCAGAAAGTCAGGACAAAACTTATGGCCGAGTTAAATCCCACTTAAACTTGGTGAAGTTTTGAATTGGATTTAACTGTGGCACAGATAGTCTGCTACACTGTTCGGAGTAGATATACATTACACGGGATTCTAAGCTGCTGCCCAAATATTTCCCATCTTATAGAATGGATCAATTTTCATCCCTAAGATATATGCTCTCACATCATTAACTTTAAAAAAGTCGATTCTGGAATAAGCATAACAATTCTGGCTGCTCAGTTCCTCTGTAATCACACACAACACAGGATAAATACATAATGAGGTTATGCAGATATGGGGAAACTGGCACGGTACCGATCTGATTATTAGCTGGCTGCTGGTAATCTTTGCAATATAATCAAAAGCGAGAACTGCTTCAGATCAGCTGCTAAGTTATCCATTTTACAGAATGGTGGTGGTGGGTTCATGTCGTGCTTTTGTATAGATTTTCTAATGGGAACTTTTAGTCATTCAAGGTGAGTCTGATGTGTTGACTGTTGTGATCCTTGAAGGTTGGAGCAGCTCAGGATCATCTTTCAAGCCCCATTGCCCTCATGTAGCATTGGTACTCCTCAGCTTGAATTACAGCATATTCACCCGGAAGAGATCTCCTGGTGCCATGACTGTTCCCAGCAGCTGTCCTTACAAGCCAGTATGTTTATTACAAGGTAATCTATTTAATTACTTTCCTTATTTTTTGCTTCTTCCCATCCCAGTGAGTCAGTGAGCTGAACTTGTTTACAAAGAAAGCGGTGTTTTGTGGATTATCTGTAAAGCTTAAACCAATGTATCTAAAGTGGTGCCAAAAGCTGCATGGACAGGCTAGTATTGGTGTAACTGGATTATTTTGGATTATTCCTATTCAGTGTAAGCAAATGCAGAGATTGCCTCTTCACAGGGAACTCAGTGGCTAAGGAACCCTTTGAACTGTCTGAACTCTGCCCATCTGAATGCACCCCGAAGCTGCTCCAGTGCAGCTTTCTCACCAGCTTTTAGGTAACGGTCATGAACACACACAGAAGTCACAGCCACGCTAATTCTTCAGTGAACTCGTCTCTCCTGCTTGTTACCCCCAGGTGAACATGCATTCCCTGAGAGAAATCTAGAGGTTTTATGAAAATTTTTATTCAAGTCACATAAGGCAGAACGATCTGAGCAAGAAATAAAATCTGACGGTAGAAGAAGGATTGCAATGTGCTAGATCACATAAATTGCTTAAACTACTATGATTAACAAATAAATCTATACACAATTCAAAGTATACTTTCAGACAATTCGCCAAGGGCTATAATCACATACTGAGTTATTCAGTAAGTTCCAGTCTGATTTGCTCAGCGCTTTCTACAAAGAACATTATTGTGTTATCTCAGCCATATTCTTTTAGTTATCAGTCCTAGGGTTTTTTTTTCTTCCAAATCTAATTCTCACAGTTATAAGGGTTCCACTCTGTCTCAATATCTGCAATTATGGTGTAATAAAACGTATTTTATGTGATCAATATCAAGAAGCACACTTTTCTATGTACTAGAAAACAGGAAGGAATCTTATTCCCAGCTGTACTATTCCCAAATGCAAAGCATCAAACTCATTCATTTTGTGTCTCTGGTTTTATGATAAGCTAAAACTATGTATTTCTAATTTTAAAAGCATAACTAATCTATGCAACCAAATGCACATATTAGCCTAAATAATCAGGAAGTCATCACATTTCCAGGCATGTCAGGGAAGAATTTGTGAACAGATTAGAGCAGGACTTACCCACAAGAGCCTTGAAAAAGTCAGTAGGATAAAAAGCTGACAGAATACATAACTATCACTGAATGTTACCTCTAAACTGTCTGAAAGTCTTGTGCATAACACTGTCACAGTATAGAGAATTAAACCAATTTGAGCCCCAGCCTGCACTCCTGATGGAGGCAGTTGGCTCTACCTGTTCAAGGAGAACCCTTGGCACAGGATATCGTATTGACATGTACAAAGAAGCCGTTTAACCTTGGCTTATGACTTTCATATGTAAATCTAAAGAGCAAAATTGTTTCTGATGACTTTTGAGACACTTGATGCAATCAACAGTATTTCTTCCTTACAGATTCTCAAAAAAAAGAAAGAAAAGAAAAAAAAAGACAAAAAAAGGACAACCTCATGATACCTCACAGGACACCATCATTTGGTTCATACTTGGCTTCCCCATGAAGAAGTGATAAAAGGTTCATCAAAATGACTTTTCTGATCAGATGTTAGTGATTGCATTTGGATGGAGGAGAGGCAAAGGATCTAGAGATATGCACAGGACAGAGAAGATACGTACCTGGATGTTGCACAAAGGAAGGAAGGGGCTTACTAGAACTGTGGATGTATATTTGGCAGCTAACCCAATTCTCTGCAAACTAATACAATGACGAAAAGCATGATACTAAACACTCAGCATTGCATTATAATTTAAGTAGCAAAATTTTATTTCTACAGGTTGTCTGACATGGAAAAAAAAATAAGTTTGTTGTATATAAAATATGAATTTTGTCCAAGACAAATCAGCTGGGGGAAAAAAGCAACCTAAACCAATTTTCTGATGGACAAAAAGACAATGATTATGTTTCAGATCTGGTAACTTTGTTCTCCCACCTTCAATTATCCATAATCCTCCCCCCACCCTTCAAGATAAATGGAACCTTTTGATTTTACAAAGATTTATTTTTATACTCAGTCTCCAGTTGAGAAAGACACCTGTAGCCCTGACAAACATCTCCAGGCCTCACTAATCAGTGCTTTTGTTTTCTTTACAGCAAATTTAATACTAAGGTTGAAGGAAGAGTCACAGAGACCGATGACCTTCGTTTAATGACAAATAGGAACAACAACGGGAGTATCAGCAGAGGCTGCTCCTCACTGATTAAACAACACGCTCTAAGCCCAGCTGAGATAGCTCATTTGTAAGGGTGAGAGGTGAATTCAGCTTTCATGTCCATTTAGTCTTTGATATGTCTACCTAGCCTAAAAGCACAGGCTCCAATTAGTGACATCAATCATCTATCCCACTACTATTATTTCACAGCGACACCCTCATTTTTGATAAACCACAGAACAGTCCTAGCTGGTAGCAAAGAGATTGTCCTTTTCCCATTTGGAGTATGACTTCAAAATAATATTTATTGTAGGCAAGAAGTACTTTCGACAGATATATCTGCTAAACGGTCTGGGGAAAAAAAATAAAAATTAACTGTTGAGAATAAAATGCTGAACCTATTAATTAAAATGGGCTTTTATGGATATAATCATCTATGAAACAAAGGTGCATAACAAGAAATGATAAGAAAATAGCGAACACTAACTGAGAAAGCTAAAGACTGCTGTAATGATGGGCTAAAACAACTATAGATCCCTGATCCCAAACGACTGGATGGCTTTTCTTTATCAGTATGGTTTTGAACAATTCTGGAGAGCACAGCACTGAAGATTAAAATAATTAAATAAATCAAGCATATTCCTCAGAAGTTTTTTTAAAACCTTAACTTGGAATGCAGGCATTTGTGTTTATTAAGGTCATTTCAAATAATATTTTAAAATTATATTTACAATTATATTATATTATATTTAAAATTATATTTACAATTCAGTATCTTTTCCCTTTTCTTCCCTTTCCTTCACTCCAAAATACAATAAAAGGTATCTGGAACATGTGTTATTTAGTGAGATACATAATTTATATTTGCTGATAAATTCTATATAATTTTATCATACCATACTATTATTTCCATTCAGTTAAAAATTTCCAAGACAAAGCCCTTAGTTCACACTCAATCCAATTTGCACCAGAGGAAACCCTGAATAACTTACTTCACAACAAAACATACATCAATCTGAAAAATATGTTATTCAGTGAAAATGTAATTTATTTTTTTTTTTACTTGGGAAATCAGTACACAATAAGCAAAGCAGTTACTCCACAATCCTTCCTGTCTGAACACAAAAATATGCAAAACGCACAGTAAGAGAGCCCCTACTGGAAGCTAATGAGTTTACTTGTTACTGTAAACTCATGCCATCACGGTTTTTTGTAGACCAGCCAGGAGAAACACTTCATAATATGGGCTTATAATAAAAAGCTCTAGTGTGTATTACTGAAAACCTATGAAACCTGAAATCACAACTGTGCAGATTATCTCAAGAAATGAGCACAACAGGTTTTTGAAAAGCAGTACGACGTGTTCTCTCCAGACTTTCTAGTATATTCCAAAACATTCCTCTGAACTCTCTAATTTTGAGACTAGTGGTTAGACTGGCTGAGAAACAACATGCCTCTCCTCCCCCTTCCCCACTTTCACCTACACGCAGGGATTTGCTGGCCAGCACATTCCTCTCAGGGACAAATCTCTGCTTAATGAAGGGGTTAGCATCTGTTCTTTCTTTTTCCACTAAAACCAAAATGCCTTATCTCCTGGGGTTTTATTGATCTTATTTTTCAAATAACGCAGCCACACATTAAATAATTTGAAATAATCTAAATGCAGAGCCCTTTGGCTTTCTTGTTCTACTACTTTGATAATGACAAATATTGATACGGTGCATTTTACTGTCTCATAAGCTCCTAGAGTATAATACCAAACTCTAATGAAACTCCAAAAAACAGTTGTCAGGCCTCAAAAAGGGAAACCTTGCTGGACCTTGGCTGAAAGTCTGGCATAAGGCTGTTACAAGATACCATGGGGAATGCCAGATGATGTCCCTTCCGCCTACTCAGTCTTAACCTTCAGGTCTCCTGCACAGTGTTGAATCTGCGCTCCTCCCTTAATGACAGAAGAGCTCATAATCGTGTTAGAAAGTGAGGGCTGAGAAAGCCCATTAGAAAGCACAAACCACCATTCGCTGCTGCACATCATCTCTTGGTAACTAATGCAAATGAGTCCCCAAAGATGTATTTACTGAACCAGACAGCTGTACAAGAAAAGAAATGGCAGCATATAGCTTCTGCCCGTAGGTGATGGTAAAATTGAGTTGCTTTTCATAATTATAGTGGTGCAGATTTAAGAGAGAGGAGAAGAACATTTGTTCTTTGCTAAGGTTTAAAACCAAAGATTTTAAACTCTTTCCCATCATGATGCTTGGCAATAAGTCAGACTAACCAGAAGTGGTACCTAATTCATCTGTAATGCCAGTCTGTATCAATGGCATTTCCTTAAAACAGAGAGGGTCATCAAAATGTAGTTCATCGAATCAATGCAATTAAAAAATGGCAAAATATTATAACCCATTAAACACAAAGTGATTAGGATTCTATGCTTGTAACACAGCACTTTTGCAGCATAAATGGCATCCAAACAGCATGGTGTCACACAACCCTGTGTTATGAGACTTAGTGAACCTCAAAGCAAACTCTTTGCCATTTTCCATCCCCCAAACAAAGTGTCAGGCAGTACATGGAGAAGAAAGCCTTTGCTCTACTTGTTCTGCATCAGAGCACTTGAGCTTAATGGACTAAATTCTCCGTGCATCACTTGCAATGTTGCAGATGCACTGCCTGGTGAAGATAAGATGCAGCTGTTAGGCCTCTTGTGTGTACTAAGTTTGTAAGGGTGGAACAGTCATGTCTTGCTGGAAATAAACTTGGCAACATTAATCTTAGTGAAATATATAAGGACAGAAAACTAAAGAGTTGCATATGTCTTTGCTTTAACACAAATATAAAGACCATAAATTATTTTCACATATTTTTCAAAAGTGCTTTTCATCTTCTTGGCCTCCAAAGTGTTTTATGACCACTGATTGTGATTCTGATTTTATGAAGAATTTAAACTAATGCTTAGCTTTTAGCACATTTCAGCTCACCTGAAATCGGCACGGCCACTCAGGACACGGTTAATTTTCACTGAGGCCGATGCCTTGCTGGATTAGACTGAAAACCTTCAGTGCTTGAGATCATTTGATCACTGCTGAGGTGCTGAACATAGTAAAGAGGATGTGGGAAAAGCATGGAGACTGGATGATGCTCTGCAAGTATTTCTCAGCTGGGGTTTCACTGGACTTTTTCCTTATGAATTTTCTACACATATTTCCACTTCTCTGAGCATATTCTTTGCAGGAACCTGGCAAGATTAATAGCTTAATGTATGGACTCCCACATGTCTGTGTCAAACAGTTTAGAAAATTTCTAGACTTGCACATTTTAGAACAACAAAAACCCCCCATGTAACCAATACACAAAGTCCAAGCTAATTTAGGAGAGAAAAATTCAAAAACTGTTATTTGACATAAGTATTTAATATCCTTAACATATCAGTGCCAGCATTCAACATTTACTTGCCTTTTTTTTTTTTTCTTTTTCTTTTTTCCCCTCTTCAAGTCTTGGCTTCAGCAAATGCTAGAAACCAGCTGTGGATCACGATTACATGAAATTATTTTACTTAGTGAACACTGGGTCAAGCCATTTTCCAAACATGTCAACAGAAATTTTTCATATTTCTTTTAGAGTACCAGGCTGATTCTAAAGCAATTATAGTCCTGACAATGACGCTCCAACTGTGTCTCAGATTTTTCTTTATATTTTTAGCAGCAGTTTGACTGAGAAAGTCTGAAAAATCCCCAAGGCAACTTCAAATACTCCTCTTCTGACCTTATTTTGCCAAACTTAATTAAAAACAGAAAGCAAATTGTTACTTATTTCCACACTGGTTTTTGTTCTTGTTGTGTATGAACTTAAAGACAAAAGGAAGTCGATGCTTTCACAGTCATAAATCCTAACTCACGTTATCAACAAGTGCTTCAAAGTCTAGCAGCTGATTTGAGAGTAGATTCAGAATGAGTGATAAAGGCTGTGTGTCATTTGCGTTTTAACAGCAGCTTTGTCTACTGGTTTTTAATATGTTGTGGAGATTAATTCTCTGAACTACCTCTGTAACTAGTTTTCCTCTTTTCCCCAGTTGTTTCCATTCCTATCTACACAATTCTCCCGACTTCACTAGCCTCAGAAACCTGGGCTTTTAACCTACTGGATGATAATTTTGGAAGTCCCAGTCTCTGAACATAGCAGGTGGTAAATAATTTTTGAGTGCGTGGCTGAGAAATATTGCTCATGAAAACCAAGGGGGAAGCCCTGAGGAAACCCGAAGATGCTTTTTGCTGTTGGACGTCTCCAAGACAGATGTCCAAATTTGGCACACTGAGCTCTACAGATGGCAGGCAGAGCCCTCAGGTGCAAGGAATTGTGTCTTTGCTAATGCACTGCTGGACATAGAATTGTGCCCTCATCTGCAATGTAAGTAATATCTTCTCAAAACAGGCAGAGGAAACCAGATCTACTTACTGTAGAAGTAATTGGTATGCATTATAAAGAAAAAAACCAAACCATCTGAAGTATAATTTCAGCTATCCTCTAGCTCTTGCCTTGGGGGAAGAAAATTCTGAGCCTTACATGTAATTTTCCCTTATTTTGAGGAATACTTCACTTTGGTTTCAAAATTATTTGCAGGCCACATTAATCTGGTGGGCTCTCAGTTTTATTGGTAAAATGTAGTTACACTAGAAATAGCCAGGAAACTGCATTTTGTATGCTCCAGTAGAAAGAAATGGATGGGAAGGTTCCTTAAGTTCCATTTCTCTCATTTTCAGGTTTTGATTCAGCTTTACAGGCATTTAAATCTGACTGTTGTTTAATCACTTTAATAAGTACTTTCCATTCTTTCTAGCCTTTTGAACATATTCTAAACAATTTTTTTTTTTTTTTTTTTTTAAATCTCAAAGTCCTTTTTTATCCATTTTGAGCCTGGCTACTTCGAAGCTTTAAAATCTTGTGGACCTATCTTGCTATGTTATCATAAAAATTTCATACAGGGAAGACAGTTGAAATTTTGTTGTTGCAGTTACTGGTGTATGACTGGCACAATGCCATCATATGCAACATCTTCAGCATAGGAAAAAGGAGAGGAAAAGCCTAGGCAATTGCAAATGCAACTAAGATAAACTGATAAATGTATTCTGTCCTTGTATATTCAATACACCTTTCTTACCATAGCTCAGTATTTGGCAAGCAGAGTGCATACTTAGCTGAGAAAACAGTATTAAGCCACAGATTATTGCATTTTCATGTAATTTTTTTTTCTCAAGAATTTCTCTAATAATATATTTTAATTATGATGGAGTGGGAATTTAAACTGCAAAAGGGATCCCTGAACAAGCCCATGACAATACTCCTGTTTGGGACGATGACCACTTTATTTTGCGTGAGCCAAGTCCACTTCTGAAACAGGACATGGAAGCACATACCTGAATTTAAACATCTGCCATGCAGAAATCAGAATCTGAATTTGTGGCAGAGATTCCCCTTACGATCAAGGGAAAAAACCTAGTGTTTGTCATCTCAGCCTCACAAGGACCTCTGCCAGGGGAATCACGCACTAGGAACATCTCTCTCTTGCCACCGACTACTTAGATGACTAGTTCAGATGCAAACATGAACATTGTCACAAATTTATAATTAGGTGACATGAAGCCTCCCAAGGAGCCTGTAGACAAAATTATTCAGGAACAGTTGTCTCTTGATGAAAAATGCTAAAGGCAGACAAGCCCTGAGATCTGGGACTAATTAAAGAAGGGATTGCCCTCGTGCAAAATCTGCTCCTGGTTTTGTATTATTGATATTTATATTCCCATGACACCCTGGGAGTTTTGAGGTACATCCTTGCACCTGCAGTACCATAAAACCATCCTCTGATGAAAATACAGAAAATGTTAATGTGTATTATGGTGTACGTGACTGCAAGACAGAGAAATTGTTTACGACAAGGATCACTTTCTGTAATGGGTTGGAACTGGCCTCTCCTAAGCTAATCTTGGGGATAATGGGAGAATTATTCAAATAATTCCTTTCTAAATGAGGTCTTCTAGCATATAATATTTTATTTTTAAAAATACAGGTAAATTTCTCACCTTTATCCATTTGGGACTAAACTCTTTATTACTTCTTTAGAGATATTCAGAATACAGCTGTCTTTTACACAAAATCCCTTTCTCACTATGTTGGCAGTGTAAGAGCATAAGAAAAAAGCAACAAATAATTTACTCCCAGTTTAATGCTCCTTTAAATGGCCAGAAAAGAGTTTCAGTGCAAACTACACTTCAGATCTATTGCTAGTACCCACCAGCACATCACGAAAAAAGACACAGCTAAGATTAAAAATAATAATCATAAAAATCATCTATGGAAAAGAAACCATCTAAAGTTGTTATTTAGTGGCTGGCACAGCAAATGCATTCCCCACCTGAGCCTAGTAATGAGTCATCTAAGCAACTCAAAATGAAAAGCATATAGAAGGGATATTAAAAAAAAAAAAAAGAATTTAGAATCAAAAAATAAATAAAGAAGATGATTCCAGGCAGGTAAATACTTCAGTAGATTACTGAAGGGGGATTAATATCACTCTTATCTCCAAAGCAGAGAAGTTAAAAGTACATCTGGCCATCTGCTGGTGTTATCAGTATAAAAATTCATGCTAAATGACAGTCAGGAGATACAAACCAGACCTTTTTTTATTTTATTTTTTTTCCAGATAAAGAGGGTCTGAAAATAGACAATAATAACTCAGTGTGTGAGAACATGGACTGGTAGAAAGGTAAAAATACAAAAAAAAAGAATTCAGGTCTCCATGAGAACTGTATCTATATGCAGGCTTCATTTCACACAGTTTTAGAAATTAAGATTAAGGCGTGGGATGCAGGGTCATAGCATTCTGGGTGCTTTGAAGCATCTTTGAATTACATTGTAGGTCAGATTCCTCCAGAGACAAGAGAGAAAGTCATCTTCAAAAACTAGAAAGGACACCTGAGAAATACAGGCTGAAGAAATCACATTAACTACAGGGAGGGAAAAAAAAAAAAAGTATAGCTAAAAAGAAGAGACTACTGGGGAATATTAATGTGTACATGCTACAGCCTACATGACAGTGCCAGAGGAGGGAAAGCAATGCTAATGGCTTATTGAAACTAGATGTAGATACAAGTGTGACAGATAGTTCTGCAAATTGCAGGAGGTGTAGCCAGAAGATCCTGACTTAACCCACCAGGGAGTTAGGGGATGTCAGTAAATTCCAAAACCAAATCCAGGTCCAGACCTCCAATATCAAGGGCTTCCGTCTTGTGGCTCTGGGTCCGGGACACTTCTTATGTTGAAGAAAATAAGAAAATACCTGATCATAAGAAAATGAATCAAGATAATAAGAATAACCAATAACTAAGAGAACAGAGCTGCCCTTCTGAGACTGCAGAACATTTAAATTCAGAGAAGAGAAGGATTCCCAGATGGTGAAATATCAAGGGAAATTGCTCTGTCTGTAGAAAAAAGAGGATGAACAATGTGTCAGACAATGGCTTTTCTAAAGGTACGATTATAACTAGATCAGAAAGCAGTATGATACATGATATGACAGATTTGCTAACGTCTATCTACGACAAATTCATTTAAATATGCTAGTTGATGTGATGCTGCAACGTGACAGCACCCACCCAGTGCAGACTCACGCGATGAGCCGTCCTCTCTGGCATCTGGTGGGAAGAAGTGGGACGACTGAAGAATTTGCTCAGTGTGAGCAAAGCCCTTTTGCCACAGGCCACGGTGCTGCAGTGTAGACAACTATGAGACACTGCAAGAAGTCTTTGCAGGATCCCAGAAGAAGGAACGGTGGCTTCATCCAGCCATCACGTTAGGAGGCAGACAAGAGGGAACGAGGGATGAGTGACCAAGAAAGGCAGTGGGCCTCCACGTCTTGAAGCCTTCTGATTCAGAGTGATAACTTTAGGAAAGATCTGAATTAATCTAACTCACGATACTGGGCTCAGTAAAAGAGTAAGAGTGAAATTCTATAGCCTGATTTAACAGTGGCTCAGGCCACATGATGTTAGACTCCCTCCAGGCCTAAAAATCTATGAGGGAATAATAAGTTCAGCACAAATGTGGTAATAGCAGAGAAAGACTCAGATGAAGTGGTTTTAGCCATGAGAACTGATGCTGGGAACATATTACTTAATGCAGGAAAGAAGTGAAATGGGAAGAGAGGTTGGAAATCATGAGAAGAGACAACAGAGACAGATCAACCTGCCATGGGCTTTTTATGTAATTATATTAGATGGGTCAGAAAGGTCTCCAAAAGACAGTTCATTTGTTACAGGCAGAATCAAGAATGGCTGATTTACAAATGAGAAACAGTGGGACAGAAAGATTTCTGGTTTGTTTTAGATTTTGTTTGCTTGGGTTTTTTTAAATCAGTTTCCAATTTTTGCAAGACAATTTTTGAATGAACATTTTTGCTATAATCAGACAGATCACTTCATGGAATTAGGGCCAAACTGGCAAACCTCTGGGTACCTAAAGGTGAACATACATGTCTAGCCGGGTTTGCAGAAGCTCCTAAGCAAGTCAGGTAGACAGAATGTCAATGAGGAGTTAGACATCTGCTAACACACTTTGGCACTTGGCAAATGTCAGCGAGTGCCTATCTGAGCTTTCAGGCGCTTAATACTCTGCAAATCTGACCTCTGACAGCTACTGGCTACTATAGCCAGTCATGAGCCAGCAGAAGAGGAAAGCCAAAAATAATATATCCTGCTACCTTACGTTACACTGTTTGAATTTCACCCACAGGCCTGGATGCTTTACATTATTTTGAGCTATGTCAGATGTACAACTGCTCTGTGTAGCAGTGGTAGCCTGAAATAGTCCAGCAACACAGCTAAATCTGGTTCATTTTATAAAATTCACGGTGGTAAAGTGAGTGGTATGATGGCCCTGAAAGGTTTTCAGTAATACAGACCAAAACAATCCAACATCTAGAATAGCTCGTATGCTTTTGTAACAGCCAAGTGAAGCCATGGTGGAAAAACATAATAGTGACACTGGTGCAACAACAACAAAATACCTCTTCATTTATACATATACATATACTGTTAATACTCCACATAAATCTGTTTAAATACAGGTATGTTATGACAGATCCCAGCTAGACCTTCAGCCAAAATCATTAAAAACTGTGATTATTTGTGTTTCAACTAATAAATGATGACCTCAGAGATATCCTTATATGCATTACGATTCCATTATATCTGCACAGATTATGTAACTCTATCTATGATATATAGTGGTAATTTATAGCAAATCAGGAAAAAGGGTAGCAAACATCCTAAAATAACAATTTCTGCAGGAGTACTTCTAATCAACTTCAAAATCCATGCACTTGAGGTATCCTTGAGGAATTTAATGTGTTTCTTGTACTAATGATATTTTTTCTGTAAAGTTAATGTAGTAATTTTCACATCATTTTAATGTGTTGCTACTGTTCATTAAAGCAAAGATTAAGCTGCCAGATGATAGCATGCTATTAAGTCTAAAAAAAAAAAAAAAAGAAGAAGAAAAGGAATTAACTATTTTGACACTAACCAGGCATAATTAATGGCCATCTGAAGTGGGTTTCCGAATACTAGTAGACAGTTTGTTGACAGCGGGATGAGAAATTCCATGAGAACAAATGTGTCAAATTGCATTTGAAGCTCATTAGAGGTTTGTGTAAAATATATGTAAAAATTGTGTGATGGAAATTTTAACTTCCAACTCTTGTGATTACACCATGATCTATGTATTTATATCAACTGATATATCAACCAACTGCAAAAGTCTGCTAAGCAATAGGGAGAAGGAAAAAAAATATTTATAGGTAACCCTTGCCCATCTGAGAAAAGAACAGGGTGAAACTTTTTTCAAAAGACTTAATGGTGTACTTTTCAAAACCAATGATGCCTACAGCAATGCCTAATACGCATTTTTCTCAGCTACTATATTTAGAGAAAAAAATTGTGATATGATTGTTCTGCAGCCAGAAGTAAATGTCAAGAGAACTCACTGGGGGGTGGTTGGATGTGGCAGTGCCAGTACTTAACTTGAGAAAGAAGAGAAACAAGTCCTTCTGATTTTGTTTTAGGCCTGAAGCATCTGTGATACCAAAGACTGATTGCTCCTTTGTTATTTTTAGTGCAGGAGACAAATGTAGACACATAGATCATATAAGCACTTTGTCAGTGCTATGATTTACAATGCAGCCAGGTGCTAATCACATATTTAAATACAAATATGAAACAAAACATACAAATTGCTACCAAATCCACTGCTTTTTTCCCTGCTTATATTGTATAAATATAGGTAAAAATGAAAACAGTGGAGGTTTCTGTGACTAGCTAACTGTCAGTAGCCAATAAGGAGAAGCCAGGATTCAGACCCCTTCCTATCAAATGTATCAATAATGAATTATTCTATCTGTCACGATGACAGACAATTAACAATGCTATTACACACATGGATGATTTTCTTATAGAAATTAATTTAGGTAGAGCATTTCTTTATTTCATGTTTTGATACTGAACGTGTACAGAAGGGCAAAGAGCCAATGACGATGCGGCGAGCCCGTATCTTAGAGCACGGTGCGTTAATAGAGGGAATTGTGCAAAATACTTGAAGTCGATGGCCTTACACATCTGTTTAAACATGAATGTGTGGGCCTTGGGTCTGCATTTTATACCAGCTACTCAGTTCCAGCAAAAATCTTCTGCTCTTTAGTTGGCAAACTCTGTATCAGCTTGCATGGCTGGAGTAACGAACAGCACAGATATTGTTAATTTATCTAGGCTTTTCAGCTCCGCTTCCATGACATATGATTTTAATATTTCTTTGAAGTACTAAATTTCTCTTATACCTTTTTTTAACAGCAAAATAATCCATCTCAGACCTATTCATCCTTCTTATTATTCTCCTTGTCAGGTATTTGTACATCTTTACCTTTTGTAGGAGTGTCACATGAAAGAATAACCTTAATAACAGAGAACATTAATAAACACCCTTACATGCCTGGCTTTTTCAGCTTCTCTAATCCGCACTTTGTTCCTTCTTTCAAGTGAGACACCACACAACACTCACTCACCAGAAAACATTCAATTTAATATCATGTAGGTTGTCTTTGGAGTCGAAGCTTTCCTCAGCTTCTGCCTCCCTTAACTTAATGGAAGATTTTTTTTTTTTCTCCTTGTAGGAATTCTCTGATGAGCTCAATCAAATAAAAGGGCCTTTGTGACACCCCTGAGCCTCTGCTACCCCAGAGCCCATTTCAGTGAGGTGCCCGGAGCACACATGGCTTTAATCACACACCAGTCTGCACTGCAGGGAATGAAGGCTCACATTTTAAATGCTTCCCTGGCCTCAGTGGCTTAAGAAACATTAAGACTTGAAAGAAGGAAAATAAAAATAAATTAAAAAAAATCTTAGAAACCATCCTTAAATTGCAAATGTTTTCAAAGGTTTCTGCACCCTCCTGATGGCACTTTGGTTTGAATGATTTTAAATGAAATGCCATGATTGCATGTTGCCGATTATCCAGGCTGCTGGTGGTGGTGTTTGGTCTGGAAACCAGAGCCTTACCCTCGTCCCTCTCTGCAAGCAGCTATTTTCCACTCCCCGCCACTGCCCACAGCCGTCACTGCTGCTCTCTGTAAGACAAAGGAGAGAAGCTCTAACCTGAATTTAAAGCTAATCAGAGGATGAACTTAAAAGGAAGTGAAGAATAAATCACATTAAACTGGGAAGCAGCCAACATCTCTTCTGAAAACTAAAGGTGAAATCTCAGCCCCGCTGAAGTTCCTAGCAAAACTCTCCTTGATTTCAACAGGATTAAACTCATCATGACTGTAAGTCCTTCGTGGCCTATCACTTTTTTTTGCCATACGGAATGAGACTTGAAGCTGCATTAAAAGAGAAAGCTCCAGCACACACCTAGAGAGACCTGTTTTCCCAGCATACACTATTACGTCCGTTCCTCTAAGGATCCTCAGCTTTATTGGTGATTAGTTTTAAAATGTGCTTACAGAACTTGAAAATAGGCCTCCTGATCTCCAATTCTCATTGAATTTAATTTCTCCACAAAGTGTTCTTAATGGTTTGCAGAAGTGTTCCTCCCTAAAATGACTCAGGAGAGGAAATAAATGCATTGCTTCCTGGATGGCAAGGGATCGTGGGGGGAGTGGGAGGAAAAAAAACCCAAACTACCAACAATCCCCCCTTCCATTAAAAAAAGAGGAGTCAGTAAATGTTTCCATGTCTTCCAGTTATAAATTTGATCCAATGGGTCACTAAATTAAAGCAATGATAACTAAAATCAACTTTTTGTGCAAAAAGATGAGATAAAAGAAAGTATAAAGCTCTCTGCTACGTCAGGGTTGTTAACCATCTAGAGAAAACAGATTTCCAAATCACCTATTGTACCTTAGATGAATAGCAGCTTGCTTTCTTTTATGTAATTGAGATATGGCTTTAGAGTTATAAAGACTATCTACTCTTCACCAGAGGGACTTGGCTAATTATTAGTAGTATTCAAGCTAGTAATACTAATGAATCCAAATCTCCCTGGCACTGTAATTGCCCCCAGCTATTTGACAACATGCTACAGATGTTATATAAATTGCTGGAGGAACCTATTTCTTCGTATGCTCAATATAATGAAGAGATGGGGCTTTTCTTACTGATCTTTGGAAAAAAGAATTTTTAATGAAAACAAAACTCTTATTCCATCCTTTCATGGCCTGAATATTCTTCCCTCTCTAGGAGAGAGAAAATGCTGAATTGATTCAGAAAGGAAGACATTTTTATAGGGAAAGAGACACTTTTACCTATCTTTTAGTACCAATTATTCATATCCAGCTGATTGTTATAGCTTTGGTTTCAAGAGGATGGATTATTACTAAATGATTTACAGAAGCACAGTTAAAAATGGATACTTATTCTAAATTAAATTGAACAAGAAGTATAGGCTTATATCTCAGCACTACAGGGGATCTGAGATCACTTCCCCACTCTCCCACACACTGATCTGCGCGAGGAATGAAACTGTTCTGTATCCCATTCCCTGTGGTACGGGAAGGGTACCAACCCGTCTTCTTCCCAGCTATTTTTTGCTTCCTACATAAGAACAGTAAATGCTTTGGGATGGTGATACACACGTTCAGTTCTGAGTGGTACAGGCCCCAGTCTTTGAAAAAATCTTTGCCATCACACTATGATAATTAATAACATCATGCAACAGAACTGGACACACTTGGAGAGACCAAGAATACCTTACCAGAAATCAGTTTAGATACAGGTTCTACAACAATGAAATCTCCCTTTGGAAACAATGAGGAGAAAATAGTATTATAGCTTTTGTAGCTAACGAACCTTCTTGCCACAAAACAAATGAAAACACGTACGAGTTTAGTCCCTAGAAATCTCTATTACATTCATTGAGCCATTAAGTCTAAAACATTAAAAGCTGATCCCCAGAACATGGAGACACTATGCCTGTATTAATGGTGATTGTCAAAAATTGTATTTTAATCAGTGTGCGATACAGCTGAATTCCAGTAAAGTATCTATTTCTTTATTTGGATCAGCTCAAAGCCTGAAGATCACTAATTGGGGATTCTTCCACAGACAAAATTCTTTCCTCTGCCATCAGAAGATGAGAATAGGAAGCTGTGGTAATATTGACTTACATGTATAATTGTTAACATTGTACTGGAAACACCACAAACTGAAGCATTATTTACATTAAAATAAAGTATTATTAACACTGTATACAGTTTCATTTTAAGAAGATATCAGTAGTAGCCTCCTCTGAAAATACAGCAAAGAAAATATCTCTCAAAGGTGAAGGCTGAAGGAATGAGATGAGAGTCAAAAGAAAAAAATATTGGTAATTTTGGAATATGCAATTTCTCATGGAGGTATTTAATGAATGCACATTACTTGAAATCCAGGGGAAAAGCAGAATTTCGATCAGCTGGGCCCATTGCTCCATATAATTACAAGTCAGAATTCCTGTTCAGAAAAATCATATTATTGAAAATATCATCTAGTGTAAAGTGTCTTAGAGTCTCTTCCCAACAGGTAACCCACAGTCTCAAGTGGAATCTCCAGATTAATTTCTTTGCAAATTTGCCATATCCTTTCACCAGAAGACTAACAGTTCTGGTGGTCTCCCAAGGAATCAGAGGCTTCAGTGCAGTCCCACAGTGTCCCTGGTCCCTTCAAGCACGCAGACAGGCCTATATTTAATCACATTTGCAAGCCCATATGATTCAGCATATGCAGAAATATCTGTGGAGCTGGGATCTACATTTTACTCTAGTCAATCATATAATCTCAAAATGAAAATAGCATCTGACAAAAACATACCTCTTCAGGTAAAGGGGGCTTTTTAGTGTTGTTCTTGTTTTAAATGACACTTCTATTTCTTGTCCTCTCTGGATTTACCAAATCATTTTATTTAATTCTTATACATCACAAGAGCCTGTGGCTCCAGCTCAAACTTTGACATTGACTTTATGAGTTCTTAAACATAAAGTTCTTTCTAAATTGAGTTTCATATCTGGGATATGAAAATAGATCACTCAATGTTAGCCCATCTTTTGCTGTAAAAATAAATATACTAACAGCACTGAGTACAAAACAGCTGAATTAGACACTTCGATATTCAGGGGAAATAAGGATACTTCAGCAGAACTTACAAATGTATCAAAATATGTCTTATTAAAAAAACCCCAAACCAACCAGAAACAAAAAGAAACCACTTTATATCCCTAATACATTATACTTATTGAAATTTTTATATTTTCTGTTGAACCAGTTGTTGAGTACTGTTAATTATTTTTCATTACAATGAAAAATAGAAATTAGAATCAATTCACACCTTTACTTTGTGCAAGATCTCAAGTCAAATAAAACATTACCAGCTGGTATGACAGTGATCTCTGACTCTTCAGAGAAAGAAAGCCTCAGCAGGATCTTAAAACAGTCTGTTACTTGTTTAAGGTAACTAATGTTTTCCTGCTGCTGCTGTAGTATGGACCACTGAATTATATAATTCTGCTATGATCTGCAGAGCTGGACTTTTATACAAGTGTGTGGATGAACCACATTAATTTGTTCATGTCAGCCTTCATTGCTAATTTTTGGTCTCTAAATGCGGACAAAAGTCTAGCTTCCTTTGAAACATAGTTTGAGATCTAAGTTTAAAGTGCCATTATGAGTTTGACCCAAAGGTAAACGCAAGAATAGCCAGATTTACATTGTGGACTTTGAATCGGAGCTCAAAAGAACTATATGACTTGATACTCATCCTTGTAATATGAATAAAAAAATCAGCGATAAAATACAGTCAGTTCAGAGAGTGTCAACCCAGTTAAACCATTAAAAACTTTCATCTTTTCAAAAGGTAATATATACATAAACGCCATTACAATGTGTAATACAAAAGGAGAAGAGAGCCAAAATTGCATTAGCATTTCTCTGTAGCTCTCTATGCAGATTTAGCCACCAACTGAGCCTACTGTGATTCTTTTTACATTTATAAAATTCCAAAGTATGTGGTGTGCCTTGTTTCTACCCCCACATGAATTTGTGGATGAGTTTACAATTGCTTACCAGCTTAAAAAGACATTTTCTATGTAGTGTAAACTCAAACCATACAACGTTTTGCTCTCCTTGAGGATACTGGGTCACACACAGGAGACAAGATGCTCCCATCGGTATCAACTTGGCCAGCACATGCCTTTAAATGTTGAGGCCCCAGGTGCAATTGCCATGGGCAGTGACTTCTGCACGAGGTATGGTGCTGTATATAGCTCAAGCTTAAAAAACTGAGTGAGTCTCATGGGAAAGTAGTTGAAAAAAAACCCCACCAAAACTGGCAGGAGAGAAATTACAGTCACTGTCTACAGTTGACAGTCTGATACAAGCTGGACTCTGGACAAGTTGGAGCTTGTCACTGAACAACTGGCAATAGCAATAACTATATTTCTCGGATGAATGGGATAAGACAATATTAATGTTTATCTCAAAATTGGGAAGAAAATAGCATTATTTGTTTTACTAGCTCAGTCTACCCTGTTATAATATTTGCATTTTCTCATGTTTTCATGCATTTGGTTTCCTCCAAGAAAATATAAAATCTGCTGCAGATGTTAAGGCAATGAGAGGCTGAGATAAGATAATATTGGAAAGAAGAGTATCTTACCATCTGTCATTGTGGGCTTTTTCCTACACATCCTGCAGAAGCACAGGCAAGTTTTAGAGTGCAGATACTTCGATCTTGAAAGGGTCAGAGTTCTAATTCGAAGTTATCTTTGTCTATGGAAAAAATACCAGATGCTCTGCTAAGCGATAGAACGATCCTAGAGAACATCCTCAGAGCAGGAGCCACAAAGAGCCTAACTGGAATGCCATTCACTCTGTACAGAGATGGCAGCCAAACCAACCTGGCTTCAAATACCACAGTTTAAATGGAGACAAACTCACCTAGTGTGGGTTCTGTTGTCCAGGAAATATTGGATTAATTTTCTCCCTCATGTAGCACATGCACCATTTTTTTGGCTATAAATGACACCTCCAGATTACTCTTCTTATGCTACTACATGGTACTACTATGAACAAAGCCATCCAGAATAGGGTTAATCTGGCTAATCAGTAACAAACAATTTTTTGTCATAAGACTTGCTTATTTTAAAAATTTGCCCTTCATTATCCTCTTTTTTCTCCAACAAAGTCAATAGCTCTGATTTTCTAAAAGATGAAAACAAATCAATTTTTAAGTTCCGTGTAGATTTAAAGTAAGTCTCTTGGAAAGAAGGATAGAAAAAAAAAAAGAGGAAAAAAAACCACCAACAAAAAAGACCCACTCCTCTAGATGGGCAATTCATCTGTTAGGTAGAAGTGGGTCCATGTAGTAAATAGATCTACGTGATAGAAAAGAGGAAACATAGAGACAGAGAAATGTTGGCATTACCATAGCAACGTCAGAATAGAAATTATGTGAAATACCATAGACAGAAAAAAAAGACAAAGATTACTTATTTTTACCTGGATTCTCATATCCTACAGCACATTTCCTTTAGCTCTAGGTATTATACACAGGGTCTGAATCTCTCCCTTTCCCCTATCAATTCACTGAGAGAATGCATCAAATGCCAAGTCGCTTGAATCACACAGAGGAAGATAGAGAATAAAAAGGAGGAGAAAGGAAAGGAAAACGTCATATACAAATGGGAGGAAAGAATGGGAGAGAAGTGAGCAAAGATGGGAAACCTTCTGTACCACACGCATCATGGACTTCTGGGGAGAGGACCTGGAAGCAGAGAACTTACTGGTCATCCACTTGCAGCTACTTGAACACAGATGGTTGTGGTATGCACGCAGTGCTACTTTTCTCACTGTTTGCCTCACAGATAGGCCTTGTTCTGAAAGTCTCTGGTCTAGTCTGAGGGGTTTCAAAATCCATTTTTATCCACACAGCGAATTTTCTGTGCAGTTCAGCTGGAGGGCACTGTATGCCCAGGCTGTGTTCTGCTGGCAGTCCACGCAAAACGAGCTAATCCAGACTAATATGCACTTATCCAGTCCAAACCACATGACCAAACCTATGTGGTATTTTCAAAGCTGGCTAATTGTCTAAGTCATCAGTGGACATCATCTGCTTCAGCCTCCTGAAGCATCTTTACCTGCTCCTTTTCTGTTGCTTTTTCACAGCACTGGGATGAGGAAGGAGCCTCAAAAATCTGTCTTCATACTGGCAGATGGCCTCAAGCTGAGTGGTGCTGGGCACACTGCGTGTGAGGACAGTTATATATAAAAATCAGATTTGTGACAATCTCCTAGATAAGCAGGCAGCAAATCAGGTTGGACAGACAGGATTTCAGTGGACGCCAAAAGAAAAATTTTGAGGACAGCCTGCAAGACAGATAATAGCAGATCCAGCAGGATCAGAAAGATGACAATATAACGATGCTGGTTGTTGTGGGTAGTCCCAGTTCAGCATTACCTTCTTTCAAACATTGGACTAAGAATGAAAGGAAGCAAATCACAACAAGAAATGAGGTAGAAGGACAAGGAGGAGATCCTGGGCCTGATCTTCTCACAGTACAATGAATCTTGGAAAATCTCCTGTAATTAATTAAGAGTAATCACTGGTTATCATGAATCAGTGTCAGGATTGCACTGTCTTCTGCAGTGATTAGTATCTAGAATATTTTTTAAAATAAACGTTAAGTATCTTAAATGTTTTCTTAAATAAGGAATAATACAGCGAAGGGTATTGTACCTATTCAGCAAGAGCTGCTAACAAAAAAAACCAAAACAAAACCAAAAACAACAACAAAAAAAAACCCACCAAAAGGAAAAAAATAAGAAAAAATAGAAAAAAAAAGAAAAAACGAAAAAAATGCCAAGAAAACTTCAAGTAGCAGTCAAAAAAGCTGCATTTTGCTTGACTACTTTGCTTGACTATTTCTCCATCTCTTCCTTGCTTTACATCTCTAAATATGTATGAAAAAAGAGATTAATTTCTAGCAAAGAGTATTTGTGTGGGTAGTAAAAGATGAATTGTTGTGGCACATGTTGCTGTAAGGACACAGAACAGAGTTTATGCTCATAAACATCAGCCTGCAATGCCCAAAAATGCAAGGACAGGAATGGAACAAGCATATATTCTGTTTTATTGGGTGCTTTTTCTCATGTTGACATTAGTATTAACATATTCTTGGAGGCAGCCCATATATTATTGATTATCAATCAAATTTTTTTGGGGTGTATGTATAGACAAAAAAATAACGTGCTTCTGCATGGCTTTTCAAAGCCCATTTGTGAATAGGTGCTGGAGACCATCTGTAAGAGATTCCCAGAGTCACCAGAAAAAGCAGTTTATTACCTGTCCCATGGAGAGCCCTTTGGTGGCACTACCTCCATGGGCTGACCATGGACTTCTCCCAAACCTGGGAGAAGGTCATTTAATTTTGACAATATGAATTAATTCCATATAGCTTATAAAACAAAAGGACTTGAGTTTGTTTCATTCTAAATTGATTCTTTACTTATTTTAGGCTTGTTATTAGCTTTCAATTTTTCCCAGGGTTGCCAGATTGATTGCACTGGAGCTGGTCTTTCACCAAAAGCGAGTCAGGTTAAAACTGCTGAATAGTGGTAAAACCCACAGACTGTACTGAATCACACAGATAGCTGGATAGAACGCCTCGATGCCAAAATATAATCACCCATTATAGCTCTCTTGGCCAACATTTTACATCATTATGGTAGTTTAGTCAGAGTGAGGACATGGAGACATGCAATCCATGTTAGCAGGCTGCACTGTACACCATGCTCATAAGAATTCCTCTAGAAAAAACATTAAGCGTGATGACTAAGTATTGTCTTTCTGGATTGACATCCTGGGGCAAGTTATGGCCACATATGCAATCAATGACTTAAAATTGTTGAGGATGGCAGTTTTCTCTAGCAAAGACAAGTGGATTTATACTGCAATAAAATAGCTATGAAACAGTCTAATAAAGTGATTTTTGCAATAGCAAATGCCCCAACTTAGCTTCAACACTTAGTTAACTGGAAAGAGCCTTTTATAGCTAGGTAGATTCCAACGCATCATCAAAATTGCTGATAACTGCTAGTTGGAGCATGAAAAATGATCTCTCATAATTCCATAAATCAGTATATCTGATTGTACTAGAACAGGGTTACAATGACTATTAATGGAACTAGAAGACTGGTGCTTTCTGGATGGAAGTAAAATTGGGAGGGAAATACCCTAACTATCAACATCTCCAAACAGTGCTACAGATAGAGGGGAAGGGGGAAAAAAAAAAGTATTCTACTGTCCCGCCGGATTAATTTTTGTCATTCAACCAACTACCCAGCAATTTGACCTACATCTATTGCTGTCTTTCCTGGTTCAAGAAAAAAGACTTTCAAGCCCTTGAATAACAACACATGAATTCTGAATTCACTTCAAGTGGAAAATATTACAAATCCTAACCTGTTTAAAACATTCAAACCATTATTATCCACTACCATCATTCTTTCCATATTCTGTTCTACTTTTCTTGCCAAAACAAAACCTGTTATATAAGGTTTTATGCCTCATTTTGTATGTTCCTTCAAATACACTTCTATTAATTGGTTTCCCTCTGCCTTCTAAATTTAGATGATGCCACTTTTTTTTTTTTTTAGCCTAAAACTTTTTGCAGTCTGCTGTCTTCTGTTTTTAAATTAGTTCCTATTTGACATTTCCAGATCATCCATTTGGGTACCAATAATACACATTTATAAACAACAGCAAGGAAAATAGCCTCTCCTCAGGGAGCAGTGAGGGACAGAGAAGAAAATGCTGCAGCATTTGCAATGCCCAAGCAGCAGGTTCTACACAGCTGCAGTCAGGTTCTGTCTCCTCAGACATCCTTTTGAGTCAGTACCAGTCACACAATATTACGATATTGCAAGCTCTTTCCAATTTCAGTACTTGTTTTCAGCCCTTTGGGGTGAACACTGAATGCTCTAAAAAAACCCAAAACCCCCAAAACCCCACATTAATTAACAATCAGCCCGGGTGGACACAGCTGAGGAGGAAGGAGAAAGTCACCGATATGCTTATAAATGTTTAGAGTTCAGTCTGGCTTATGTAATTCAAAAAATTGAAAACTTCACTCTGAAATTATATAAGCTTATAAAAAAAAGATACAGCTTGTAGTTCAGGCTAGGACTGCTTCTGCCAGAAGTCAGGGGTCCTGAGAAATCTCTTAGAAAATTTATGCCTTGGGCTGAAACAGTCAACGTGTTCTTTCTCAAATATCCATCCCATTTCTCTGAGGCAGGAGGTCAGATGGGTGACTTCAAAGAACATAAAATATTTTGTGTCTACTTCTTTGCACAGGAGTTTGAGACTGTACTACTAACAGGTAAATGACCTTATGACAAATCCTCCAACTTTGGGAGTAACCTGAGTAAACTTTTTTCCCCCTATCACAACAAGAATGGGAAGAAAAGACATGAAGTCTTTGAATGTTTTCACATCTTCATAGTGCAAAGTCTTATAATATACTGAGTTAGAGGGCCAGATGTATACATCACTGGTACTTCTGCACAGTTTGGAAGTGGGACTGATGGAGATAATCCATCCTGAGTCAGCCTGAATCCTGATTTGGGTCTGAGCACCTGATTTTCAGCAGAGTCCTCGTGCAGGCACCAGATTATGTTCACTGAAGTGTTAACATGGTCAGCATGAAGGTCTTGCCCTGGCCAGTCATGTGTTGGTAAGCAGCTACATTGCAATGACACACAAGTCAACATTTCCTCTCTGCTTGCTTCATTCATTTTTTCAGATGTTGCTGTGCTTCATGGAGAAGAGCAATGTGCTTCAGGCAACACTTTTTCCCAGTCTGTTGTAGGAAAAGTAGTTATTTCCTGATAAGGGAGAAGACACAAGTCACTACCTGGACCTAAGCGATTAATTTTGCCTCCTCACGAGAGACTGGGAAGGCTGCTATATTAGATTAAGACTTGTGGTGGCCTCTACCCCCCTTAGTCCACATTTAAAGTACCGTTCAAGACAGACGTGAGAATTTATTTATAAATGGAAAAGATTTGAGCATAAAGATCTGAATACAAACCTACACTAACACTGCAGTTGAGATATCCTTAATTCTTTTGCTGAACTGAGGTCTCAATGAAATGTCATCCTTTTTCTTTGCTATTCATACTTAAATCTTCTCAAAATGACTGCTGAGCACTCCCATAGCATCATTAAAGTATACTGCCTTTGTTTACAAATGTGTAGATGTTTCTACTGGGTTTCATCGTCTATCTATTCATAATTATTCTAAATATTCATTGTCATCTTTGCTTGGAAATTTTCTTTTTTACATTGCCTACTGATTTCAGTACTTTCCCTATCCCTTGATACAGGTGAGAACAGAGAGAAATAAAAATACAGTAGACAGGGAAACACTTCAAGGCTTAAATTTTATGCCATGATATTTCTGCTAACTTCTGAAAAACAAATCATATCCCTTGGTAACACATCACCGACTCTCAGTGTTAACTAACAAGAATGGAATGAGGTTGTTAGATGGAAGGGTTAAACTGAGTTAAACAAGATTGCTCTGTCATTAGGGATGATGCTATCTGTGACAATCAAATACTTTGCAGAGGCTTCATTCTGCGATCACAGCAGGTTTTTCAGAACTTGCCAGCCCTCCTCAAAGTGCATGCGATCAGCATCTTTCCCAGCGTGAAATCAGAGCTGATCCTGTTGTTTCTCTGCATCAGTTACCACTGCAGCACATCCTCTGCCTCTTTTTTTTTTCAAGGACGTATACTTCCGCTTGCTGGAAACTCACATTAATGAAGCCTTTGGTTTTTCTGAGTCCCTCCCTTTACATTTCCCCACGGTTGTGTATGAGGTTGAGCACTGCAAGGAAAGGCCATCAAGTGAGTTGTGTTCCCTCTTTGTGGGGGAGCACACACTCTGCTGTCAAGGTCTTGGTACCACAGAAAGACAAAGTTTATTGCTATTACTCCTCTACCTTTTCAAGCCTTTATTTTCTAAGATATTCCATATGTAGTGACTTGCTCTCACATTTATATAACACAAGATCTAACAAAAGACTTTCAAACCAAGAAGATAGGGATTTTTAACTACTGTTCTGTAGAAAAACACTCTGCAGACGAGGTAGCAGTCCTCTCACTGTGTAATTATAGTTCATCAAACTGGTATTAAATAATGTCTTAGATACTAAACATCCTGATTTACTGACACCTTTAGTTATTGAATACTGGCAGGTTTTTTAACATCTTTCATTTTTGTACAGTCATTTTTTTCGTCTTCACTATTCTCAAGTACCTTTCTCTAGATGATCTCTTCCATCCCTCACTATTCTTCATTTGAGATCTTCTGTCACTTGTTTCACAGCAAAACCACCAACATATAAAAGTTGTTGTTCTTTTAAATGAAAGTAAACTACGAGAGATTTTAGTTCCTCTTTATTTGAATATCTTGATTCACAAAAACCAGCCTAATTATTTTATGAGATTCAAAAATCTTTGTAGCCCCCCAAACCATCCAGTAACACGGTTTGTCTCCTTAACGAGCTGCAAAAGTGACCTGCAATTTCTATCCATATCTCTTACAATGCCATATTGAGAAAGAACATGTGATTAAAGTCTATCAAGTTCTTTAACTCTGACAATGTAACATAATAGCAAATAATATAAAACCAACAACCATTGATTAATAAATATCTGCAAGATATGAGATATTTATCTATGGAGTTTACAGGACTATTTATAATGGAGAGAAAAATCAGCAGAAAAAAAATTCAAGTGGTACATCAGAAACTATTTCCTGAAATCAAAACCTCTTACTGGAAGAAATCAGGACTCCAAGCTGCTGTATAATGTTTTTCAACCAGCGATCTCAAAGCACTTAAGAAAGGATGTTAATAGTGTCTCCTCATAAAGGAGCACCTACAGTGCAGAGGAGCAAAGTGACTTGCCCTAAGATCGAGGTCAAATTGGCTTCTCATCTTAATACACCAAAATATATATATTTTAATAATAAAATAAGACCATGAGTGAAACCTGGGCTCCTTAAAGGCTACTTAAGGAGGCCATGACCCACGGATAAGTACCTCATTTTATTTTTAACAGCATTATTTTCTGTAAGACACAGAAACAATATTAATTCACTTAAACCTGACCTGGACAAATAAATGACTAGTCATCTAATAAAAGCAGTATTCTCCTGTATGTACAAAATGCAAAGAAATAGATAAAGTGTAAAACTACTGAAAAGACCCTGAGCCATCCTTCTGCTTTTCTGTAAAGCATGTTCAGCTATACATCCATCCCATTGTGCCTTCTGACACTTTGAGCAGAGCTGAAATGGGAGAGCGGGTGGTTCTGACTGGCACAGACAGTTCAAAGCTGGAAGTGCTGCTTCTCTAGTGACATTACCGAAATGCTAACCTTGTCTAGGAAGAACCAGTGACTTTGCTAATGTGGCACCTCATAGATCTAAGATGTGCTCTTTCTCATTCCTTGGCAGTGAGATGGCATTAGAGATGTTTGAATGAGATTAGCTCAATAGCCCATTAATCACTGAACTGTACTCTTAAATAAAAAAAAAGCTAGAGTAAATGTAATATAAAGAATATTCACTAAATTTAAAAAAAAAAAAAAAAGCAACACAACCCTCCCATTTCTTTAAACAAATGAACACTAACAAAGCGGTGCAGGCTTGGATGGTGATTTCAATCATTATCAGAATGTGGAGTGAATGCTTTATATTACTAGAAAAAATATCATCACTATATGAATGATAGGGTCTTTATTTTAACAGATCCATAATCATAATATTTTATAGTACCCCAGTTTAGAAGTCTTTTGTACTTGAGATCGCTAACTGCCCAGCATTTGCAGCACTTCATGAGCTGAAATGTAACATCTACCCGAGCTGCAGATACGAATGTTATGCACAGTGGAGATTTAAGGATAGACACTCAATTTATTGAAGACAATCAGCAGACTCCTTATGGCCACAAGGCAAACCAGATAATTTCCTACAGTATCAAAGCAACCTTGATTGGAACAGTAAAACAGCTGAAATTTCAAACAGCTCATTTCAGATCTGTTGGGTAGGTAGGTGGTCAGCAAGTGTTTCCACGCCCACAGGCTGCGGGGAGAGGACAAGGGTCAAGGAGAGGAAAAAAAGCAACCAACAAAGCAGAGCCTAAAAGGTTGCAATAGAAATACATTTTTGTATAACTCAGAACTATAATAAGATTGTCAGTTAAGATCTCTGTAAACACATGGACATTTTCCCAGAGTAAAGAACCAGCATTCTATTTCATTCATAGAAAGGAATATATATTTGGGCAGGAAATCATTAGGAATAATTAATTTCTATGAACATGCATTGTAATTTGTCTAATTTGGCTTTATAGCGTTAGCCACTGCAAAATAGCACTCAAAACAAATTAAAATGCTCAATTAAGGATGTAATGGTCATTTTTGGAAAGTACAACATTAAAATGCTTACAAGGTCAAGGGAATCAGAGACATCGGAATGAGAAAGTGAAGCTTTAAAGTACTAGGAGTTGAGGAAATTACATATACATACCCCCACACACAAGTATTGTACCTCAAGATGCTTAGGGACTCAATTTTTCTAAACAGCAACTTCAGCTGCCATTACAAGTAGTACTGAAGTAATAGCAAATTCAAAAGCAATTTTGATTTTCTTTTCTCAAGTGACACCATGTAGCTCTGGGATAAATTACTTTCAGATGCTTTAAACGTAATTTAAAACATACCACTTACAATAAGGAAAACATTATTTTTTATGAATGTTTTATAATGATATTATGGAAAAATCCATCTTTGCTGAGATGATGGCAAAAAAAGAAAGATTGAAAAAAATCTTTGGAATGATAATACTTGCCAGGTTACTCCCATTAGGTCAGGAGATTGCAATAACCATTTCTATTTATACCCAGCA
Organism: Grus americana; assembly: GCF_028858705.1. NCBI lineage: Eukaryota > Metazoa > Chordata > Aves > Gruiformes > Gruidae > Grus > Grus americana. The sequence goes on along the minus strand of NC_072867.1, from coordinate 11,272,192 downwards.
GTACAGTTAGGAAAATGACATCAACTTAAAATATTTTTAACAACCCCCAAAATTATTCTAATTGTTTTATTACAATATTAATAATTAAAACTTACTTCCAAAAATGGATCAAACATAATTTGCATATCTACTAAACCCTGCAGAAGCTGGGAATATAGAAAGAACCAATATGTAAAGAAATTAGACTTAATACATTTTGTAGCACTTCATTCACCTCAGTGGAGATACTAATAGCACAGATTAGTAATTTATGATGATTTAAATTTATTTCTGGACAATATGATGAAATGGCAGAAGGGGGCAGGCACAGCACAGAGGAAAAGGTTGTGACCCGTGCTACCAGCCTGGCTGGGCTTTGAGAGCAGACAGAGAAGAAGGTGGTTTATTCGTGTGTGTTAAACAGGTGGCCCTGGACTGAAGAAGTCCGGGATCCATCCTGCCAATGTGTTGGTGGGTCCCCAGGGCCACCGTGCTGCTGTAGGCAGAATCCTTCAGAGGCTCAGGAAGGAGCTCGAGGGCTGTGGCTGTGTGAGGACTCTGCCTGAGCTCCTCTCCACGGCAGGATTTGTGCAGTTTAACCTCAAACATGCACACACGGACCCAAGCTCAGCGTGACCACGGCCATGGAGCCACATCCATCACCGGAGAGAAAAGGCCTGAAACAGGAGTGAAGAGGATGGAACATCAAAGCTTCTCCATGCAGTATGATGCCACAGGTCTCATCGAGATATCTAGCCACCCTTTCTGCCCTGTTCCAGCAGCTTTTTCTGAGAAATAGTTTTATGAAAGAAGAAAATGGATCTATTATTGAGCAAGCTAAGGCAGAACGATGCAAAGTCTGTTGCCTTAAATATCTGAGTTACCTACTTTGCACAGTGGTGCTTTGGCATCCCTGGATCCTGGTATCAACCAGTTATTTGGGACACTTGTTTTAATTTGATTTTGTTAGTGTACACCCCCAAATGATAAGGTTTTTTTTCATTTTGTTGGTTAAAAAAATTAAGATAACTCATTTGTCAGTTCCCCAGAGCACACACTGCTTCTTTCTGCAAGCTCTAATAGCACAGAGGAATCACATAGTCTTTGTTTATAACCTGATTATGAATTTCCCTTTTCTTGTATTCCTAAATTGTCATCTGACTCTGAAAATCTCTCTCTCTAAACACAGTATTTCCCCTCCTCTACTCAAAATTAGAAAAGTATTGGATCTCAATAGAAAAGGCTCATCTTTGAACGCATTATTAGAGTACAAAAGACTGTCAGCAAGTGAGATTATGTTTTTAAACATTTTTCTGTGAAAGCAAGTTCTCACTTCATCAGGAGGGAAGCAGCAGCAAAACAACTTTGCCCTGCGAAGCAGCACTGCCGCAGGGCAGCTCTGCTGATGATCTGGGGAAAAAACAGAAGGTGTTTGGTTGCTTTTCCTGAGGAAGAGGAGGCCACCGGCCTCCTGCTGTACCCTCGCCCTGGGACAGGCAGAGGGGATGCATTCTGTGCCTCCTCTCTCCCTCCCCAGGCAGGCTGCGACCAGGCAGAGAAGCCAAGGAAACAGGGGGAATATAATAAAACTGGATCGTATCACTTCCCAGAACAACAGCTTTGTTTGTCCTAACAGAGAGCACCGGTAGCAGTGCCAAGGAGGATAATGGCATAACGTGGTGCCGTTTATCCTCAACTCCTTACAGGACAATGCAGGAAACCCATTTGATTAAAGAGGCAGCTCAGTGCTTTATTGCTCTTGATTTCTTTCTTATTCATGAATCTCTGGATAAATTCAGCCTACTTTCCAATATCATCAGAACAACCCCAGGAACATTTGAGAGCTAAAGCAGTCGCGTGATGTAGCAGAGACATAGCTTTAGCAGCCACAGCTGATAGAGACTGAGTATAGACATGCCCTTTAAAGCCTGAAGGGAGGAGAAGCACTGATGTTTCTGTTTATGAAATTAATAGGTCCAAAAAGCATAGCATGCTGAGACATCAGGCTATTAGCAGGAGCCCTGCTGGCAGCCCACTTAGGAAAAAAAAACAAAGCTGTGACAGCAGATTAGGTTGAGGAGTTGGGGGTTTTGGTTTTTTGGTTGTTTTTTTTTTTTTTTTAAGTATATAGAGAATTCAGGAACCTAGTTCAATGATTGCTTCATCCAAGTCTAAAAATAACACAAACCCTATACACCGTGGTCAGTCAACAGCTCAGGCCAAACACCCCACGGATGTAAATGGCACAGCCTCCTACCCATGGGGACAACGTAGGACCTGACTGTAAACAGCCCGGTGGCAGTGGGCAGTCAGATGGCTACATGGATAAGCAATCACCTAATATTTAGTTCTTCAGCAGACTAGGCTAAAATTGTGACATTCATACTTATTTTATGGGAGGTGCTGAGGTCTGGCTTTTTAAAAATAATTGATCTGTTTATTAATACATTTTTCCACAGTAATTACCAGAATTTGGGGTAATTGCTTTATGGTGAAGTATCAAAAAAATAAAATGAATACTCATAACTGGTCACCAGATGTCACTGTCCCGTCATTCCAACATGGCCAAAAAAATATAAATCCATCAGCAGAAAACAAAAATAGACATACAAACAAGAGGTAGGAGAAAATCTGGAACATGAAGAGACAGACTCCTTGGTAGTCAGCAGAACCAGAAGAACAAGATGCCATGATTTACTTTATAACAGGTTTGTCAGCTCTGTTATAATCACTGATTTATTACATTAATTTCCTGGGTTTCTACACCACCACCACCACACACACCCCCCTTGGTAGGTGTTACCAATTACTTTACATGTGTAGAAACTTAGGATGATCAGTGACTCTGGTGTGAGCACACTTCTGATGAAACCAGACAGATCTTTGTGGTCGAGATTACAGTAACCAGTTCCACTGGCTTTCTGAGTAGCTTCTTCCATTGCACATCCTCCAGTTTTGTGAATACGTATATCTGGGGTTAAAGGTCTCCCTAAGTGATGCTAATATTGAAGGAATTTCAGTAGCTCCTCGTCAAATAACACATCATCATTAAAAATAGTTTGCAGCTTGCACGTTGCTTTACACCCAGCTGCCACAGGGAGGGACAGCTGTACTATCACCTCGTCCTGGCACACGCTGCGGTTCACAGCACAGGTTGTTTTGGGCAAGGGCAGAGCTTTCTGGGGTTTTAAACGCTACTGCCCTTCACGAGAGGAATGTTTTACTGGTACAATCAAATCCCCAGGAATGTGTCTTTGAGCTCTTATGTATTCTTTGCACCAGTTTGGAAAGTGTTATATTATGTTTTCAAAAGCACAGGGCATAGTATAAGTGGGACTATTCGACTGAAATCGGTAGCCTAGAAAGGTGACCGGATACCTATCTGTAGTTGCTCTTATATTAGATAACACGGTCAAATTCTCACTGAAGATTTTTAAAATATCTACTTGGACAGCACATTCTTTGGGGAAAGGAAGTGGTCCTTTGCATTTAAGAGCAGGATGCACCTCAACCCTTTCCTACCTGCCCCACAAATCAAATGGTTTATTTTATTTGAGCTAAGAATATGACTTCTACAAAACTGTTTTTCCAGGCAGGGGGATCTCTTCATGCTAAGTGCTTTAGCAACACAGGGCAAAGACAGTTACTCTGATGAATACGTTGGAATCTGCACACAAAAGGCAGAGGGAAAGGAGTTTTAATCTTTTTAAAAGAATGAAAAAATATAGCATAGAAAGACGAGTGGTAATGTTTCCAAAAGGTATTATGAATTAACAATTTTTTCCTGTTTCCAATTATTTTAAAGTGCCTGTCCTTTAGCAATTTCACTAAGATCGTATTGCAACTCTTTGTTAAAACTGACAAATTTTAATGGGAATTCCTAGTCCAATAATATGCCATCTACTTTTAATACAGTCCTTTACATTTGCAAATCTCAGAATGATTTAAAGCAAAGTCAAAGATTTAACATCCACTTAAAAAGGGGATTGAGACTTCTGAACAATTTGCCTACCACGACCTAGAAGACCAAGGACAGGGCTGGGGACTGAATCTAGTTTTCATGACTGTCTAGTGCTCTGCTCAGGCCAGCCTTACTAATAAGAGCATTATCTTCTGGAACAAGGTTGAAATTTTATGGATGTGGAATATTCTCATACATAAGAGTACTCTATTCTTCCATAAAGATTATGCATAGCTACGATACAATAAACTGCCGAAAATTTCCATGTAAAAACTGCATCTTATAGCTTAGGATGCCTGTGAGTTATCCAATTACAAATATTTTTTACACTTAAAACTACAAGAGGTATACACAGAGAATGAATAATGTAATATATCTGCATGTGCTGTCAAAAGGGCGTAAAAAAAAGCCTCCAAATTTCATCACGATGCACAATGGCAAAATGAGCACGATGAGAGAAACAGTGCACCTCTAAATGAGCTAACAAGTCACGTGCATTTTCCCCAGTGTTACAAGGCGTGTGACAGCATAAGTCAATCGCTATGAACGTCCTTCTCTCACTCCTTGCTTTGCCTTAGAGAAGTTGTTGCTCTAAGGGAAACTGCACACGCCTGAAGTGAACCAGAGACTCGATAGCTTGTGCTTGGGGACTCCCAGCTTGGCTTGACATAAGGTCAAGTGCTCTTAAAGCTGCCAGATGTACTACTAAGTTCTGCTGCCTTTATCCATTTTCAGCTGCTGCTTTAGAAATTGCTTTAGTTGACTCCTCAGTTGACAGATACCTGTATACATACATAATTAACTCAGAGACAGGTAGATGGAGACATTGCTTAGCCACTCAGTTTGAGCTTGTGCACCTTGGACTTGCTTTTTTTTTTTCTTCCCATCCTTCCAGTTTACACTATGCCTCCTCATTCCAAAGAAAAAAATCAGTGCTGTATGAATTTGATACATTTTTATCTAGTGCTGATACTGATTGCTTATACTGGATTTGGATAATGTTACCATTACAAGTTTTGGACTTGATTATGGATTATCAAAAAAGAAAAAAATCTTCTGCTTATTATTTAAAGTTTTGCCTGAGTAACAATTGCAGCATTGAGGCTATTTGGAGTTAGGCATTATGATTTTTAGCATAGTTAAGTACTGTTAACATTGGTCCTGTAGGTTTTCTCAGTGATACCTGTGTGAAATGTTTGCTGACACTAATAAACAGTTGCAACTTAAGTCTTCTTCCTTAGGATGGGCAATAGTCAAGTACTTTTATAAAGGTACTGCATATTGCTAGAATTCAGAGCAGCTGTGATTGACTCAGAGTAGAAGACTTTAAAAAGCTGAGAAGGAGCTTAGACTGTATATTAATTTGAGTTCTTATTCTGGACCAAAGTAAAAGCTTTTTCTGGCTTGTAACCGTTACAGAAATGCATGCAATTATTATTTTTGTGATATTTTACCTCCATTAAAGCTCTGGAAAAACCATCAATATTTGCCAAATGGAAAAGGCTGAAATGCTAGAGAAAAATGTATTGAGCAATTTGATAAATTATGAGGGGGAAAAAGCTACCAAGCTTTTCTGATTATAATTTTACATTCAGAGCTCATAGTAATACCTAGAAATGTCAATCAAGTTACAACCCCAGCATGACAGGCATTGTCCAATAATATAACAAGCAACAGCTCCTGTCCCAAAGAGATCAGCATATTAATATCACCCAATTTAGGAGATGCACTTATTACATTAAGCATGAAATTTGCCCTTACTGCAGCCAAGACCTATGCATTGATCTCCAAGGAATGAAAGTCCGCGCTGGAATTTAATTACACATTCTCTATTGAATGCATTTGTGAACTATGGATATTTATGGTGTATCACTAAAAGTAATTTCAGATGAACTATCTTATTTTCAGACAAAAAATAAATGCAGTGTTGAAATAAACAAACTCACTGGGGCTGAAAGCCTTATTTCCTAGCAGGACCATTCAGAAAAAGCCAGTGTCCATGGGGTCCTTATAGTGGTCTTACATAGTCCAGTGCAAGCTTCGCTGAAATCTAATTGAGAGCAATTGGACTGAGTTAGGTGACATAGAATCTTAACTAAAGAATTACAATGGATTAAAAAAAAAAAAAGTAGCTGTGTGATGATAGAAATGCCCCATTACCCTGTCACTTGGAGTCACAAAGAGAACATTAAAACAATTAAGTGGTAAATGCTTTTAGATGTTGAATCTTATCAGTGGGGTTTTTAAAAGGTCTTAGAGTTTGTCTCCTCTTCCACTGGGGCTAACCAAAGTCTCACCAATGGGGATAGAGGTGTCCCCACTGGGGGGTTAATTAGAGAATCACAAAATGGTTTGGGTTGGAAGGGACCTTAAAGCCTATCTAGTTCCAACCCCCCTGCCATGGGCAGGGACACCCTCCACCAGCCCAGGTCGCCCAAAGCCCCATCCAACCTGGCCTTGAACACTTCCAGGGATGGGGCATCCACAGCTTCTCTGGGCAACCTGTGCCAGTGCCTCATCATCCTTACAGTAAAGAATTTCTTCCTAACATCTAATCTAAATCTCCCCACCTTCAGTGTAAAACTGTTACCCCTCATCCTATCACCACTATCCAGGATAGTCCTCACTTCAGCAGGATTTTAGAACTTGCTTAAATACTTTGCTGTCCTGGGGAAAAAGTAAAACACAAGGCAGAAGTGGTAATTCTACATCAAATGGTGAAATTCTCTTCTGTCACAAGCATCATAGACACAAGTCCTCTACATCAGAGTACTGAGGTCAATCTTAAGAAAAGTTGGGCTCTTTTCCATTCATCACATGGAATAGCTGCTGCTGCACCTCTGTGCTCTGGTGGATGGGAATTTGCTTCTAAACTGCCAGTCTGAAAGTATTAATGTCTTGTCTATATCCATTTATTCTTCTATCACTATTATCCTTCTCTCTCCTTCCATTTTTATTTATATATAGCAATGATGTACCTATTCAGGCTTCCTTCTATGAAAATGAATGAGACAGCCCCTAATTTCCTCCTGTATGATCAACTTTCCATTCTCCTAATTATATTTGTAGTCTTCTTTTGCTCCTTTTCTGATTTTAGCTCATCTTTCTTAAACATAAACAGAATTGCAAAGATATGACGAAGGAGGCCATATCAACACTTTATTCAGTGCCTTAAAACTTCCCATTTTTATCAGGAATTTTTCTCTCTTACATATTAAGTTTTAATGTACATATCCTGCATGATCTGCATGATGCTGCAAAGTACCAAGCTCCTTTTAAAACAGGAAGGTGGAAATTAGTATTTGCAGGAGGATCCAGATGTGGAAATTGGATCCAATATGCGCTATGTTTTCACTTCAGCTCTGCTTCTCCCAAAAGAAACTCCCCCATTAATGAAAAATAAAGCATACAAGGAAGGGGAGGGGAAGCATGTGAATTCTGGTGCCATTTCAAAGTATTTCTGAAAAACAAGGGCTAAAATGTCATAATATTTTCTTTAACACCATTAAAAATTCTAAGAATTCAATCAACATAGTCATTGCAATTACATAATTAAAACTCAGAATGAAATAGTGTAATTGCTGGTTTATGGCCATCATTACATAATGAGTGGTTTTATAGCAAATCTTAGCTAACTCTGGATTTGGGTAATTTTAAAAAGTTGTTGATTTCCACAGTACCATTCATGATCTGATCTAGAATATTTCAAAAAAGAGGAACTCTTCAAAATGTTGTTTCTGGTTTCTTGTAAAAGATTCGAAAGGGAGTTCCTTTTGAAAGGGTTCAATAAAAGCTTAAAAACTCAGAAAGTGTGAAGTGGATTTTTTTAGAGGCATAAACAGCCAGCTTTGAGCTGATAAAATAATAGAAATGTTCAGCTCAAAGTGATTTTTAATGAAGACGATAAGCCCCAGAAAATAACAATTTATGGGCAATATATAACTTAACTTAAATCGGCAGCTCAATCACAGAGTCTCTGCCTCCCACACACCAGATTACGTGCTGTGCATCTTAACATCTGAAACATAAAAGACACAGCCTAAGGAAGAGAAGGAAGCGGGGTGGGGGGGGGGGGGAAGAAAGAAAAAAAGAAAAATCTTTGTGTTTATTGTGCCTCTCAAATATTGGTTCAGCTTGAGAGGCTTTCTGTCCTACAGTTGCCTCTTTCAGCTACCTAGGAGATATGCTGCAACTCGGAGTCTTTCCTTCTAGTTTTCTCCTGTCCCTGTGCTACACCCACCAAGCACTGTGAAGGTGGTGGAGCACTGGACAGCATATGCCAGGTCTCCCTCATTCCTAGAGAGTTGCTCTCTACCACTACCTGAAAGGAGGTTGTGGTGAGGTGGGTGTTGGTCTCTTCTCCCAAGCAAGAAGTGATAGGACCAAAGGAAACGGCCTCAAATTGCTCCAGGGGAGGTTTAGGTTGGATATTAGGAAAAATTTCTTCACTGAAAGGGTGGTCAGACATTGGCACAGGCTCCTTAGAGAGGTGGTAGAGTCACCATCCCTGGAAATGTTCAAAAAGCATGTAGACATGGCACTTCGGGACATGGTCTAGTAGACACGGTGGTGGTGGGTTAATGGTTGGACTTGATGATCCTAGCAGTCTTTTCCAACCTTAAAGATTCTATGATTCTATCTTGTGGGAGTTGCTATGGGGCCTGTTAATCCCTGCAGCCTTAGGTCTGTTTTGCTTAAGAATAGTATAAAGAGCTCCAAGATGAATGGTAGCAATCAAGCAATGCATACAAATCCTTCTGGCAGAATTTCTGGGCATCACAACAGAAAACAAAACAGGCAACCAACTGCCACTTTTTATTATACCCCATACAATCACAACTGCATAAATATCCCCATGTTATACAGCAATCAGTCTGCAATTGTTGCTTGTGTAGATGAACTAGAGCTAACAAAACAAATTATTGTAAGCACACACAACACCAAGCACGATCTCACGGCAGGCTACAAATCTGAGAAAGTGGGTAAGTTTTGGAGGGGCTAGCTTGCGCAGATTTTATCAGCCTAGGCGGGGTAAAGCTGGCCAAAATATATCTACATAAGCTTAAGTCAGATCTTTAACTGATGAGCAAATGCATTTTTGGATCATCTTTTTCACTATCACTTACCAAAAAACATAAGCCAAGGTTGCATGAAAATCCCATCTATTCTCATTTCATATACTAAAGAATATTATGATGTCAGTGTTTGGTTTTTCCTAGCCAAGAAGAACAAAATTACAGACATATCAACAAAAAAAAGTGTACATTACAGAACATGCTACTAACAGAAGCTGAAAGCTGAACTCTCAAAGAATACTTCTAATCTAAGAATATTCAGTATTGCAGTACTGAGATTAGCATGAATGATTCAAAATATTTCTCAAACTTGTTGATAACACAATAATAGTAATAAAACAGTTCCCTATATATACTCTAGTGAGATAATATTAATAAGTGTCACACATGGGCAACAATGGCAAACTAATATTCTCCAGGTTAACTAAAACAAATTCCAGTTTACAGTGTGCAGATCTTGGGGAACAGGGGAGTTGCCTCTTTAACACCACCTGTGTGTCTAGAAGGTTGCATATATTCTGCTCTTCAGATAAACCACAGAAGTTTCCTCTAACACATTTTCAGTGTTTTAAAGGAAAGTTTGCCCCACAGCAGTGGGTAATAAATGCTTATTTATGACTGTAAGCTAAAGGTACTATCCTCTTCAGATCATGAGATATTCACAGTTAAAACAAGCTGATTAAGGTTAATGAGACCATTAATTTTGCACGTGGTATCATGACTAGTGGGTAACATTCTGCACTTTTTGTGCTAGGGAAGTATATAACCCAAGACCAAGAACAGAGTTATCTGGGTTAGAAAAAGATACCGTCATCCCTGCACCTCTCCAGACATAAATGAAATCAAAGATGATGAAGTATTTAGACAGTTGTTTTCTCATCAGTGTTACAACATAGATTCCCCCCCCCCCCCCCCGCAAAGTATCATCAAGACTTAGGGCATGTGTGTAATATCTGCAGTACTTACTGAATGGATAAAGGCATGATCATGAATTGTTCATGGTTGGCGCCACAGGGGTGCAATGAACATTTTCATGGGATTGGCACCCATGCAATTCACCCATTCCTCAGCCTGCATTTGCTAATATAACTACAGTTTAAAAATACCAATATCAAAAGACTACATTCTACAGGACTAACTGAATCAATACAACAGTTTTAATTTGATTCTTATTGAATAAACATTCAATTTCATGGGCAGGGGAAGCCTTAAGTTCTTGCTTCGCTCACTCTTTTATCAACCTAAGTCATCATATTTGATGGATATTCATTCATGAATGAAATTTTGGCCCCTTGGCAAAGAATAATATTAATTTGTACATGCCTCTTGTATTCAAAAGCATCATTTATTTGCAACTCCGATTTCTAAACACATCCAGAAAAGAGATCTTGGCAGTTCTTTTATCTAAAGTGGGATTTCAACCTGTTGAATGACATCTTGCAAATGACATCAGGAGGTTTCATGTTCAGCCTGAAATGGAATTCTAGTCAAATTTGCCTAATCTCTTTGCCAGTAATACGTTAAATCTAGGCTCTCATATTTAAGCTTGGCTTTCACTATCTCATCCATTATAGGCAGTTGCCTCTTGTCTGCAAGTTATTTTAAAAGGGTATTAAGAGAGTAAGGCTTTAGATTCCTATTTGAAAGATGACCCTGCTGATGTAAAGATGTAACCTTTATACTTCATGCTATGTTTGGTCAAACTGTGCATCAGCCTTTGGAAGAGGCTAGTTCTCCCCCTGCTAATGCTGCTTACCTACCAAGAGATTTGACAAACGGAAATATTCATCAATCAAGAAAAAATTACTTCATTAAGAAGTTTGTCTTTTTCTTACCCTATGTGTCTGATATGGAGGCTCTCTGGTTTCTTTGCCTTGGACTCTCCTTCTACATTTATAGTGCCTTTTCCCCTTTTTACAGTTAGATTTACATCACACAATGTAGAATATAGGAGTTCTTTGTTCATTTTCAAAAGAAAGTTTGGGGGCGGGGGGAAGAAAAGGGAACCCCACAACTCAAAGCCAATATACTTCTTGGAAAGCCCCCAAATTCTTCAGTTATGTGATTGATCACATGCTTCAGTTTTTCCATTCTAGTTGCATTATAAGTTATTTGCAACACCAAGTTCATAGCTACTGAGAGCCAGATGGAGCTCAGGTGTCCCTATTCCAGCCCACAGGAGCAGGCTGAGTTCTGCAGCTAAAGACAGCACAGAGATAAGGCAAAAACTAAAGTATCACATTCCATATTTAAACTCCTGACCAAGAGGCTTTTCGTAACTCGATGGTTATGAAAACAGATTTAAAATAAAAACCCCACGGATATTACATTTTATTCCAAACATGATGTAGTTCAAGTTCAGTGACTAAGTTTGGCTGTGAAGAGATGCAGTAGAAGAAAGCAATGAAGGCTAACTGTTGTTCATAACCCGAGTGCTTAGGACATAGGGAGAAGCTGTAAGGATCTGTACTCAGCATATTTCCTGTTCCTTCTCTGGACTGTGAACAGTGTCTTAATTTATGCTAAAACAATCTGGCTGCAACCATTCGTTCATCTCGTTTCTCAGGTCCATAAACATCCACTCCTCCTCTGGATGTGATACGCTGCTTTTTGTTTCTTTCCTGCCTGCACATGAGGTAGAAACAAAGACTTTTGCATAGTAAGCAGCAAGAAATTTCTGCAGGAATGTCTTTGTGCACTCCTATTCAAATGTGAACACATTCATGTGTCTTTCCACAAATCTTCCTACCTTTTTTAGCATTTAATAGCTTACTTTTGAAGCAGAGGTACTCTATGTAGTGGGAGCCAAAAAGTACATTAGCGAATTCATCTAAGAGAAGTGTGCTGTTAAATAATAATATGTAGACTAATTAATGTAAATGCAATGGTGAGAACATGCTGACATTGTTGAAGTTAATGATCCAGCTGCATTATCATTTCCATCACTGTAATACTGAGAAAACCAAAGAACTTGGCTTTCTGCATCCTGGAACAGCATTTTCACTAGGCATCTTGCAGAGACAGTTAAACAGTCTTTCTATACTTCAGTAAAGACCGCTGTGTGATTTTATCATGGAATTTGAGACAACAGTTTAGCTCTACCTACTGTCTTGAGCAAAATGTGACGCAAAGGTTGTGTTATGCCAGAAATACTTCCAAAGCCCTGTGATTCAATGACACAGCTCCCAGAGTTCCACTTTTCAGTCCAAGTTTTCCCTTCTTTTCTTGTAACTACCTTGTTGAGATGGTGAAGCCAGCACCTGACCCATTTCCATGCCTCATCCCCTCTCATGTATGCAGTATCTATTTGCTAGGAAAGAGATTTTTAGAAAAAGCAGAGCTTTGACCAAAGGTCAAGGGGCTCTAGATGGAACTTATGCAGTTGTACAATACAAAACTACCACCTCTTATTATTTCATTCTATTGTGGCAAATAATCCCAGTGTGGTTGCTCAAATGTTTTAGATACAGGTATGTGACAAAAATGGTCTACTTTATAAAGGAGCTAAATTCAGACTGCATTTTAACCATGTACAAGTCTGATTGATAGTCTCAATTGCATGTTGTTGTTCTACAGGGGTGAAGATAGCAGTGTGTGGCAGATGTTTCTTGATATAAACATCTAACTTTCAAAAGCATCTAGACATCTTCACTTGCAACTAAGAGATGCTGACAGCATCTAACGGGACTTTCAAATGTAGGCATTGAAATCAATAGGAAATCAACACGTAAATATTTTTAAAGCCTAACAGAAACTTGGCATTTGGAGTATAAACTCCTAAAGACCTTTGATAACTATTCTATGTCACTTCGACGCAATTAAATGTTAAAAAAAAGGACCTTTCAAAAAAGGACCCTGACACTCAAAAAGCATTTGGAGTGATGAGACGCCAAGACACTAGACAAGCTGCCACCTCTGGTAGTGACACAGCAGACTAGCTGCCTTTGCTCAGCACTGTCTCTGAAGTCAGAAACTGAGAAGAAACAATTAGTAGTTTAGGCACAGCACCGCACTGACTTCCAGTAATAATTTGGGACAGCTGGTATCTCAAACAGGCGGTGTATGTACCATAAGGACACGGCAGCATGAGATGGTGCTACCTTGAGCATCTCTGCCCTCTCTTCTGCTACTGCACAACACAAACTGCCCGTAGATCCTTTTGAAAGGTTTGTCCTCGCGCTCTTTAGGCTATACCACAATTCCCTCACCAATCCCCTCTTGATCTGTGGATGATAGGGCAAAAATCTTTACCAAAATACTTCTTATGAGACAAATAAGTGTTGCTACTTTAACATTAGCACCTGTAGGTTTTGGTTTTTTTTGTTTTTTTTTTTTAATATATAATTATGCTTTAAGATAAAGGAAACTAAAAAAAAGATTAGCAGTCCTAGAAATGTGGATAAATCAAGCATAAAACCTAGTACATTTTGGAGGTTGGAAGAGATACTGAGTGAAAGAAGTATTTAACGCACAACTTTATGAAGAAAAATAGCTCTTTTGCAAGAGTGAGCTGGAGCATGCAAAAACAAGCGCTCTACCTTTTGCCTAAGAATATTCTATAGTCAAAACATGACTGATAGTTCTGATGATGATGGACAGGGTAGAGGGGAATGCACATGCCCTATATTGGTTCTTTTTTGATAACAGCAGAAGGAAAAAGCACATACTTTACCCGTTAGGCAAAATAAGCAGATACGCTTCAAAGTTTACCAAGGAGCTGTTCTGTTAAATAAGTGCTTGTCATTTATTTTTGACTGAAACTGCTCTTCAGACAAGGCGTAAGATCTGAAGCATGGGCATTTCTAGACCTTTTGTGTGTATGTGTGGAAATGAAGCAGACTTTTGAAAAATGAAAAATTTGCATCGGCAACACACAATGCCCTCAAAGAAAATGAATAAAATATGGTGCTCTAAATGGCCTAAAGAACAGAACAGCCAGTGGTGAGCTTTTGGTTCATTTCAGCAGGAGTATTTTTGTCGCTGATTTTCATGGTTCAGAGTGAGGGGCAGTACTTTATTAGCAGTGCAAAACTGCAATGAAAACAATAAAAGATCATATTTCACAAGTCAGAAATCACTACCATCTTATTTAAGCAGGGCTAGGATTTGTCTACAACCCTGATTCACAAATGTATTTAGCCACCAAAGGACTTTTTTCACTGTGAAAATGAAGCTCATATGTTCTAGCCCCTGTCTCGAGCAGTGCCAGCATATATTCCTTTTCTACTCAAGTATGATTCATTTTACAAATTTAAGGTTTCCTTCCAGCTACAAGTCCTGCAAAGGGACTACTACTTAGAAAGAATAAAAAATGGCAAGCACAGCTGGCCATCTTGCCTAGAGCCATTCAGTCACAACATTTCTTTGAAACCACGGCAACATGGATTGCATTGGCTAAGTGAGAGATGTGGCAAGGCCCCAGGCAGACAGACAGACCTTTTCCTCTCCATGGCTTTTTCTATAACCAGACAAATACTGTGAAGATTATACTCTAGAGAGAGATTTTCCAGAGATCTCAGCTCCCCTCTAAATTCCAAAATGAATGTACAGATTCTAAAAAAGTGCCCAGTGACGGAAAATTACCAAGTATAAGATAAAGCACTACAATAAAAACACATTTTAGGAGGAAATGGAAGAGTCAAACTGTTCTTCTTTTTCTCTTTTTCCCTTCCTGTTACTTGTGTTTTCATTGGTGAAGTGCAGCAGTTAGACACAGTTCTATTTGTGAATGATCTTCATGGACAGCCCTTCTTTTGTTGTTGAAAAACACTGTCAGAAATGGAGGTATCAAAAGTACAACTTATACTATGCAATCGAGCCTTTCAGAGTGTATTTGGTTTCAGAAAAAATAGCAACTTGAAAGTTCCTGGTAAAAAACCCCCACCAATATTTGGAAATTATGTTGTGTCACATCCATTTCTCATGAGCTGGCTGGAATTTCCAGCCATGCCTATTTCACATGGGGCATCACACCCAGTTGTGATACATCACAGTAATTAAGTAAAAGAAAATAATTTCATGTGACCTGGAATATAAAGCCCAGCTGCTGGAGGGGTTTGGAAATACACAGCACTCGGGATGTTATATCTGCAGATGGAATTTATATTTATGCATCTTTTCAGCTGAAAGGTTAAAAAGAAAAAAAAAACTTTTAAACTGCTAGCCAACTCAGCTACAGATATGCATTATGTATATGAACAGATGATAAATGGTAAATATATTTACCCTAGGGAATTACTCTACATAACAAAGCAAACACAGGCCCTAGTCTCCACTTCATGTAACTCTCACAAAGATAGAGGAAAAAAATCCACTGAATTTCTTAAATCATATAAATAAAGGTGGGGGGGGGGGGAAGGAAAGAATCCAGTGTATGTGCAAAGTCTTTTACAGATATAGGTAATTTTCTACACAGTGCTCAGTTACCATGGTGATGGGCATGAATCAGATTAGATAATTTCTCTACTCAAGAAAACCTTCTACTGAAGCCATTGGCAGGTTTTCCAGTTGATCTGCAGTGTCAGGTCCCTGTTTATTATTTTTTCCTCTCCAGAACAGATTATATGAAAGATTAAATGGCAACATATGGACACGGTAACATTATCTAAGGGAAAGACAAGGACGCACTTTAGACATTAGTTACAGACTGGCTCAAAAGCTCACTGAAACCAAAAGAAAAACACCAATTAATCTCCGATAACTTTCAACAGAGCCCCATGAAAACACCGAAAATCTACGCAGGGAAAACCCCCAAAGTCAGAGAATTAAGAGAGTGGATGAAACTCCTTTGATATATCAGTATGAGTAGATATTTGCAGATCTTGATAATGGACATCCTCAGTGCCTTGAAGTGCCTTTCCTAAAGTAGTAGGTGCCACCTTCGCTATGCCTATCCAGCATGGAATTAAGGGGGACCCAGCTTGGTGTATCCTGACCAGAAACTCTCCTTTAAGTGAGAAGCAGAAGAAAAGGGCTGGCAGGGCATGCAGGGAACAACCTTCACTGATCTCTTCTGAAACATGCCACTCAACAATATGCATAAATCCTTCGTTTTCCCTGCAGAAGATGCTATGGCCGTGCAGCATAATGGGGCAGGGCTACAGGGGTTATGGGGGCGGAAGGAGCTTGGGACCCACATTTACTCTCTGATCCCATGCTGTTGAATGTAACCATGTAAGGAATTCCATCTGTCAGACTGGTAACTAGCACGTCCCCAGCCTACTCAAACTGTAAGGTAAAATATATTGGCTTAAATTTCAATTATTCTCTATGAAGAAATCAAAGGACTTGCTCAAAAGCACGCAAAGTAGTAAGAGCTATATGCTACCCTGAGGCCAATGTCTACATCATTTCAACACTGCAAGCTTCATGTAAGATGCTTGAGCCACCTGTCCCACTTCGCAATTCACAGTTACCTACAGAAACCTGAACCATTGTGGATTTTACTGAAATCACACCTCAATTCTTAGCTACCAAACCATTCTCCTTCTCTAAAAGCCACTGAAAAGTCTTTCCAGAGAGATGAATAGAGGATTTAGAAAACCAGAAAGATATTATTTCAATTTAAAGTCTACAATGAAAGTTATATAGTTATAAAATGATAGTTCTACTTTATTCCAGAAACAAAGGCTCTTCATAGCTTTGATGCTCTTAATGGAGTGCATGTGCAAAGAACCATTGGTTGATTATACAGCAGCTAACTGGAGGATACCGACATATCACAGTATTTCTCCAGGGATTTTTTAAGCTGACCCTTTCTTGCCTCTTCTGATCTCTTAAAAGCTAGTGTCACCACAGCCCTGGCAGGAGCGTCACTGTGTAATGCTTCCAGCACTCAATAGCCTTTGGAAGTGCATTCCCATGGTAACACTTCAAATCCTGATGGCTACATCATTTCAGCACGGTAAGCTTAGTATCAGATGCTTGAGCCATCTGTCCAGCTCCTCAATTAACATAGTTAGCTACTGAAACTTCAGCAATTATGGATATTATTGAAATCACATTGCAATCAAGGAACTAATCCACAACACAGAAGCAGGACAGAGGAAACCCTAAAGCAACACTGAAACAGAGCTAGTATGAGTGAAAAGAGAAGGAGGGGCACTTCATCCAGAATTAGATGCAAATTAGAACTTAATCTGGCCCATAATTTCTGTTTTGAGTCCTCATTTTGACCGTGGAGCAGTTGCAATCCTGTTCTCATTAGTGTAAATGACTGCGTGGTGCAAGGAAACAGAAAGCCAAGCTCGGCATTTGCCGCCTCTGTAAATAAACTTAATAGAAACACCTTGGGACTGAGACTGAAGCAGAGTAGCCTAAGGCGAGGCCATGGGAAGGAAGATGTCCTTTTCTGCCAGGTTTGGGTTTGAGCGAAATACTGTACAGTCTTCTGAATTTATTAAAAGCCTGGTAGATAAAAGTGAAAATCATGAAAATTGGATCACATCCTATGGATGCTCCTTTATGCATGGTCTGTGGATATGGGGTACAAATTATTGTGTAAAAACAGGTAAATAGGAGCCCTAAAGGGATAGGAAGCAATTTCCCTACCTACAGGCTCTCTCAGGAAGACCAAAAGCTGTGCCAGGTGCTACGTGAGGGGCAGCAGGCCCAGAGTGACCTGCAGGGAAGCTGAAACAGAAGATGCAGGAAAGGACCTTGTGGGAAGGGGCAGTACGGAGATGGCAGCAGCCAGGCACACATGGCTTAGAAGCTGTCTGCAGCACCAGCCAGCAGTTGTCTCGCCGTTTTGCTTGAGGGCCAGGGAAAGGATCCCGTCTCACCTGTCTATAGATGGGTGAATTCAGAAGTCTTCAACTAGTTATCTACAACATCTTAATAGTCCTTGGAGAGACATAGGCATTTCTAAAGCATGACTTATACGGCACTTTAGACATTTACTGTAGAATAAGACAAATCATTCCCTATTTCTCTCCATGGACTATAAAAGTGCTCTGTATGCCCAGCTCAGCTAGAGATGTCTGTACTGCAGATGTCTAAATTAAGGCAGCAGAGTCCCGCCATGGAGTGCTCTGCTGACTGTGGTATGAAGAAGAACTGTTTTCTTAGTTTACAGGGGTCCACTGTTGATAGCCATCCATCACAGTATGGAGGGAAAAAATGATGTTTCCTACTACAGCTGCAAGGTCTGCCCTGCGAAGTCCTTGCTAAAGCAGTTACAAAAACATGCTTGAGATTTTGCCCTTTCAGAAACAGCAGCTTGTTATCACACTTGAGCTCAACACAGCCTTCTTTCTGTTTGTAGCAAGAGAAATTCTGTTCCCAGTGATAAAAAAAACTGCATGAAACTTAAAGATATCACACAAAAAAGTATATGTCAGAAGACATTATGGTCACTCATGCCAGCAAAAGAAAGGCAAAGCACAAATGAAGGTACTTGTAGCAGTTTGCCCCCTCACAGCAAGCACTGCTGCACAGCATTTCATCTTTCATTTCATGCTGGGTTTGATATTTAAGTGTTACTGTTACCCCCAAGTATTTCAGGTAGCATTTCTATTTCTTGGATTGAACCTGTTAAGGGAAGCAGTGATGTCCAGTTAGCCTTCCCATATGGCTTCTTGTTTTGCAGTCTCACATTCCCAAAGCCTCCATCCACAAGTGAAGAAGAATTCACTGTGTGCAAGAGCCAAAGGGCCTCCCCTCTATCAGCAGCCACTTCCCAGGCTTTTCACCCAGGTCACCTCTCAGTCTGCTGCACAAATAGCCTCGCCTGTCCTCACTGGTCCCTCTGTCTTGTAGCTTGCTGCATTCCCTCCACCTGGAGAAACAAGCCTATAAATCTCAAATATCACTTGTGCTTAAAGGAATTGGCCGTGAGTAAGTCCTTTCCACAGAAACTCAGAGCTTTGCCAGCCTTTGGCAAGCTCCCTGCAGTCAGATGTCAGTGCCTTCAACTTGCTTCCCTTCTTGCTTCCCCCCATCAGGCTTAGTTCCCATCCAGGAGGCAGAGAGATGATTACAAAAAGGCTGACTTCAACCCAGATTTTGTTGCTTCCTTGGTTCTCCTCTAGATGTTTAACTATTTGTAGGTGTTATTCCATTTCCTTAAGAGGAGAATAACGTGGAGTAAATCCTGTTTCTCCTTAGGGGTATACAGCATACCAAAGCTCCCTTATGTTCCTTACAGTGTCACAATGCTCTTTACTTCTGTGGTTTTGCTGCAGACTATTAAGTTTGCTCCTTCTTACAGAGAGACATTTTTCTAACTAGAGCTATTCATAGCACAACATTCATTTTCTCCTCATTTTGTATGAATGTATTGATCTGACCACAGCTACAACCCATGATGTTTTGCTGCTGCTACATTCAGGTACTCAAAATAATATTGTCATGTACTGCAAAGCTATTAACTGCAGCCTAAGATCTACCAGCCAGTGATGTGTGATAGCAAACCAGGGAACTACCCCAAAGGGGAAACTCAAAACATGTAAATATAGTTTAGTGATTCAAATAATTACAATTGTTTTCAATAACATTCAAATGCAACATTCCGATTATGAAGTTAATTCTCTGTACCCACTCATCCATTGGTTTTTCAGTTATTATAAAACCCAGCTATTACAAGGTTCTTTGTACGGCTTAACAGTAAATGAACCATATGTGCCAGACTGACCTTTTGTCCCATTCTATTTATGAACTCAAGCCTAAAAATAGTACTCATTGCTTCTAAAATCCATTTAATGCTGAGATAAGACTGTCCACCTTTTTGTAATCAGAAAGATTTCCCATATTTTAATCCCATTTATCACCACTATTGGGGACTCTGCTATGAAAAAATGAAAACCAACTATTGCACATTTTTGCAGATCTTGTGGAAGTGACTTGGCTGGAGCCAATTTTTCATTTTTGCTGGCTGAAATTGCAATATTGTAGTACCTTTAACTCCTGCCAGCAACACCAGGCACATATGTTTCTATCTGAGAGAAACCGTTTGTAACAAAAACCTGAATGCAGTATGGGTTCACTTGCCTGCTCACAGGATTAACTTTGCCTCTGAGGGTTTTCTGTGATTGCATCTTTCCCAGGGAGAAATCTGTGGTGCCTCCCAAGGAAGCAAAAAAACTGATTTGCAGGATACAGCAGCTCAGGCCATGATTCTCCTGGGTCTGGTGAGGCATAGATGGATGAATAATTAATGCACTGTCTTTTAAATCCAAACATATTTACCAGGGACTGGGGGGTTTTGTTGTTAGTAGGTTTTGTTGGTTGGTTGGTTGGGTTTTTTGAATTGTTTTTTGTTTGGTTGGGTTTTTTGAGGGTTTTTGTTTGTTTGCTTTTAATAGTATATTATTTAAAACATATTTTCCTTTGCATTTTCACTGAGTGACAATCACACAATCAGCAACTGCAACTAAATGAAGAACAGTAAATTGTTAATCCAACAGTACTTCCCTGTGAAGGTCTATAACCACCCAAGGTCTCACCTTATTTATTTCTCAGCAGATTGTTATTAAATCAGACAAACATATGCATACATTAAACACTTGAGTGACTCAGTATAGCCTTAGGAATTATACCATAATCCAGCACATGCATAAGCTTTATAACTCATTATGAAGAAGTCCACAGGTTTTCATCAGCAATACCAGAGGGCAGAGAATTCTGTGTGACTCTTCCATTGCTACACAGCACAAAAGCAAGAGTATAGTTAGGCCAAAAAATTCAGGTTCCAAACTAGCTCATTTTGTACCATTAAATTGCAGAAATACTTATTTGGATTGATATTACTTCATAGTACAAGTTCTAATGTTAGAATTTAAGACTCTTTTAATGCTTTAATATTTTTGCATAGTTGCAAAAGTTGTGACTTAAGAGGAAACCTGTTGTAATTTATTAAGTCTCCAAACAGACTATTTTGTGAAAATATTAACTTTACTTTTTAAAGAGGTGAAAGAAGAAAGTTTTTATGATGGTAGAGAAAATATTTAAAATTATCAAAATATGTGTCCCAAAGGTCCAAGTAAGAGAGAATTATCCATTTTAATTTTTTCTGATTTTAAACTAGTTTTATGATATGTAGACCTTAATCATAAACTTGGAACTCTTGGGATTGCCATTCCTACTCCAATGTCTATCTTTTATGGAAATTGGAAGCTTTTCCAGAGGCAGAGAGACTGCTTCAGTACCAAGCCATGACCTGAAAAATTATTTAATGCTACTCAACTGATACAACAGTGTGCTGCAAAAAAATGTTATTTCGTATGCTCCTAGCTGGACAGAGCCTTTAGGTATGACGGCAAGCATGGCAAACAGCAGCCCACTGAAGATGAGCAAATTCAGAAACACTACCACTTCATATACCTCTTCTAGTACCTCCTCACACGTATGGTATGCATTACTGTCCTTTTCATCATGCACTCCCATCCTTTATCTACCCATCTGATCCTTGTTATCTTTTCAAAACCTTCATATTTGGGCCAAAAGAGGGGAAAAAAGACTGAAAGAAAGAAACCATTATAAATATGCTGACACCACTGGGCCTATATGTCAGGACCATCTATCATATTCATTGCCTCAGTAAAATTGCTGGTGTGGACAGAATGCAAATTCTGTTGCAGTAGAAGAGGTATCGGAGCACCTGTTTGCATGCCAGACATCTAGGGGTCAAAAATCAGAGGATAAATAAGACCATTTCAAGTGTAATGCTGATTGTACTGTACCAAATTTGCTAATAAAACCCCGCCATGCCTGAAAACCACAGAGCCTAGGAAAATGTGTTTCCAAGAAGAGCTGTAGCGTGAGCTGATTTATAAGAAGTGTGCAGTCATGAAGTGAAAATGGCAAGGCAAAAGTTAACACAAGACTGGGTGAAGTCGTTAGGAGCCCTAGTAAGCTGTATGCAAAATGACAAAATAAGGGTGTCTAAATTCCACTGCAAATCCGATAGACTGCATGCTGGAAGCAAAGAAATGAGATGAACAAGGGCTCATCTACATTAGAAAGTTTTACTGCTTTAATTAATCCAAAAACATAATTAAAGCTGTGAAATCTTTCTAGTGTGGATGCAATTTTACTGGTTAAATGAACAAGCACTTGAAGCTTACTATGGTTCAGATATATCATTTACCCATCTGACTGTACCGTACTCTGGCATATTTTAATATACCCAGTTTTCTTCCACAGATGGTTCTGGCTCCCAGTCTCAGCTTCATGCAGAAGTATTTATCTTCTAGACCCCCACAGAGTCAGGACTAGACCAAGGAGGTGTCCTGGAGATGGCTAGATTAGATCAGACTGGTCCACTAGTGACACGTACTGTGTACTCCTGTCCTTGAAGTGGTTCTCCTGTAGTTCAAGCATTAAGTTGTAGTTAAATGCTTTCCTCAGTTCTACTACAGACTTCCTGGGAGACCACCAACACCGATCTATACTGATGGCTCTTTGTCTACAAGAAAGAAAAAAAAATTTCTTTCTTCTCTTAGGTTGAGAACTGGGATTATCCTGTGCTGAAAGAGCTGCATAATGGGCTTAAATTTCCATATAGTGTGTGCATTTTATGACACAGTATAAATTCAATTATTCTGATTGCATGTTTATTGGTTTACCTAAGCAACTAGACCAGGGTGTTCTGATGTTAGAGATCTCATATCTTCACACCCCTGACAAAAGCAACAATATTAGTAAAGGTAGCTAAAATTTTACTGCAATATGGAATAAGAAAATGACCAGTAAAAATAAAATCACAGAACACAGAAATCACAGAATGACCATACACTTCATATTCAATGTGAAATAATGTTTTCTAATAGAAGTGGAAAAACATCTTACATTAAATACATTAAGAATTTTAAGTGGAAGTGCCCAGAATATTTTTGCAAAATCTTTTCGGAAGTTGTCATTCCCTAATGTATAATGCCCAGCTCAAGCTTGCATATCAGGTATCATCTCAGAAAATAAACACACTGAAAAATTTTTCACTTAAGCATGCCCCTTTGATGTATGTATCAGCTTTTTCTACAGCACAGAAATTTTCGTCTCTCCAGTTTTTACTTACAAAGGGAAAGGTTAAAATGTTGGACAAGTTTAGAATTATTTCCTAACGTGCACAAAACTCTCACATGGAATATACAAAAAGTAGTCATGTTATTACTACAGAACCTTTGAAAGTAAGTTTTGAAGCAATAAGACTCAAATTAATTGAATGAAATATTACTTTTCTACTAACTTTTTTAGACTGTGCCAAAATAAAATGCACAAGTCAAAACTAAAATATAACTAGTTCTAATTCTATGCTGCTATGACTTTTTTTTTAAAATGGAAAATGGTGTTTACCTTCATGATATGATCTCACTTATATTTTCTCTTGAACAATGTTTCATTTGACAGCCCTGTCTGCAGAACAGAAAAACTATTGTGACCACAAAGCTTGGATCTGCTCTCTGGGCACTGGCATTAGGACACCAAAGTTCATGTTTTTCTGCCTCCCTCTGTCTTTCTCCTATTTTTTATCTCCATAGATAATAAGCTCTTAATGACAGAGCTACTCTCACCCTCTCTACGCCCAAGAACTCAAACCAGTTGTTATCAAAATATAATTCTTCTTACTCATATTGCAATCACACTTTGTTCATCTCTTCCTAACGATCCCATCAGCATTCTGCTGAGAGCACAGGAGAAATTTGACATAGGAAGTGAGCCTACTTGGTATTTTTTCCACCTACAGATTAAGAACAATTTATCAATAAGGAATTAATTGATTGAAAATTACTGTATTAATCACTATACATTGTGCACTCCAAAATCAATGCAAGAGTTACCAAGAAGTGGCCACTGTGGCTTGCTATGATACGACTGTGGCATATCTCACTGTACATTTTAATCCACTCTAGGAATCAAGACTACTCCAAAACTGAGACATCCAAGATGAAAGGAAATGCAGAATAGCGCTGAAATCGTATAAGTCCTTTAGATGATCAAGAGGGAAAACACTTCACATTATTTACAATCTTCACAGTTGTGCTGAAGTTATGGTTATACTAAATTTTAAGGGTCATTTCCTCTCACTCAACATATAAATAGTCTGTGGGTTTTTTCCTGCTAAGTGCTGAGGAACTAAACAAAGCAGTGAATGTCATTTTGAGACTAAAAGATGACTGGCATACACACAAAAGTCACAGAGCATTTTATGTTGCTGGTAAATGTAGCGGAGATTCTTTCTGTTGCTACGCATTCACTTTCTAACCGACCTATTTCAAATCATAAGTCGATCTTCCTCTCCATCTACAACAAATATACAATTAGCCCTACTTTTTTCTCCTTGTCATCTTCCATTTATGTTTTAGTTGGGATCACTATATCAACATCCACAGGATCTGAATGCCCCAGATTTGAAAACCCGGATTTCCTGAAAGGACTCTCGGGCATTCAGCTGACTATGGCTGTAACTACATTTACTTGATGTTTGCATAACAGCTTCCCCAAGTGAAAACCCTCAAGGGAGTTTCAATGAAATAGCATCAATCAGGACTCCAAGCTGACATTCAGGAAATGGAATAGGATGTTACTTATGCACGTGCTCAGCGTATGCAACGACTGGATAGTAGTTTGGACTTCATTCAGTGCTGGTGTGTTATGACTCGGCTGTCAAGGTAGAACGCACCTGTTACACTAGTGTGATTTTGCAGACTTATGGTTAATGGGAAGAAATTGTCAAATAGCAGCCAAACTGAGTTTTCTATCTGTGAGTTAGGGCTAGGTGACCTTCCCTCTTTTAGAACTGAATACATAAGCAGCTAGAGCATTTGGTATCTCTTCCCTCCTGAGACCCCATGGCATATGGGGCCCTATTAGATAAAAAACACTCAGCTGTCATGTTCTGCTGGAATAAAAGCTGTCTCCTTGCTATTCAGCTAGCAAGCAACGTTGAGGGATGTCAGTCAGTTCCCCTAAGACAGCAACATAGCTAAGGAGAATGATACTATTGCATTCATGTTCACACGGGAAGATGAAAGTTGCCAGTACTTTAGAGAAAGTCATCTGCAGGACCAAATGTTAATCCGACCATCATCTCCACTTAGCTGGGGTAGAAGGCAGTGCTCAAGCTCTTGGAAAACTGACTCAGGAAGGAAATTAGTCCATCTAGGTATTTCTCATCCTGCTTTCAAGAACCAAATAATCTGAGTCCTTCATTAGGAGGCTGCAATCACTCTGTACCTTCATAACTTCCCACCTGAAAGATACAGTGCTGTTCCAGAGAAGAGGCATCCATTTATTCTATTAGGAATGAGTGTAATGGGAGATTCTGTTACTAGGAAACCACATGGGGGTCTTCAGGCTACAAGAACCCAGGCCCATTCTTGGTTGTTGAAAAACGAAGTAAAAATCCTGGCAAAACAAACAAGGCATGTGTCCTACTGCTTGGATTGGGTCTGGCACTCCGGTAAAGCTCTAAAGCAACAAACAGAGCTACTAGTGAGAAATGTCAAGAAATGGCAAACTATTGAGAGAACACAGGATTGAGAGAATTTATACCTCTATTTGTAAGAGTTACCTGCATTCTGGTGAAGATAGGGTATAGCAAATGGAAGAGTTTATATTTTAAAAGCTAAAAAAAAAAAAAGTAATAGTTTAGCTGAGAATAGCAGAGCTGAGACCAGGAAGTTTAAAAAAAAAAAAACCAAACCACCCAAGAAAGCAACACCTCAAAACCCCCAAATCAACAAAACCACACAAATCAGTTTCATGTTGCTGTGGGCTTTTTTGGTTTGTTTGGTTTGTTTTTTTTTTTTTTTTTTTTCCCAAAACTGAGGTAACAACTGTATATGGGGCTATGTAGCATTGTCCTGGTTCTGGCAAGGATAGAGTTAATCCCAACACAAGCATCTATTCAGAACTTTTATTCCTAGAGTAAGGAAGGAAAAGAATTATTTGTATCCCAATTTCATTCAGATAGGAAGATAAGCATTAAATAATTTTGGCTATGCCTCACAGATTAAGCACTATGAAAAGCTGCCTTAATTTTACAGAAAAACAGAACAAGGAGGTACAGTTGTTTGCTGTGAGGCCTTGGGCAAGTTTATGGACTGAGTTCAGGTTCCAACTGAGCATAGCTCTCAAGCAGTTACTCACAAGAATCACAGGATTGTTTCCTCCTCAATCCTGAGCTTAATCCTAGGGGTAGCCCTGTCTCCTTTTATTCTTCTTAAGAAACTACAGATATTTCTATTAGTCTTATTTCTGTTTCCTTCTAAGAAACCTGGAATAGAGAGCTAGATGCCTCCTTGCTGTAGCTTACCTCTCCATTTAGTGCTCCCATTTCAAGCAATGCTGAGAGAACTCAACTCACTTGTGAGGCAGTGGGAGTCAGAAAGCTCCGTGCCTCAACAGTAGAGGCAGAGTGTCTGGCAAATAGCTCATCTGTTCCTTAGAGATGTCAACTGCAGAGAGCTTCAGTCCCATTGAATAAGTATTTCAGTGCTGAAACTCAAAAGGAAAGCATGACTTTCATTATTTGACATTTTAGGTTAAATGTGGCTGCTTTGGAACTACCTTAACATGCAAGCCATTCACTTACAGTTCTGTTATTCTCTTGTAGCTCTTCCAGCTTTAACTGAAGTGGACGTTGAAGATCAAGAGTTTATGCTGAGCATGAAAAATTAGAAGGCCACAATTTCTCATATTTCTTTGATCTTTTACCAAATACTTGGTTTTGGGCAAGATGTCCGAATCCAGATTATTTGTACACTTGAAGGAAACAGAGATGGCAATATTATTTTCCCCTTTCTTAAAATCTTCTGCCTCCAATATTTAAATTACTGAAAGAGAAAGTCATTTGACTTTTAATTAAAATAAAGTTTCATTTCAGCTAAGTGAAGAAACAACTGCTTGTCCAACCTCTCCTTTCCTAGTTTCAAAAGAGACCAAAGTTTTGATAAATTATGGAGTTTTAATATGCAAGATAATCATAATCTTTAGAGTCCTTATTGTTTTAGAAGCAGCAGCTCTTTTTCCATTCCTGTTTTTATGCAGAAGTGATACTACATAAAGCTTGCTTCTTTATGGAGTTGTTTTAAATTTGATGCAACATGCTGGGCACCTGATTTCTAACACTGAAATAATCAGCTGCAATTAAGTTCAGGTTCTGCTGTACTCAGAAAAACTATACAAACTTGACAAAACATCAGAACCATTTCAGGTTTGCAATGAAGCCAGAAAACCTTTGCATATATTCATGCTTTTCTCCAAAGACTTTACACAACCTGGGTTTCACACATTACACTTAGTAGCACATCAAAATTCAGTTGTAAGTGATTTGCTTTTTACTGTTCTTAAATTAAGTACCTTTTTAAAAAGTGGTGTGTGTATATATATCAATATATAGACAAATAGATGAGCACACAGACTCCTGCTGATATGCTCTTGAAAAAGGAAGCACAAAACAGTTCCTTTGTAAAGCATCACCCACAACTCATAATCAATGACACCGTATGTCACTAAGTGGACAGCATTAACTGCTTCGTTCCAAATGTCCCTAAGGAAATACAAAGATTTTTCATCTAAGAAAACTTTATCAAGGCAGAGGACATTCAGTAGTCTAAGTAAGCTAATTTAAAGTATGAAGGGCAAATCATTTCTCACTTCCAGTATAATTTTGAAAACTTCATATGCTGACCTAATACATATTGAGCTGTAACAAGAAGCTTTGTTTGAGCTTTTTGCTATAGCACAGTATTTTTAGAAACTGGAATTTATAAACAGAGTATATTAAGAATCAATGATACATGGTCACCAACAGCCACACAGAGACAGCAATACATCAAGGATTTGAGTAGCACCCTATCAGAATTTGTGCTTACATATTGCCTGAACTCAAAATATAATTATGAGTCACTTCAATTTATATAGATTTGTTGGCAACCCAAATACAGCCTCCACCAAACAGATGAAAATTAAATAGAACTTTGTATACATGAACTTCTGTTCAGAATCAGTTTTAATTTCACCTAATGCAATGACAGAGTCCTGGAGCAATTCTGCTATTGTAAGCAATATACCTAAAAGATGTGATCACTCCACTTTTTTTTCTGAAAATAACGTCAACTTGTAGAGCTATGCTAGAGTTGCCACTACTGTGTTCAGTCACACCACTAAATTATATGCATTATACTGACCTTTTTTTAATTGTACGGAAACCTGACTGAATAAAGTTATTAAAGATTGATTCATAGTGAGATCAGAAACTGCCATCCCCTCAAAAAAAAAAAAAAAAAGAGGGAGGAGGGGAAGCTATGATACAGTTCTTTTTGTGGAGAACATGCAGATTACAAATATGTTTAGCTTAAACCCAATAAAATTCCTCTCAATACTTGATATTGAGTCCCTGGAATAGTCTTTTGAAAAATTCAGATGTATGTTTGAGTTGAAATACACTTTATTTTTTAACAATCTAAATATTTCATTCTGAAATAAATTGTTAAAACTCGGTTTTGAAAAAAATATGTCTCTGCTATTTTACTACTTATTTCAACCGGATATATCAGTTTTCCTCACAAAACCCAGCTTCATCAGGATTTAATTGTTCGGCCTAGCTTTAATAAACTCACTCAGAATGGTGACAAAAATGAAACATATCCCACTTTGTGGCAGTTATAACTCACACAAAACTACTTGCGAGTGTAAATAGATGTTTTTCATGGCTACGGGCAGATGAGTCAAAATACTTTTTCAAAACTCATTCCCCACCCCACCCCCACCGCCTTTATTTTTCAATGTATTTTCCAGTCTAGTTCCAAAAAAAATCTTTTCCCAAGGTTGGAATAGGTCAAAGTGATTATCTTCAATTATTCTATATGCCTAAAAAGTGTCATTCAGTAAAGCAATTAAGTGTGATTAAAGAGACAGTCATATTAGTAGTACTACTAACTTCAGTGAGGATGTAAGCAAACGCTTGAAGCTGAGCATCACGTACATGCTCCATTTCTTACCATGGGCCCAATTATAATGCCTTGTCGGCGCTGAGCAGGACTTTACCTCAGCCTTTAGTAAGATCCTCATTATTTAGCATGAGCAAAGTTAATTGGCAAATGGTTCTATTCTCACAAAATGAAGTTTTTAAAAAGCTTTCTTTTGCACATTATACCAAAGCCAAGGTGTTTCAAAGGCTTTTGTGGACGGGTAGATGAAAGAATAGACAGAAAGAAAAGCCAGTCTGAGAAATGACTGCTTAAGATTTAAGGTAATGCTGTCTCTGATTCAGACTGGTTTCCTCAAGCAGAGGCTTTCCACATCAGCCTCCAATCTTCTATCAATTTGGGACAGTTCTCCCTGGTTTTCACTGGAAATCCCATCCTTGAACAGAGATGCCTCTTTGAATGTAAACTTTAGGGACAGCTGAGAAACTAAACCTCTCCCCATCAACCTTTCAGAGTTGCAAGAAACACTGGAGAAACAGACAGCTAAGCTGTAGATTAATACAGGATAGCAAATAAGGGTAGTATGAACTCACTTAAAGATATGTGGCACTGTCATAAATCAGCACATGCTGATTTAAGGAACATAATCATTCAGATGAATCCTGGAGTAATTCTGAAGTAGAGCATCTCTGTTTTATGCACAGCTGGTGACAGCTGGTGCACCAAATGACAGAAAAACAAATATTAACATCACTATCTTCTATCAGGATTTTTTGTTGTGTTACTGAATAACACAAGTTTCATAAACTCAGAGACTTTGTCCAAAGAACATTGAGAATGTTTAATTAAATATAGCAATGAAATGGCACTTTCTCGTGTTAAAAAAAAAATAAATATTCTAATCCAAATATTAGTACACTATTATTTCCAAGCCTAGAGAAAAAAAAAGTTAAGAAAAGCATCAGTTTTCAAAAATGAAAATTTTTCTCCTTGGCTTCCCTGCAACTAAAAAAAAAAATCCCTGCTAACCTATATTGTTTAGTTTCTCTGTGGATGTTAAGACAGATCATAACTTGTTCTATAAAAACTTCAATAAGATAACAGAATTTCTTCCATAAGCCCCACAATTGGGCACATTTCCATCCTAAGTATTACTGTCAAAACTGAGGAAGGTTAGTGGTTCTTGAAGGATGCAGGGCCATTAAGAGTGGATTTTTCTCATCTAACTAATCCCCCTCTGTAGTCAAAGAGCAGAGATAGCTGTCTAATGTTGTGAGATGGCAGTCTCTATCTCAGAAATCAGTTCACCCTGGTGTCAGCTTTCTCCCCAGATTTTTACTGCAGAAATTAATGCATTTACATTAATGCATTATATTTAGAAATTGAAGTATAATAAAATAATAAAATCTATTAGAAAATAAGTCTGGAAATGCTGTCAAGTCACACAATCTATCCCTTTTCCCAAAGAAGCTTGAACTGTTCCTTGACACAAATAATTGTTTTAGAAGATGCTATGACTGAAATTCTACTTTCTTCCTAAACCATGTAGTGTCATACTTCTCTTTAGCTGACAAGCCAAGAGAGACAGCTAAAGCAGCTAATACCATTTAATTGACTTAGAACTGGCAATTCTCCAAAAACAATTTAAAAAAAGCTTGGAAAAACCCAACCCTCTTCCCTCTTCTTTGCACACAAATCCAAGAGACGAAACTTAGTGAGGATTTGTTATGTGTACACAAGGAAGTTAGGTGCCCCTTATCTTAAAAACACTGTTGAAATTTAATATGTTAATCCCTCAAAACTACTTTGAAAATCCTAATCTAAAAGAACGAGAGGTGCCTGTTCATTAAAGGAACCATTCATTATAATAATATTGACTGTGTATTAATTTAATCCATACGCTTACATTCAATTGGAATTTGTTAAATACCCAGCTACCTGCTAAGTATTAATGACTCCATAAGCATCAGTGAGATTTTCAGGCAAGTGTCACAGGCAAAGCTGCTTGGGTAGAATAACTATACTTTGCCATGGAGAGCATTCCAGACAAAAGGCTAATCACATGAGATACTTTATCACAGAAGTTCAATAAAGCAATGAGTTCTAATAAGCTTAAGTTGCTCAAGGAGAGTTTAAACAGGAAAGCAAGGTGGAATTGCACAGTTGAGGATTAATCACTTAAGAAATGGATGGAGTGATTTTAATATTAAATAGCAATTTTTATAATACATTGCATTTTTCTTTCACTCCATTTCTTTTACAACATGTTCTAATACAAGGGTGAGTTTAAACTCCCTCTATAGCCCCAGTTCTGCAGGGTTTGTTTGGATCTAGTCTTAAAATGTTGACTTACTGAGATCAGGGCATTGTGTTTTTCAAGCCCTTTCTTCTATTTAGCACATCTTTGCAGATATGGTCCTTTCTGGAACATTTTTCTATAGTGTCATGAACTTGTGCATTGAATTGTTTTTAGGAGCAATATGAATTAAGCATAAAACTAATATTATTGGAATTTCAATCATTATTTAGCTTCTTTTCCCCTCTGCCCCAGAGTCTGAAACCCAATGCACAAATTTGCATTGGCAATGCAATAGCAGAAAAAGCGAAATAATTTTAATAAATTATTCTGAAAGATATTAGATAGAGGTCAATTCCCAATTCTTTTGAACTACATCACAGAACTCTCATTTAATTTTCTGGGAATAGAATTTAACCCCAATCACTTACAAAATGGGATTAAACTTCTGGCTTTCTTCCCAGAACCTGGAGAGAAAGTACACCTATGAAAATCTGCAGAATCACATAACATAGCTTCCCAAAGAAGGGAAAGTCTTCTATGTGGCTTTGTGAGACGGATTTTGTAGCTCCTTAGATTGCCACCTTCAACATGAGCCAGCTTATTCTGTCATTCATAAATTAATTAAAATGCCTGCAGTCAGAAGCAATTTCTTGAACTTGCCTTGAATCTGTGGGCTTTCCACATTTAAACGTTTTTCAGTGTGCATTTAAAATTGAAGAGTGAGTATGAGCAGCTATCATTTCTGTAAGACCATAATAAAGGTCAAACATTTGTTAGATTGAAAGCGACGTTAATACCTTCTGAATTCTTATTAGAGTAGGTCCATCATGGTATCATTTTCTTGGAGAGTAATAGGTCAGCTGTCAAATCTATCACCATGTCTGTCTCTATTTTCCTACTTTCAAGCCAGGACCAAAGAGAATAGAAGGAAATCAAAGAAATATACTTCTCAGAAGCACTGATTTGACAACTTTAACTAAAGTCACAAGCTCAAGCATATGGCAATCCATTACCTGGAAATCCTAGAGTTGATTCTTTATGGTACACTGACTTAAAGAAATTGAATTTGAGTACAGGACTGCAAAAAGCATTTGTATTCTTACGTCACTACCAACTCAAGAAGTCTGAATAACTTAAGCCAGAAGATAGGAAAGACTCGATTTCAGCTGGGGCTGACTTCTTACTCAAGAGAATGAAAGAATCACCTTCATGCTAGGCATGATATCCTGGCCTTAGATTCAAACAGGTTACAGAGAGAGTTATGCTTTCAACTACCGGTCTGAAACAGCAGAGCATGAAAGTATGAGTAATAGGCAGAAATCTGGCTCCATTTCACCTTCACATTTAACTAATTAGAGAGAGGGAGTTGGATGAGAGGCCAGGTACCCAGCCCCCATACTTTGCACACAGCGGAATACTTCTATAGACCAGATATTCACCAGTTGCATGACAAATACTCAGTAAAAGCTGAGACAAGGATCAGGTGTCAGTAAAATTACTGTATACCATTCAAAAGCATGATCTATTCCCCCAAAACCAGAGCTGTAGCTCACATAAATTGGTATAGATTGTCATAGGAGACACGGAGGTACTGTACGCTACTGTGATGGTTAGGCATCTCAAAGTATCATAATATTTGGTTAATAGATTAGTATATACTTTTTAAAAAGTATTTACAATATGAGAAAAGCAATAAAATGAAAAATGCAGCGAAAAGAAAGATTATTTTACCTAACACAGTCACGCTTCTGGTTTTAAATGTCAATGAAAGCTAGCCAAGTTACCTGTGTTTTATGTATTTGTGCATGTTGGTTTAAGAAGAACATAAAATTATGTAAGTGAAAAATATACTACTTTAACTGCAGAAGGCAAGTCAAGTGAGGAAAAAAAAGAAAATGGAGGAAACTACTCCTGTGTTGCTTGTCATTCAGAAGTAACTGCACCTTTTTTAAACCAAGCCAAGATGCAGAAAAGCTTTACAAGAGGAAAATCCATTATTAAAAGAGAAGGGAAAGGGAGGGAGGGAAGGAAAAGAGAGAGAGAAGGCACCACAATTTATAAGAATCAATAAAGAATGAAAATCTGATGTCACTGTAGCCAGGGCAAATCACAAATAATTTCCATTTACATCAAAAGAAACTTCTCCAGTTTTACACCCATGCTAATTCAGTGAAAGTCTGAGCCACAGACATGTAAGTTAAAAGACAGGAAAGTAATGAAAAGAGCCAGGACTCACAGAAAAAAACCAATAGGTTGTTTAAACAGGGGGCTCTCGTCTATAAGACTGTTTGATAAAGAGAAGTGTACTGCCCCAAAATCACCATTGTCCTAATGGCTTCACTGGAACGACCCTGAGTTTTACCAAGTGAGACAGAGGCAGCCTCCCTGTCTGTAACAGGAGCGAACAAAGCTCCTTCCTCTGAATTCCCACATCCAAATCCAAATATAGGTACCAATTTTTGCAGTTCAGATTCCATTGTGAATACAGACATTTTTAGTAGTGAGTATTCCAAATTCCTTTATATAAAGAAGTTATTTGACAAAATATGAGATTATGTTTTACTGTGAATGTACAGTATACCACACCTCTTAGCAGCACTCAGACTCCAAAGCATTGATACTGATAAATCTTACAAAGAATTTTCTAAAGCTGTGGTAAAAAGAAAGGTTTTATTAAATGAACTTTGCTTGAGAAGGCAAGAAGAGATAAAATTTTTCTATATTTTAGCCACTTGATAAAAAAAATTCTCCCCAAAGTAGGACAATGCTGAACTGAGATCAGAAAAGCCATCTGAAGTGATTTATAGCCATGATTCGCAGAATGTACAGCTGAATACATGATGACATAAATTGTAGGAATGAAGGAAAGCTTTAATGAAATGAATGAAAGTTCTGGAGATGCAGAGAAAAATATCTTTTGTATTTTTTAAGTATGAACATGTTGGAAATTTTTTGACCTGAATAATTTCTCATACTGGTCTAAAACACATCTGTCATGGGTTCAGCTTCCACAGGTTTTTCACATCAGTTTCTACAGACACAAGAAGCAAAATGGACGTGATAGAAATAGAGTAAAACTGTTACAATACAGTAATATGGCAAAATTAAAGAGGGAGAGTAGGCAATCCTAGCAGTACACATGTAATTGCAGAAGCATATCCCTCTCTGAAGCACTCCCTTTGCTAGTATCCACATATAACCTGAGAATAGCAGTAATTTTTTCAGCTGTTAGATATAGTAGGTTTGGCATCCTCCAGGTTTTATTTAATGCGGTAAGGCCATTACAAAACTTCTATATCTGGTACATATCATGGATTTAGGAAGAGTTATTCCTGGGTTTAGCTGCCTACTAAAATATTGTAGAAGACTGTATCGTGTATTTAAAAATCCATTATTAATACCATATTAGCATTTTGAATCTCTATGGAGGTAGATGTTGTTGCAGGTTACCCACAAAGAATCTTTCAGTAATGAGAGGAACTCTGACATCTGTCAACTGAGTAAATTCTACTGTTTTGTATATATTGATCAAACAATCATGGTTAATGATACAACTCTGTAAGTGAATTAGACAAATGTTCCCACATGGCTATCAATTTAATTTCCCAGACTAAATTAGCTTCTTTTGTAAAGCAAAACCCTTTTAAGGAAGATAAATTGTTCAGTGACATCAATGTCCATTTCAATTATGGCTCTATTCTGGTAGAGACTGTTCTGCATAATACACCTGCTGTTTGCCTGGTTGTATTGTAAGTATATACAGTGGGAACCACACGGCACTAACCATGAACATTTATATGCCATTTCTCTAAAATATGGGATAGCTGATGTAAATAATACCCAAGTAAGTAATTACCTTTTCATACCAGCCTATACAATCAGTTGAGCTGAAATCACCAATGTTAGAAAATACACTGATTTAATTCACTTCAGCACAACCACATTTCAGAACAGCGCTGGAGATAACAGCTGAGCACAGGCTAGGTACAAGAATGGGGAGCCAGAACACACCAAAAGATACTTGCAAATAGGTAGCAAACATATCTTAAAATCAGGCTGATTACCTCTCAGGAGTAATTCATGCATCACTCTACAGCCTGCTTCAGTGGAAACAAAACTGCTTGGGGTTTAGCTCAACTGGCCTCTATAAAGCAAGAAGGGAGGGGCAGGGAAGAGTTTAAATTGTCCCATTTAAAGAAGCGGGTAGCCCTTTTTCTCAAATCTGCTCTCCCTTCAGAGCTTAAATACCCCTCACTGCTGCAGGGTAGCAGCTCCTCAGTGGACTTTGGAAAGCCTGATATGGAATATGTAAAGCCTTTTTATTTCTGCGTGTTAGCCTTTATTGGCAGCAACTCATTAGTTTTGAAAGACTAGAAAGGCTCCTTAAAATGAATCTCAACCAAAGGATCATTTATTTGCATAGTTTATTTCAAAATGTTTATGTTAAAATAAACTTTTTTGTAAACATCATTAAATTTTAAACTTGATTTTGTGACAAAATGGCTATTAACTCTTTCTCCCAAGAGAATCTTTTAGTTGATACATTCTAGTTGCATATAGTGGATGGAAGGAAAAAATCAGAGTAGGTTTTTATTCAAAATTATAACTACCTTTTCACCTCAAAAGAAAGACAGCTGCTGTTTAAATGATCTGGTCTTACATGAGGAAAGAAAAAGCTTTGTCACTGTTCTGCAATGTGAGTACATATATGGAGTGCCCAGCAGAAACAGAGCACAGCGTGAATCTCAAAGCCCTGTTGTTTCATTATGCAAACGCAGACAGTAAAAAGGAAGAGGTTAGAGAGGCAATTTGCATATAGCATTTAGAGCTTAATGAAGCTCTTTTTTGAAGAGAGGGTCAGCTTTTTTAGGATATTCAGGTGGCTAACTCAATAGGAGTAAAATGCCTAAATGCCTTTAAATCTCCCTTATGGTCCTCATTCTGACAATTTCATTTGAAGAACTATGATGTTATTGGAACAATGAAACAAGTCATATTTAGACTATGAGAAAACCTTAATGTTTATTTTTCTCTAATTGCTGTGTGTCTTTCTGTATATTTGACCCCATTTTGAAAAGGCACAGTCCAAGGATCCATGTAAATAAGAGAGAAAAGAGTTTGCTGTATAAGCACAGGAAACTGCTGAATAAAATCTTTTAGAAATTCAGTTGGGGGCTGCAACTACATTATGATAAGAGCTGCTTGAAACCTCTTTCATACCTTAAAATACTACCACAGTGTCAAAGCTAAGAAAATGCTCATCCCTTACAAATGCCATTGCTATCACACAGTTTTGCATAAGGAAACGCTCCTCTTCCACAGTGTCTGACCTGATGAGCCTGCCTGTTCCATGAATACTTAGCAACAGACCAGTTAAAGGCCTTGGGCTACAAGTTTATGCTGGTCCGGTGTTACACGGTCTGGGAAACCATTCCTGACTGTCCTGTCCCATCGGCACTTGGTTCTAATCTATGTGTGTTATGTATATGCCAGCACATATTGCATCCCTTCCCCTCCTAGCTCACTGATGACTGTAAGTGCATTATATTTTTTAACAGAACTACCCAGCTACCCACTTGGAGTGATCAAGACTTATTCTTTTAGTAAGAAATCTCTTGTTAACTGTCATCTGTCAGATGAGGTCATGTCATGTGTCAACTGAAACCACGGTGGCTCTCTTTGCAGCTCGTTCTTGTGTTGTTCCTGAGCAAATCACATAACATGTCTGCTTTCCCCCTCTATTTACCACAGATATCTCCATCAAATTTGCAATGTTGCTGTAAGAAAAATTTATCAGAAGTTATAAAGTGTTATTGTGAATAATTGATGGCAACCCTAGGGCTGACCAGGAAATGGAACATCTCCTCTACAACTCATTCCATTTATTTTCATTCGGAACCTGAATGAAAGTCAATGAATCAAAATGAATTGTACAAATTCATGTATACTTTTCCTCATAATAAACACGGTCCTATGAATCATTTAAATTAAAGTATTTCCAGCAAAAGATTGATCTTTTTGTAACCAGTTGTTATCTGGGAAAAAGGCAATGGCAGGATGCCTGATTTATGATCACACACAATCAGATCATGGACAGTTGGATGAAACAGTTGCTTCTCCAGAGTGCCAGTCTCAGAACTAATTTTTTAAATGTAAAATTATGCACTGTGTGGCTTTAACAAGGTTTATTTTTCATTTCTGCCAGCCATTACTGCAGAAACTCCTCTCCTGCTCTGCATACCAACATACATCCCTCCACACACAGATCTCACACCCCCCAATTAATCAATATTGCGTGCTGACCAATTAAAGGTTTGAGACATACAACACAGATGAAGTTTTTCTGTGATATACTGTAGAAATTAATTGTTAGGTAATAATTTGTTTACTTTTTGATTTTTTAAACCTCCAATCTACCAAAATACTTTGGATGTATGGACTTTTTTATATCTCGGAAATAGATACTGCTGTACATTACTGATGGCATTGCTAGAAGCCAATTTAATATTTAACTTGGGTGAAGTATTATTTAGTAGTTGGTATAAAGACAAGAAAGTTTTGCTTCTACTACTGACTTGAATGGTGTACTGGAGAATGTTCTCTTTTGGATGGCTTCATTTTTTTTTCTTTCCCACTGAACTGGGTCAATATCTGTCTCATTAAGTGTCTTCTGAGATTTGACCCATTTTTCTCTGAGTAGTCCTCTAAGACCTCTCAAAAAAAGGGTCTAAATTGCCTTTTTTTTTTTTTTAGGTTATCTGAATAATCTGAACAATTACCTGATTAATCAGGAACAACTGAATCAAGCCTCACAGTATGAAAGCCCACAGAAAAAGCTAGGCAAAGCTTGGCCTTCAGAGGAAGTTCCAAAGAGGTGTCGCTGGGACAGGGACGGTCAGCTTTCTACAGTTCTGTCCAGGCTCAGCACGGAAAAAGTGGCATAAAAGAGCACCTTTATGCATTTTACTATGTGTAGATATAGGCAACAACTCTAAAGTCTTTTTTGATAGGAAGCTGCCATGGCACTTTCATTCGTCCGAGTACAAGGAATACATGAGAAATAGTAGCCTGGCATTCACTATGCCACAACTTTGATCAAAACCAAAGAAACACACTAATACTCTTAACGCTGAAAATTGAATGCTGCAATTAACATACCTAGTTTCTTTTTAATATCATCAGTGAATAGTAGGCTAAACAACAAATCTAAAAAGGGGCAATTTTCTTTGATTAATTGAATTGTCAAAACTAAATCAGGATAATTGAAGAAATTGAAAACCCAAGATAACATCATTAATTCATTAACATGGAAAATATGCAATTTCCTTTCCTGAGGCCTGTTGCACTTAACATGGATTAGCTGCCCCTTGGATAAATTATATGTCTGAGTTTATCCAAATTTTCTGACATCCATAAATTCATCACTAAAACGAATTATATATGGACATATATCAGAAGCACATCAAGATCTTATAGAACATATTTTGTGGGATTTTTTTGCCACTGACTTCATTGAACATAGAGATAGCCAGTTCCAAGTGCTTTTGCTTAGCTGACATGGGTAAATATCACTTTCAAATTCCGCTGTGATATTTGCGAGACCATATCTGCACTTTCAAGAATGAAACTTCATGTCCTGAGACAGCTAGATACGTGTAGATATAAACAAGGAATCTGAGTCACTAAGAAATAGAAAAGACTAATCAATAGCAGAAAATGTCTCTATTTGTGAGACAAGAAAATGCGGGTTTGAGATATACAAAATGCAAAAATTCTCAGGGTTATTATTTAGAATTTTAAGCCTAGAAGATGCAAGATCCAATTCAGTACCTTTTCTCTTCTTCCCTTTTCTAAAAAGCCTATATTTCCTGCAACAATTTCAGTTTACAGGTATTTGTCTCATTGTCATAAAATAAAATTTTCCACATACTCTTTTTTCCTTTTTTTTTTAGCAAACATTTTATTGTTTCAGTACCAGGTTCAATTCTAGTGTAAATTCAAATAACATCAGTGGATGAGTCAACAGCAGCAAAATGAATTAAAAATCTTCTAACAGCCACTCCTTTCCCCAGAGACACTGCAATAAGTAATGGTCTTTTCTGACTCCAGACATTTTATTATCTGATTGAATTTGGAAAAATATAGATGGTTGTACAGATTGAATGCTTCACAAGTATGGTAAAACAAAACTGGAAATCATTGCTCATTGCAATTATTTTTTCCCAAATATATCAAAGTCATATCTCTAAGTCTTCTAAGGCCCCTTTTAAAAATCGAAACAATTTTAGTTACAGCTCCTGCATTTCCCACAGGCCACTGCTAAGCTTCCTGGAATCAGAGTTTAAACTGCACAGCTTCTGGGGTTTGGCTTAGCAACAAACAGACATTAATTTCAGCAATGCTTTTGTGTTAATTCATATTTAAAATTAAACACATTGGTATTAAAATACTACATTATGATTGGTTTTCTGGTTGTCCCCGAGAATGATGCTTACAGCTGTGGGCATTTACTAAATAGCTAACAGA
Source organism: Grus americana (assembly GCF_028858705.1). Taxonomy (NCBI): domain Eukaryota; kingdom Metazoa; phylum Chordata; class Aves; order Gruiformes; family Gruidae; genus Grus; species Grus americana. Next base: position 11,232,481 of record NC_072867.1, on the reverse strand, counting down.
AAAGATATCATGACATTAATGTTTTCTAGTGGTAGTTGCAACTGACAGTGTAGAAGACAGCAATCCCAAATATCCAAAATATGTATCATTTAATAATTTTAACACTGATGGGACTGTAATATTTCAGAATTTAGATATGGATCCAGATCATAGTTTCATAGCTGGCCTATATTATTATAATGGATTAAAACTCCATGTCCAAACATCTGCATCTCCTCAAACCGTGACCGAATGAACCATGACCAATTAAGCAGGTCACGGCAGAATCACAGGCTCTGAATATCTATGAGTGCTCTGCAGAGATACAGTTGTTATTTTGTTCTTTAAAATAGATGACTAAAAATATTTTCACTCAGCTAATTGTGTAAAAGTACAGAGTGATCGATATGAAGAACTTCAATTTTTCAAAAATATAAGGAAAATTACTGAGAAGATATGCTGCGATATTACAAGTAAACTTTATATAAATTGGTATTGTGATTAATGAAAGAAATTCAGTATTGGCTTGGAGTATAGTATTTGCATACAATGTGAAGGGTGAATAAAGGGTGGGACCAAGGTCAAAGAAAATATGGACTGTCTTACATCTTACTTGATCTTTGTCTATAGCAGAAAGCATGTATAAAACATTTTAATTTTGTTTCACTACTTCAGTAGAAAGCAAAAGAAAATAAAGGCCAAAGACACTACAGAGTAGCTGGGAATTTTACCTGAATCCTCTTCTATTAATCTGTTCAAGAAGAATCAGAAAAAAGGAAGAAAAAAAAAAACCCAAACACAAAACAACCACCAAGAAAAAACAACAGATAAAGCAGAATAACAGTTCTCACCTTACGTAAGCTATACCAGAAAGGAAGCCCAAATATGCCTCGTAGAAAATCCATCTGGGTTAAGTATGATGGGTGTGCATAAGGGCTAGTCAAGGAGGAGAATTTAAAACAGAAAGAAAGTCAATATGCCTCCTGACAAGTTAGTCTAGCAAAATTGTTCAAATCTGTGAGATATTTGTTCAACATGCATAACAAAAAGCACGCAGCACTAAGTTTTGTAGGATCCTGGGATTTAGGAATGGGGAATATCCAGACTGACCAGAATGACTGTCCAGCTCTGGAGCTGAACAAGGGAAGCAATAATTATGAAATCATAGCTGGATTTTTTTTTTGTTTATAAAGTGTATTTCATTGACTTAGTGAAACAATCATGGTGGCAGCTGCTGCACTTGCCTCTAAGAAATATTAGAAATGCCACCACAATCATTAAGAAAAGTTCAGGAACAAATGATAAAACACTTTATAGTAACGTCTGTTTTGGGGAGGAGTTGGGGGAGTGATGGAGGGGCAAAATCAAGAGAGCTACATCGCATATATATAATAAATTTCTGCTTGCAGAAGCAATTTATACAGTCCCTGGGAAAGCCAGAGTAGCAATGAATGTCACAGTATAAAATATCACTCCAAGGTGACACTACATGATTTGCAAGTTCAGTCTTCAGAAGAACCCTGTGTTCTACAGCCTAATTCTTTAAAATAAACTCCTGAAAATGTAACTTTTCAGGGGGTGTCTGCTCCAGGTCAGTCCTGTTTGGCAGGTGTTTGGAAGAATCCATCTCCTTCCTTCGCCCTTCAAACAAAACCAATGTCAGCAATTCCAGCCCAAGCAATTGGCCATACTTTTTGGCAGATTTCCCAAATGAGCAAGGAGACATCTACAAATTCACGGATTTACATCCCATTAAAAATAAATGGGCATTGAGTGTCCAAATTCCTTTCTAAAGATGTTGGTATCTTTAGAGGTGTTTCTTGCTTTAGAGTCATGGCTGTTCCCAGCAGTTCCCACACTTGTCCGTCAGCAGCACAGTGCGGCATGAACAGTGCGTTAGGATAGGCAGCTCCCATGGGGCTGAACATCATGGATTTGAACTCTCAACAAAATGGCCACTTGAGCCTGAATTTCATGATTTTCATGTGCCACAAAATACTGTAAAAATCAACATCAATGAAAGAAAGCATAATGTGTAGCTAAGGATCCTGATCTCAGTGTTGTGACGCTTACAATTCTCTATCTGTGCAGCACCGCACACAGAGCTGCGATACGTATTCTTTGGATTCTTCGTATATACAGTCAGCTGGGTAAAACTTTCCATGTTATCCGTTCATTAATTAAACAGAAGCACATCTCTTTAGCTACTCTTGGTATACTGTTTTCTTCTAAAAATACACAGATGTTTCCCTGAAAATTCTCCCATTGCTTTGCTAGGTGACTCATACCAATTCAGGGAAAAAATGAAATGGCAGCAGCACAAGGGTCCCGCTCTCTCAGCCACAGCATCTCAGCACATAGAAAATGTGTTTGATGTAGGCTGAAGTGCAGAACAAACATGCAATCTAGTATGCCTACGTATTGGTTATTAATAATTTTAATACATGAAACAAAACCATGCATGCTGCCTATCCACTGACTTTTATCAGAAGTGATTTTATATACTTTAAGTTACTGAATAAGGCAAGCTTGTTCTGTACAATTTCTTAGTTTTTCAAATTTAATAAGAAAGAAATAACTTAGTTAACAAGCCTGCAAACTTTCCAGCGCAAGATTATTCCTTATTCTCCAATGCTCAAAATTACTGAAGCATCAGGATTTCTTAACTGTTTGGAAAATATGGACTTGATGTTTTCCTTGCTAACATCACGGCCAAGTTTTCCTACCTTTACTGCAAATTCACTCTTCTATTTTCCAGAGATTGTCTAAATCGAATAAGTTCTAATATCCTGTAAAATAAAAAAAAAATTAATTTTAATATTTTAAAACAATTTATCTCACTAACTTTTTGTGCTATAGTGCATTGCCAAATCTTCAGGCCTACTTCTACAGTAGAGAACTCAAGGACTTGAGAAAGGGCTCAGGAGCCCAGGTGTCTCAAGAACTCATATCCACAAAAGGGAGACTTTCTGCTCCATTTCAAAAAGAAATAAAATGCAAACTCATTGCCGCAAGCTTCTTTATCTCACCAGTGCAGGCTGCAGAGTGAGGTCAGAGCGACTCCTCACCAGAGGCAGAATTTGGATGTCTGTGTTTAAGAGAACATGAACATTTTGTTCACATTTTGATAGATTGATCCCAACTAAAAACTTGAACTTTCTTTCATTCATTTTGATCTGCTTTTTTAAACCAAAATATCTTCAGAGAACAGAAAAACCACACATAAATTCAGCTTATTTGAGGCAGCACTTTTCATTCGCTACCTGGAGTCTTTGGGCACGTCTGGGCTTTTCTTTTCCTTATTCACCAAATGATGGGATGAGGAGCTCCCCGCACTGTCCAGGCTTCACCCCACCCAAGGCAGCGGTGACCGGTGACCCCCCTGCATTTGACTGCATTCCCTCTGATGAGGGTCGCAAGGGCTGTATGCCAGGACCCTGGGAAAGACGGTGGCTAGGATGAGCCTGTACTGCATTTGGAGCAAATGAGCTCGTCTCTACTGTATAGATCCTGGCAGACAACAATTCTGTTTTAATTTTAAGAAGACAGTTCTGGTTTTCTTTTGAAAATTACGGGTACAAAAATAATGTTCTGCATCCCCCCCGAAAAGAATAACAGATTCATTATCTCAGGAGAATCTTTAATGTGTGAGCCTTAAAATAGTATCTAAACTATCTAGTTTCCTTTTCATCTAGTTTTGAAATGCTGAAATGAGCTGGCCTATTTCTCTTGGGGTTGAAATAACGTGTGCTTCTAACCTCACATAAATAAGATCAGGGAGAGAAGCAAGCGTAAGGAAGAGCATAGCTCCTAAAAATCCTGAGCACATCATTCACAGCAATTCTCCAGAGCTTTTCAGAGCTGAAAACATGGAGCTCACAAAGAACGTTGCACTTGCAAAACAAGAGCATTTATCAGCAGCTGTATTCTTTTTCTATAGCTGTTATGAGAAAATTAATTTTGCATTTCAAGTTTCTTCCATTTATTTTACACCTGGGCAGTAAATTTCAAAGATATATTCTCTTCTCTCTTGTCCCTCCCCCTAGAAGCTGGTGTACCCATTTCTGGGTACAAACAGGAGACCAGACCTCCCACCTCCTCTCAGATATGCATGAGAGACTTTTTCTCCTGCAGTGCTGTAAGTTTGTTCCACCTAGGAAGAGAGTGATGGGGTCATCAGTCTCTCAGCTGCCAGCTCATCCTCACAGCAGCATTAGTTGCAACATCACCTCTCTGCCTTCAATGAGATGTCATAGTAATGAAAAATGGAAAAAACAGTATTCTGCAACTGCATGGGGAAGCATAAGGGAGGAGATCTTAAAACAAGAGTCAGTTCTGGAAACTCCTGCAATTACTGGCAGCTCACCTGCTAGGGCAATTAAGACCCTGCAGTGCTGTCTACTGTTTAATGCCACAACATGTGCCCAAAAGTAAATAAATACATGAAAAATAAATTCAGCATATGATTTATTCATAGCATTTTATGAATGAAAAATAAGAAATTTATTAGGAATTAAATTAATCATAGAAAATGAGGAAATTTGGACAAAACACTGAGTGTTGCTGATTTTGCAGTAAACTTCCCCTGGCCTTGAACAAGTCACATAAGCTCTCTGTGCCTCAGTTTCTTATCAGGTAAATAGGAATGGTACACCAGTATGCATGCTCTTTGCACATCTGGCCAGTGCGGGACCTAAACTGTACAAACTGTGAGGCATTTCTTATTTGGGGTCACCTCTGGAGAACCGTTTGGCAAGTAGAGATACTTGCACTGCATCTGAAATAGGGGCTGTAGGTCTTTCCAGCTCCTTGGTGTGGGTGCGTGTCCCTGCTGCTTTCCAGTCTTACAGGAGGGAGGAGGCACGACCCAGCACTCTTTGCTGGGGAGAAACCCCAGAGAGCGGGCTCTGGGAGGGAACATCAGTGCCTTGAACACAGAGACACGAATTAGATAGGCACAGGAATAGTAACCAGGGTATGTGCTGTGGTGATCTGCTGTTGTGTTTTGGAAAGCAGCCAGAGAAAAAAAGCTTTCTGAGATCCAGACTCCAGGCACAATTAATTGCTAAACCGAGAATTTGGGGACACTCCAATCTTATTGTACATATGAAAGCCAATCCTGAGCAATTTGAAAATTTGTATCAGTGTAATGCATAGCACAATGGGGCATGGATACCTAATAAAAGTAGCAGTAATAAAAAGGATTTGTAGGAATGTATCTCACTGGTTCAGAAAGTACATTAATCACCACTGTGGTAAAGTGAGAGAAAGGAGACGTTCATGTGAGTTGGAAAAGAGATGTCAGACAAAGGGTTTTCCACCTGAGAGAAAGTGAAATGCGTATGTCGGAGTACTCTCTCAGAGAATACAAGAAAAGTACATCTTAGGCTCTCATTTAGGTACCTTAAGTAGTGTCATGGTGAAAAAGATCAATGTTAATTGCATATGTTTTCAAAAATACTCCAAATTACTCTATTAAAATAAAGACATGCCTCAGGAAATAGTTCCTGTTATGCACATTAATAGAGTAATAGAACTCCTTTGTGTTTATTATCTCTTTTCTCTGTGTGTTTCCTAGTGAAATCACTGCAATGGCTGTTTGTACAAGTTGACCATATACATTTGTCCCGTCATCCCGTCAGACTCTCTCCATAGTCCAGAGAGATCATGTAACTGTCACTACTGCAGTTAAAAAAAAAAAAAAAAAAAAAAAAAAGAGAGAGAGAGAAAATACATAAAAGGAAGAGGGCAAAAATACACATTAAGATGAACTAATAATGAAAGTCAGGCCTGAGAGGTGACACTCACCTTTGCCAGCATTCCTGAAGTTAAAAGGGATGAGATGATAGCTTTTAATGCGTGGTCTGGTGATAGAATAAAGAAAACCCAATGAGAAGAGGTGCTAGCTGGAGAGGAGCTCCAGTCTAAAATTTTGCAAGAGAGGTTGCTAGGCAGCTTCATCTGGGACAGGACCACCAGCACTGCTGAGCAGCCACTCTGAGGAAGGATAACGTCAGCAGTATTAATAATATTAGCAGGTTCTGGGTTTTTAATAGAGGAAATGATTCTTCAGTATCATCTGGGATTCTAGCGAGAAGCTCAAATTAGGAAGGCAGCAACCTCATAAATAAAACAAAAACAAACTTCAGAATACCTGTGTGTCCTAGACAGTTATAGGCATATATATGGACACATATATATATGAGATATAAGATATTAGCTGTATTAGATACTTGATGCTCATGAGAAGCATGAAACGGTCTCCCTCCTGCCTCTCTCTCTCTCTCTGAAAATCCATGAAGTCATTGTTCCTGGGAAAGAAATATCAGGTGCTTTTTTACCAGCATGCTGCTACACTGCAATCTACTATTTCCCAGCTCAGGTGAGCTGTATGTCTGTCCCTGCTCTCTGTCCTGGCAGGCAGCCTGATCTTAGCTTGCAGTGCTGCCAATTCAGCTCCATTGAATGGATCTGGGTCCCATTGCGTGTGCTCTGCTTTTCTCATTTGGCAGGGAGCAGTGATAATAGATATAACACAGGCATCCCCAAAGGTAGTGGAAAATCAAGTAGGAACTGTTAATCAAACACAATTGCAATGTCTACTAATACATTGTACATTGTGTAAACAACCTGTACTCCTCAACCTCATTTTTTAGGAAGAGTTCACAACTTTATTTTTCCTTATCCACATAATTAAAGTGAATTTCTTTTGACTTCAATCGCCAAATTCTGAAAATCACTCTCCCACTGAACACTGCCTTACTTAAGAAGACATGAAGAAATTCAACAGCTGTTTATAAGAGTCAAAAGCTAAATATACAGACATAAATCTAAATTGTTTATCTAAATAGCTTTACAGCTCTAAGACTCATTTAAAATGAAATCTAGTACAAGAGAACCCTTAGATAAGCCACTTCTCTCTCCCTTATTTGTAATGGAAACAGGTATCGTCTTCAATTGAATGAGTATGTAAGCAAATGTTATGGAGCTGTAAACTGTTAGGAATAATAAAAGTCATTCCTACGAACTGATTTTTTGCTGAAATCCAACAAAGAAATAGCAAATAAATATTAAAGGTGGTCCAACCACAAATGCAAGCCTGTGCACAGAATCAGCTGCTGTTCATGGCTATAAAATATTGGAGGGTTTTTTTAACTACATTGGAGAGAATAATTAAATCCAGTAGAAGAGAAATAGTTACTGTAACAGCTATGTTCATAAATGGCATAAATCTGATTTTTTCAGGATAAAGACTTGACATATCTTTATGTGTTGTCTCTGTTTCTGCAACAGAAAGAGCATTTTCTTCTTTAAATTTCTGTAATCCACTGCGTGTGAAAAAGAGTGTCTCCATACCATCATTAACAGTACCATTTTGAAACACTCAATAAAAATTCCATTTGATTCAATCTATGATTTAGAGTTCCAAAAACAGGAATTAGTCCAAAGGTGCAATCACAAGTATTTCATCAGGACACAATTAGCAGTCACAAAGACTCACACCCAACAGAGTAGATACCAACCTCGATGATGCCCACATCTGTGAATTTGTATTAGTGCTTACTTGGGTAAAGGGAGAAAACACTCAAATTCTTCCAAGATGTATTTATCATAAAATTCTCATGATGTATGCTTCACATAAATTAAATTCTAAGCAGGTAGACAAAGAATGGCAAGAAGGCAACATCAACAAGGTAGGTGGCTACAAGCCAACAGTATCTGATATGAACTCTACCTTTTGGAG